>NW_027287538.1:55824361-56424361 GCF_022747635.1 Hetaerina americana
TTCTTCTCACCCAAATTAAAATACTTTGGGATACATATGAGGCTACAAAATATATTATAATGAAAATGAATTTGGATATTGATGCAACAAATATTATCTATGTGCAAAACAGTAAAAGAATAATAGGTAAATCGTTTTCAGAGGAATATGTTGGATTTCATATAAAGTTTTGTTAACTTTTCTTCCCATTTCGGTATCGTCGGTATCAGCCCCCTGCGTAATCTGTTGATTAGGATTTATCGTTATCGAGTAAATTAATTTTTATTCAGGAATTTATTTAGAATTTTATAAATATTATATTTAACTAGGGCACCTTATCTATGCTTGTTAAAATAATAGTCGTATTTAAACTAAACACGAGGAGTTTTATTAAAAAAAAGCTCACGTTTGAGAATCTCCTGTTCCATTTTTTACATAACACTTACAAACATTCTACTCTCACAATTTTATATTTTAGAATAAGTTATTACTTATTATGTGGATTACAATATCCCGAATAGACTCTTACCAAATAGTAGAGATATATCTGAGAAATTTTTTCAGCTATGAATCTACGATTGTTGCGTCAGTTAAAGCCCATATACAAATAAGATATTTAATATAAAATGTGCAATTAGATTGGTGGAAAAATAAAAGTATGTATGTGCTCACACATATATATTCATGCGTACACCTTTCGTGCTTCCGGGTATGTCTCGCACATTTATAATGATAATTATTAACATTTAGATAATGATGAATAGTTATTATACTAACATATGATTTCCGCTGAAAATAAGGCTACGAAAACGTTTCTTCAATATTTCAAAATCAGTAAGAGTTCTCACCCCACTAAAGGGAAAAGTAGCCTTTTGTGAAAGCTATAGGATAATAATTTTGATTTCGCAAGCCGATGTAGAAGTAAGAAACACCAATTAAAGAATGGCAAAGAGAGGAAATGATTATGTAAGGGTACGTATGGTCAGTTTGGGTTCAGAACATGAAGGGTACGCGTGAGGTCATAGTGTAAAATAAAGTATAGACAAAACAAATTTAGGATATAACGATAACATATTTGTTTGTTTTGTGGGTTTAGGGAAAGCGTTCAATAGAGTACATTGACTACAAATAGTGAAGGTGTTGCAGACGATAGAAGTGGAATGGTTGGATAGAGCGAACTTATCCAAAACCTGTGTAGGTTTAGGCTGTTCGTGTGCCTGATCTAGACTCCTTAGGCCATTCATGTACATTATATCAAAGACGAAAAAACTATACGCCTCACAGTATTATTTTTAACTAAAATTCGTTTTCTTTTGACCTCACAATAGCTTCCTGGGAGTTCATCCTGTATCATCTTAAATGAACCTGGTCACGTTTCCAAAGCTAGTAAAAAAATTGCTACCGATCAAACCCCACTCAGTGTAATATTCAAACATTCTCAGTTGAAGGGCCAGTCACTCTGCCCAAGCCACCTGATATTTGCTAAAACATCTTTGGAACCAGAACATTTCAACGCTTGGAAGTGAATTCAGGTGCTCAGAGGCCAAGGATTTTAATCAGGGACCATATCGAGTTGATTTTCTAGTTAAGCATACCACCTAAGTTAATGATCAGAAATTGACTTTTCAGTAAGAAAATACTAGACGTGTAATGGGCAAATGGTCCATTATTATACTAGCTGTCAATATTTTCCATAATCCAATGAAATTAGGGTACGTATATCTTTGAGTTGCTGTAAGCCTCCGACCATGGAGTGTTTTGGTTGAATGTTTTCATCAAATGCTTTGTTTGCAAATCCAATTAGCGAACCCGATTGGAAACCACAATCAATCATTAGAACAAATATCCGGTAACTAATATCCTATCCACAGAAGACCTAAAATCACCCTGCAACAGATGCGCAAATTAATCGATAATTTTTCATTTTAATTCCAAACACGATCGTGTAAAAAATGCTCTTTTCTTTACCTGATAGGTATTTCAAAATTCATTAAGTGTGAAGCAATTTCCTAGCGAATGATTTGTAGATATTTTAAAGTGAAATATTGTATGATTCAGACCCGATTACTTTTGTTATAGTATTGAAACGTATGCTATGTAAAAAACGGCACAGTTGGTGATGGTGATTCGTAGCTGTGGCAAATCGTTTGAATTTATTTTATTGAGAACTGAATTTTTCATTGATTTGATAAAGATGTTTTTAATAATTTGATAATTTTTTTCGAAAAGCACTGGAATATGTAAGATTAAATTGTAAATAATAGTTTCGTAAGGAATAATTTTGAAGAAGAGGTGGCACGAAGATGATTTAAAACCATCTATGAGCGAAAGCAATTAAACTTTTTTGAAATGGAAAATAGGATATCATTGCATAAGTCCTCTAATTATCTTCTCTCAGATCTCGCGATATGGTCTTAAATCCTCCCGGCTACATTCAATCTTGTCTTTAGTTGAACTTAGATTCACTTTGCTGTATATGACATTATTAATGACAGAATTAAATTGAGTGCTCATTTCTTCAAAATCCATATGCTTGACGAAATTCCAAATTTGTTCTCCAATAAAATCCTGATTTCAATTTTCTCCAACATCCATTAGGTGTGTATTTAAATGATAATTCAGTTAATAAATAAAATTTTTGCCAATGGCATTTGATTTTGAAATGGTTCAAATTAAGCATTCCTTTCTTTTAGGATTCCCGTTTTAATTAAATGGAAAGATGAAAATCTTGCGTGTCAATTCATAGCATGTAAATTTAGTGTTATGGAAAAGTAAGAATTTGGTGAATAAATACAAAATTTGGTTGTAATCTGCAGGTCAAACTACGATTACTTTACACGTTGAATACCTAATGATCAAATATGTGAATTAATTATTTCAATTGAGTTTATTTGATAAAAACGAAAAAATGTGTTATTAGAGTTATGGTTCTAATGCACATTGATACGATAGAATAACATTCTGTCCATTTTGTGAATGCAAGACCATTTTATTTTCAAATAAATCAAATCCTCTGCGCTATCGCAAATCAAGATCAAAGCAATAAGTCACATAGGAAATAAAATTAGATAAATAAGATACGCAGAACGTTAAAATATTAATAGTAATTGAAAAATGAAATATTTTGCTCAGAATTATTTTACCGGCGTTAATTTTTAAGTTTCCTTCGTAAGTCACACTTTACTTTGCTTCAACTATATGACAGATTTTCTTTTGCCTTTTGAAAGGACACGTTTTGAAACCCACGGAAGGCCGTAGAGTTTTAAATCAGACGTGCCCACAAATAGCGCTAGAGACAAACTTTAAAATATCAAGAACGAATCATTGGAAATATATCAAACATCTATCCACTGAAGCAACCGTCTAAAGTATGTTTAAGTATTGCTAATCCTATATTTTAAAAGATAAAGCTGTTTCAGGCAGCTTACTCTACTCGTTAGCTTTGGAGCAATTATATTCAACTTGACACAGGAAACGAGAGCTTTTCACACAATAATGTAAATAGTTGATTTTTAACCGAAAGGCTACCTCGAAAAACGTTTCTCAGATATGTAATATAAGCGATTCACGAAGAGATTACCCTCATTGTTTTTACTTTGTCTGACCCCTGGCATTGCCTGAGCGATAAGGCATGCTAACCAAGGATGGAATTTAGTAGTTCGTTTATAGCTAGAAAGTACTTGAAAGACTTGCTCTATTCGCGATAACGCATAAGAAATTTTGTAAACAATATTTTTCCCTTATAAAATAACTTTGAACATTCTGCTTCCGCAGACAAATCATTTCAATTCGACACGCCAAAACCCAGTGAATGTCTAAGTTGATTTGCTCCAGTGCAAAACTTTAAGAATATACTAGATATTCAATAATTTGATAAACGGTTTCCTATAGTCGTTATTTCAACGCCGTAAAATGTTTCCAGTTTTTCATATGATCAAAAACTTTCAGCCATATATTTGAGAAATGAGGCATCGGGAAGGACATTTATGTAGATATTTCATTCGATATGTCGAGGACAGCATATCGTATAGATTTAAATAACTGGAAAAGTATTCAGATAACTGATATGGTAATGTATCAATTAATTTTTTTCACTATTTTGCACTATATAAAGAGTGAAATTTATATTTTGATTTATGTGCCTACTGATATAGTGGAATGTTCAGCCTTTTTCTCACAATCCAGAAAAAGCTATTTTTTTCATTTGCTCAGCAGCATAAGGGTTTTGCTTCTCATTTATAAGCAAGTAGAATGTTCTTATTCTATTAGTGACAATCAAATCTTTCTGATAGTGACATTACGAGGCATTTCAACTCATGCCTTAATTGCCGAAGTACTATGTACACTGGTATCTTCCTTTATTTGCGCCTTCTCTTTCACCCATGCTACACATTGTCCACTGTTTTCTGCATTTGCAGTTAACCAATATTTCCAAACTTGATAACCTATGCTCCTAGCCAGAGGGTTTTACGTTACATTTATAGGTAATACCATCTGATAAGATCTTTATTATTTTCCACATGGCAGAAATCAGTTTTAGCTCAAAGAAAATTCTTTCCTGGGTATTATTTTTAATTTGGTCTATCATTTTACAACCTGGTCATGAGTGTTGATTATTTAATATGTATTTTTTTACATCGTGGGATGACCGAAATTAATGTATGCCAACCACTTCAAATCTCACTCATAGGGATACAAAATCTTGCAATTAGTTGGTAAGAAGTAAAGTTACCTAATGAATTCATATTGTGAATGCACATTACATTATCTAATAGGCTTGCGGAGCTAATTCATTCGACAGGCATGCTTTTGAGACTTGGCACTGTTTTTCGTTAGCCAGAGTTTTGAGTGATTTTTGTGTTTTTACACAAAATTCAGCATTGCATGTTCTCCGAATAACTTCACACATTTTGTCGCGTAAGTAAAAGGCTAAGTTAAAAGCTAAGGGAAAATGGAATGAGGAAGGAAGAGATTAGAGAGTTAAATTGGAATGAGATCTAAAAAACATTTCATTGTAATTATAGCTGTTGGTGTGCTTAGTGTGAATCGTGGCTTGGGGCAGTGCTTATTCTCTAATGGAACCACTACACTATGTTACAGTTTTGTTGATTTCATCAATAAACCTCTCCCCCTATCACTTCCAGTAAAGCTACTGGTTGAGCATCTCTCGAAGGATATACCTCTAATGAATTCCTTTCTCTCCCTTCCTCCCTTTTTTCTACCTCGTTTGTGAAGGGTTCCGGCCTGGGGTCGGGCAAGGCCAACGGCGGCGGCGGGGGGACGTCCACTGGCTCGACGGGTGCGACCGGTGGTGCGGTGACCACCGGCTCGGGCGGCGCGGCGTCCGCCACGCCTAAGCCAGACCCCAAGCCGGTCGAGTGCAACCTGTGCCACCGGAAGTTCAAGAACATCCCCGCCCTGAACGGACACATGAGGCTGCATGGGGGGTACTTCAAAAAGGTCAGCGACTGCGGATTGCTTTTGAGTATCTTTCCTTTTTTTATGAGTGTGTGGACTCGTGTTCTCAGTATCCTAGGACTTCCGGTCGCCAAAACAAACACAGCGCCATCTAAAGCCTTGATGCATGCTTTTGCGAGGTTTGTAGAATGGTCTACAAGCTTTAGTGGCGATATTAAAAGAGTGAATCAATATCTACGAATGCTTGTGTGTTAATACTAACAAACTTAATAACTTCCTCCCTTGTAGTTATATGCAACGGTAGTTGCCACTGTTTATTTTTCTGATTTAAAATGTAAGTCATGGTAATATCAATCGAAATATATCTAAATATAACTGTTTTTTTTAAATTGATGACGAGTAATTGCTAGAGACTGAGCGATGGTATTTATTAACTACTACCATATGACTACACTTCCCTATCTTTTCACCGAATTCTCTTCGTTTCCCTGATGTCTCGTTTGCCATGACCATGCAGGAAGATCCTTTTAAAAAGTAAAGCACTGATATTTTAGGTATCGAACTGAAGTGACAATAATATTTAAGAATCAAAGTAAAACATCTTCGGAAATGATGCCTTATATCTTTATTACTGTTAAGATTATGGCATTAGGAGATTATTACTCTGGTCGCTTCCCATAGTCAATTAGATTAAATCATCGTGCAGAAAATTAATTTCCTCTAATACATGCATCACAAATTAAGTTAGAGAAATGCAACCGACTCAGGCGTAATGGATGAGGAGTGGTAGTATTCGGATATTTTTTTCCCTTTTTGAGCTAAGTGCGCCATTCGTTCCTTCAATCTCCGTGCATTGAGATCGTAAATGATCAAATTAAAGCTGTCTTTATTAAGACCTCACGGCCATTATTCTAGGTATTATGTAGCAATTCATCTGTCCGTTTAAAATATCGTACGTATAATTCTTCGTTTTCTGCGCATGCTAGATGGTTTTCTCACTTAATTCAAATTAATACGGGTATCTGATAAAATTATGTTATGGAGAAACTAAGATTATCACCTGCGGCCACGAAATGTAATATTTTCACACTGAATTCCTGAATGCTAAATATTAATTTTCATAATAGCATCAATAAACTAGCTGAATTTCCTTGACATTAATATTCGTAGAAAAGAAAGCATCATACACAGCCTGATTAAGAATAACACTAGAGTACATCGGCTAGGCTAAATCTGTTTTATTAAAGAATATATAGTTGGCCGTCAAAAGGGAAAAAAACCAAGTGGAACGCTAGATTGACCCCTTGCAAGAAACCATTGAATTTTGGCTTGTTTGGCCTGGACTTCGACAGAAGAGACCTTATTTCTTATTCCTCGCAATATTTTTTTGCATCTGTACAATACCCCGCAAGCTGCCGTAAGAGTGTGTGGCAGTTTGGTACCTTGTGTCACTTCAGCATTTCAGTCTTAACACAAATTATCTGGAACGCTTTGGACACAAATCCATTTGAGACTTTCGCGGTTGTGGCCTCGAGAATCACTGGTACAGTGATCTCATTCTTGCAGGGATGTTTGAATACGCTACTAGGGCAAGTATTCGGAAACAATCAATGATTAATTACGGCCTGAGTGGTGATGACGTTAAAGTAGTGTTATAAGATGATTCGACATTAACGTTGCTCGTCTAACATTATTTATGTGGTGGAGCTATCAGGTGCTTTTAAACTTGCCCGCTTATTAATATGCTTAATTTGACGTCAGTGTTCCTGGCCGAAAAATGAAACTGTATGGCATGTATTTATCGGAGCTTTACAAGAGTAGAAGTGGTTTTTCTAATAAAACTCAGAAATTTAGTCGTGATCTATGATCGTCACGAATAATTTTCTAGAAATATTATAATGCAACAATTTAAATCGATGGTCACCCCTTGGGGTCTAAACGCGGGTTTTGTAGATTATAAAAAACAAGTGGAAAGAAAAGCTTTATTTTTCATTTTACGCAACAATATTCCACCACGACACTCCAAATATGATTATATTAATGGATCATAGAGGTTATTAATGCACTAGCATATAATTATTGTTCATTGACCACTTGATATCAAATAATTAAATTGTGAACTAAAATTTAATTTTAATCAGTATTTACATTTTAATCAGTGAATATTAATAATTATCATTATGGTATTGCTCATTTATAGAAATAGAGCGTAACTTATATAATTTCTCTCCACATCTTCATAACCTTTAGTCTTCTAAAGAATTGAATTTTTGAAAAGTTCACTCATTTTTTTTTATTTTATCAATCTTTTAATGTCACAAAATATAATTAATATTTGGTATATTAAAAATTATTATTAAATGGCGTATTAACATCTAGAGGTGCTTACATTATTCTTACATTACTCTTATATCATTATTTGCATCCTTTATGACTGCTTATCCAAATTATAATTCATCCGGGAGTACAGCCTGGGTAGTTCCAGCTATTTTAGTGTTTCACACGCTAAGGTTCTCCGTTTGTAGATGTTAGTTAATAATTGGCGATCGAGTCTTTATTTCCAAGTGTTGAACGTGTGAAACAAATATAAATGTAAACTTTTTAGTATTAAATCTGATTTGGTAAGCAGAACTGTCCAGTTTATGAATGAAACCTTAGGTTTAGTGAATGAATACCTATTGGAATCGAAATTCATGGGTCTCAAGTGTACAGAGATGGGCATATTTCCTTTGGTCAATTTTCAATGCATGGTGTTAATTTTTTGTTCTAACAACCTTAAAAGCGTTATACCTTATTATTTCCCACCATACCACTCCTTGAAATTTTAACAAACAATTAACAAGTTTTCTGTTTGAATTACTAACATTTTCTAACAGCACTACTTAGCCGAATTGTTTGAAAGACTTGCTTTAACAGTAACGTTTAATATTCCGTTGATCTGTTCAAACATTGACGCCTATATGAACCGAACCAAACAAAAATCCCTTCATTCAGAGTAAGTCAAAAAGGGAAAATGCAATAATTAGTATGTTTGTAAGCTTGTTGCGGTTCTTTTTCTGAATAGCATTGTCTATTTAATTGAAAAAATTCATTTTCTCTCTAAAGTTACAAATGCTTAATTTATTTTTAATTGCGGCATTTCCCACTTCTTAGAAGACCTAATTGTGATGAGTTATTTTATTAGTGTCCATGACGCACCATTTCGCAAATTTTTCGCACGTCTCTGAGACGAAAACTTTAACAACGCGATCAACCCAGCAAAATTTTTCACTGCATCTTTTTTTTATTACCGTTAGTAACTTTCGTAAAACACTTTGAGTGGTATTTAGAGCAAAATCATACGATCACCTTTTTATTTCATGCAACCCAAAGCCTTGCCCATCTCTTGCAACGAATAGACAAATGGATTTTGACCTCCTTTAGGATTCTGAGTCGAAGAAATCGGAAAGGAAGGAATCTTCGGGTCCGCCATTACAGACGGCCAGCGTGAGCGTGAGGGCGTTGAT
Organism: Hetaerina americana; assembly: GCF_022747635.1. Taxonomy (NCBI): domain Eukaryota; kingdom Metazoa; phylum Arthropoda; class Insecta; order Odonata; family Calopterygidae; genus Hetaerina; species Hetaerina americana. The sequence goes on from NW_027287538.1 coordinate 55,833,265, forward strand.
CGGCGAGAAGATCATCCAAAAGAGGATCACGACAAACCCGCAGCTAGTAGCGCAAATGCAGGCGCAAGCGCAACAAGTTCAACAGCAACAGCAGCAGCAGCAGCAAGTGCAGCAGGCGGCCGCGGCGCAAGTGCAGCAGCAACAGCAGGCGCAGGCGGCTCAGGGCATCTTGGCGGGGGCTTTCCAAGGTGAGCGGGGGCAAAAGTAGATTCGCCTCCAGGGTCACCCACCCAAAAAACGAACTATAACACCAGTCGTCAAATGCGAATCTAATCTTAATGACGCATTTATTTTCATCTCCCCAAGCCAATTCAACATAAATTTCCATTCTACAAAATTTTGAGTCCCATTAGTTTTTAGCCGAACAAAAGATCATGTTCCTCAGGTCTTGTTTCTGTGTAAAATTTTGCCCTGAATAACATTTGTAAGACGACTTGTATGCGACTTAAGAGAGACACGTGCCTGTACACCAGGAACACATCCGATAAAATCGTCGACGGCTTGGAAGAGTAACGTTTCACCTCTTTGTTGGAATAACTTAAAAAATAATGCTTGGGAATTGAAATTTCCGACATGTCAATATTCCATTAAATATTTATAGTTGTTTATTTAAAATAATCCATTATCACCTTGCTACAATTTTTGGCCCTTATCCGCTCTTTTGGCTATTATAAATCATGTCTTCACCATATAGTATACCTGTACGTACTCCAGTCTATTTGAAAGTTTCGTACAAATTGACGTGTCTAACTTAAGCTCTAACTCATATAAAACCCCACGTAGGTATCAAACAAGATCAGTAAAATTCCACATGCAAGTTATTTATTTATGAGAGTTGTGTGGACAGTTATTGCATATGATAAGGCATTACGATATCTCACCTTCATATCCGTGGAACCAGGTGGTTAAAATAGAGGCCTACCACATTTAGCCCAGAGAATACGTTGAATGAATTGAATGGGAGTCATGATTGTATAGTGGGAGGAACATTTGATTAATTGACCGGAAAACCCCTAGTTTGAATTCCGGATGACATACACTCTTTTGGCTGAAAGCCCAGGCTCAGATTTTGCCTTACTAGATCTCCAGGTGAAACCAGAGTAGGCAAAAGTTACGGAATTGACTAGCCTCTTCCTTCCGTTCCTTCTGCACGCAGAAGAAGTTGGTTTGGTTGTGCCTCCAATTACTTTCGAAACAAGAGCGAGTATCCTATTATGTGCAAATCTATATTTGAGTTGGATAACGCCATATTGCTTCCTTGTGTATATATATATATATATATATATATATATATATATATATATATATATATATATATATATATATATATATATATATATATATATTATATATATATATATATATTTGGAGAAGAATGGAGAAGGTGAAATGGACAGAGAAGAAAACAAATGAGGAAGTACTTGGTATGGTGGGCGAGGAGAGGGGTTCTTAGGGAGAAGTCCATGGAGGCAGGAAAAGTGGATGAAGGGGGTATTGACCGGCAGCGGGATGTTGGAGACTGTAATTGAGGGGAGAATGTTAGGTAAACGAGGAAAGGGAAGGAACAGGATAGGGATGTTGGACGGGATGAAGGGAGGAAGAAAGTACTCAGAGCTGAAGAGGGACCTGATGTAGAGTAGGATGTTGTGCTTTGATAGGGGTCACAAATTATTTAATTAGTAATTATGTCCATCCAAAAACCTACCTTAACCAGTAGATTACCTAATAATATATATATATATATATATATATATATATATATATATATATATATATAAAGCTGAAATATATGTGAGTGAATAAATATCACAAAATACAATACACCTTTTCTTTATAAGAGATCATGAAGAGCTTAATGCATATAAGGGTTGTAAGAGATATTTTTGTTATTATTCATTAAACACTTGACAGTAGCAGCATACCATTTGTAGCGAATTTTGTTGGTACAGGTTCCTGTTGATATTATTTCTTTCTTTGTGTTACGAACCCACGATGTCAATAAATATCTTTGCATAAATTGGCATTCATGGTATCAAATTCCCTACAGGTAACCATTTTTAAGTGGATGAAATTTTGGGACGTCTGTTCTATAAATCTTTCCGACGATATGTACATACTATATATTATAGATTCGTCGTGAATTCAATGTTGCCATGTCATTACCGAGGAATTTTGTTTTTGACGAATCATGTTGATGTAATGCCTTGAGGAGTTTTGACGAAGATATTTCGCGGAAATATTTTCGGCCTGATTTGAAATAACATTGAATATGAAAATTTATAGGTAAATAGTTTAGGTAAAGGTTATGAGATAAAGAGCAGTTGTTATGCATTTTCATTAAATAATCGCTTGCAAAGATTTCTCGTGTAGTAATTATCGTTTCTTGTTGACTCCTGATGCTTTTTCGGGCACATTAATGATGGCAGTGTTCTGATTCCACTTTTATTGTCTAAACCTCTGCTTTTCTAATAAGATATTATCATTTATTATAAATAGTCTGCGAATGTATTACAGAATTATTTTAAGTTCCACCTAACAAAAGTCATTTTATTTCACTTACATTCCCGCATTAAAATTCAAAACGCCTATTATGAGTTTCAGAGCTCATGATCCCGTTTTCGTAGCCCTCAACAGCCGTGAGTTGTTCCTAGTCCTCTGGGTTAATTACGAGGTCCGGTTGCCTGCCCGTTTTACCGCAGCTAGCCGCTCGGGATAGCCCACTATAATGACTATCTGTTGCTCATCCTTCCCGTTAATATGATCCATCACTTTCACCGATGTAAATTTTACTACAGATGCCAATAGGGATTTCATACACGTCTCTATTTTCAATTTTTCTCATCCCTAAAAGCTTCTCAACGGGTCCTTTAGCTATCGTAAATATTTGTAAGTCAAAATAACAATTATTAATATTCGGCTATAATTCACTGATTTCTAGTTATCTGATGAGAGATCGTTTGAAAAACCATTTGTTTTTATAAATCGGGGAAATATTTGTTGTTGCGATATTAAATTCCAATTTAAGTGGTGGAATAAATATATTTTTACTAACTAAATTAGTAGACCACACCAAACCCTTCAAAAAGCTGTTCAAATCGTTCACTCATGCATTCACTAGCTTTTCAATGAAACTTTTATAATACGCTACCAATCTATCCGTCAGTACCCGATGGTGCAAGATATTGTATATGAATAATTTCTATTTTGATTTGAAAAAACCGGAGCATAAATATATGAATTCAGAAATTAAAAAAAAAAATTAATTGACATCGAAGCATCATAGTTTGTCCAATCAACGAATTGTATTCGGCAACATGATTTGTGCAGAAACGCAGTTCCATAAATTCCAAAAATCTATACTCCCTGCGAATCCACCCATATTGATTCAGGCATTTGATAATTTTGAAGTTCGATTTGATTAAGCCGCATTACGACATTCCATTCATCTCGCCCCGACAGTAATGGCCTACCCTCACGTTTGTGATAGGTTCTCATCAACTTGCTTTGATAATCAAAGACTTCATTAATTAACTGGTTTCTAGACTATTTGACCGTGCCGATTTGTGAAATAGGATTGAGCCACAACATAGCATTCGGAAAACTCTTAATTAGAAATCTTTACATTTGCAGGTTAATGTGCATCCATAGAATCAAAGTTTTGAAAAACCAATCAAACTGTGGAAGAGGATGTCAATTTCTTCCTAAATGCATCATTAATCCATAAAATAAGGTTGCCAATAATTACATTATTTTTTTTCAATTGGCTACTGATAACTGCATGTCCAGAATAATGTCACTCCCCTCAGACTGTATAACTGGCTAAGTCCCCTCCGTTTGTCCCAAGGTCGCTTCCGATCGCTTTTTTCGGTTCCCACGGCGGTACTGAAATCAGAAGGGTACGATATCTTATTCGAAGATCGAAAGGGCTTGTCAATATTATCGAATGAAACAATTGGTCACAAAACAACTGAATATGTTATATCAACTGAGCTTATTACATTTCAGAGAACGGCATTGTAACCTCAACAACAATTTACCCCAAAACTATGTCCAGTTCATATTTTAATAAGAGCAACAATTTACGCATATATTGAAAAAAGCACCATTTTTAATAAATTCCCGTTGATTTTGAAAAAGTTCAACAGTAATTTTTTTGATAGATACGGTTACCAAACTACTCTTGAGAAGCAAATTCATACGGACATGTTTGTCCGCATCTTTGTGTCATGATGCCCTGCAATCTAATTAAGTTTAACTGAAGTGTTATAGGGAACTCTCTCGTCGAAATCCCTGCTCATAATGTCGTTTTGGGTAAGCCGGAAATTTTACAATTATTCTTTTAGGTGGATAGAATATCACCTTTTTCTTTCCGTATTTTTGACTTAATATTGCTTTGGACGTTTATTTATTTATTTTTAATTTGTTTATCATATGTTTTATATTTTTGTGAAGTAATTATTTTATTTCATCGGTTTCCATTTTCCTCGGAGCACTTCTCATTCGTTTTCGTTGTATCTTCCGCTCGCCCTCCTCCACCGCCCTCTCTTTCTCTGTCGACCCCTCATGGCAGGAAACTCGCACGCTCCTTTTTGGACTGCCGTAGGCACCTCCGGCCACGGGGTGGGCGCCTCCCAGCCACCGCAGACAGACGGCGCGACCACCAACGGAAACTCCTCCTCTTACCACTCTCCGTTGCCCTCTACCACTCCCCCGCACTATCCCGCAACGCCCCCCACGCCCCAGCAGCAAGATACCCCCAATGGGTTCGCCGTCCCCGCAGCGCCCTCAATCACCCAGGCGACGCCCTCCGTGGCCGAGCAGAGCCGCGCTCGCAGAAACTCGGACTCGGCGGCAGCCGCAGCGGCGGCGGTGGCTGCGGCGGCTGCTGCGGCGGCGGCTGCGGCAGCGGCCGCCAGCACTCAGACCCAACTGGAGCGGAGGCCTTCCTCGCCATCATCCACGGTCAAGAGGCTCCAGCGAGCGGAGTCGGACCCCGGGGGATCGCCGGGGATGGTTTCCCCCGCGGCCCTGGCGGGATTCTCGGGCGACGAGGACGGGGGCCTCGGGGCGTACGCCCGGGACGAGGACGACACGGGGGGATACTTCTCGCCTTCCCTTCAGGAGGACGTATTCACGCAGGTTTCGGTCCAGGAAACGATGCTCCTCCACGGCGTGGACCCTGCCCAACTGGCAGAGACGATACAGGCAAGTACGGAAGGGGTATCAGAGTACCTAAAAGCAGGAGTGACTACAGAGCAAAAGCACTTTACTTCGACTCCCGGAGTCAGGGTGCATAACCTTACGAGTATGAATTATGACGAACAAATATAGAGCATCCATCCACTAATGCCTTCCTTTCCCATTTTTCCCCCAGTTGGTAATGTAAACCCCTCAATGAAAGCTATCACAAATTATATAGCGAAAAAGTAACATATTATCAATATGTCATGTCATGTATGCCTTGCAGAAAGTAGGATCCTTTCTGCAGGCCTTTATATCTCCTACACCTCTATGTACATTCTATCCATGGCGGTTATTTCCTTGTTAGTCGGTCACTCAAACTTTTTCCTTTATGACCATCACCATTCCGCCAAATCTGTATATCTCCTTTTCTAGCCGTAATGAAACAAAATACATTAGAGAAATCGGTAGCCACAAATTTTTATCCAAATTAATTATGCGATTCAATTATATATTAATTTCCTTCAAATATTTTTGATTGAAAACAGTCAACCCTACTCTTTTAAAAATACAAATAAATCATTTTTGATGAACATAGGTTATCAGCATTTGACTGAGTAACATAACCTGGTGATGGCTTAATGAATGAGATATGAATCATCTTTTACATAATTCTACATTATTTTGTCAAATATGAAAATTTGATCATTCCATTTGTCAATACACGTAGCTCTCGGAACAGCTACAAGCGGCCTCCCTCCTTCAAGATCAAGATATTGGCTCGCTGGAAGATTACGAGAGCGCGGCCGCCCTAGCCGCCGGCACCGACGATGACCAGAGTCCGGTGACCTTTCACCACGGCCACCCGCAAGACCAGCAGTCAGGTGCCGACGGCCAGCACCACCACCAAGCCTTTCACTCTGTCCTCCACTCTCCGCTACCTCAGTCGGTCGTCGGGCTAGCCGAGTTCGAGGCCTTCCAGCGGCAGCAGGCCACGGTCATGGCGGCCGGGACGCAGACCTCGCTCCAATCGCCCCCGGAGAAGGACAGCGTCCCCTTTGGCTATGCCCCCTCGCCCCCCCTGCCATCGCCGTCCCTCCCGCACCACCACACCCTCCATCACCTCCACCAACAGCCACACATGCAGCAGCTCCGCAGCGGGGACTCCCCCAGCTTCACGTACCCCACGCCACCCGCCAGCCAGGAGGGGCAGTCGCCCTCGTTTGCCACCAACCAGGGGGGACACCGACAGCCGCCCCCAATGCCTTCCTCCCCGTTACCCAATCCTAACGAGAACGGTGACTCCCACGACTCCTTCGTCCAGTCTGTCATCTCACACGCCGTGTCCGAGTGTGGCACGGCCGCCGCGTCCTCGCCGCTCTCCGCCTTTTATTCCGGCGCGCCACTAACCATGTCCACCTCAGCGGCCGTCGAGGCGGCTCTCTCTGAGGTGCTGCCTGACGACGAGGAGGAGGAGGCTGCGGCGGCAGCTGCGGCGGCCGTCGCCGCGGGTGTCGGCGTCGACGAAGAGGAGAGCTCCCAGGGCAGCGACGCCGCGGCGCTCTTCCATCACCGCCACGTGCTTGAACTTCCGCCGGAGCTGTCATCGCCGCGGCCCGCGCAGACGCAGCACCACCGCTCTGGTGAGCGACAGGCGGCCCAGTCTCCACTCTCGGCGACCCCGGTGCCATCGCCCCTTTCCCTCTCAAGCGTGCCCGCCTCGTCCTCGTCGGTGTCCTCGCCGCTGCCCTCGGGTTCGTTCACGGCGGCCAGCGGCCAGCCGGTGACCGCGGGAATGAACACCCCACCAGCCGCCGGGTTCCCCACACTCTCTCCCCACCACCATTCCCTTGGGTTGCAGTCCCGGATGATGCCCAACTCGGAGGACCCGCTGCTGTCGAGTAGCCCCAAGGAGTTCGGTGGCCGTAGGAGGTTCGACTTCGGTGGGAGCACCTTCCGGCTGGCGGGCGGGGACAACGGCGAATTCGGCATCGCCGTGGACGGGAGGGTGGAGATCAAGTTCTTCCGGGAGCAATCTCCATCCACGTCGACCCCGCCGCCTCCCCTGGCGCCCCCTCCTCCTCCCCTACCTCCCCCACCGCCACCCGCCACGACTCAGTACAGGGCGACGCCCTCGGCGAGCTGTGTCGCGACGGCCACCGCCAGCGTCCAGTACAGGCCCAGGCTGCCAGAGTCCCCGATATCGGAATCTGTCCATCGGAGCAATTCATCTTCACCATTGCCCCACGGGAGGGCCTCGGTGAGGCACAGCCACCGCCATCAGCACCACCAGATTCAGAATCAACAACACAAGGTCTACCACCACAAGCTACCAAAAGGCGCAACGATAAAGGAGGAACTACCAGATGAAGATTTATTCCTCAGCCCAACGGGGTAAGTTGAACTTTTTAATAAATACTTTTGAATTCAAAAGGAGAAAACTTTTGTAATCTTATTTAACTAGTACTGATTTGTCTTCATTTTAGTTATCGCTTCTTGAGAATCACATAACTTTAGAGTAAATAACTATTAAGGGGATTATTAGATGTGTATGATTTCTCGATTATACTCCAAATCCGATGGGATTATACTCCAAAGCCCCAATCATTTGAAATTAAAAAATTGGTTCTTGGTCAGCAATAGTTAGTCAGATGATCCAAGGACTGCAGTTATTTCTAAGTGCTTTATAGGAGCAACGTGAGAGGTATGAAATGAAGTAAGCTACAAGAAAATGAAACTTTTTCTCAAGAAGAAGGAAAGCTAGGTTAAACATGAAAATAGGAGGGTATACAGTATTTAAAAGCAGGTGGTGCTGTTAGTTTATGTTTTATGGCTGTATTTTAAAGGGAAATGTGAATGGTAGTTGAGGAATTAGTAGAAGAAATATTTTAGTAAAAGAAGCATACCCTAAAATATGGGAATTAAGATACTAACGCTAAGTAAATATTTGAGGAAATAATATTGAAGACGTTAATGTGGAGCGAAGCGATGGGTGAATGTGAAATATGATATTAGAGGCAAGAGTTCAAACGTACATGTATACTTGAAATGTTGATATGTGAGCAAGGTGACAAATTATAAAAATTAGTAGGATTGAGAGGATGACAAACGTTTTAAATATGATAGGCGAAGAGAGGATTTTGCTAGGAAAGTCGAAAAGGTGAATGGAGAAAACTTTGACGGCAGTGTGAAGCTGAAGGCCGTGAAATGAGTGAGAACGTTGGTTGAACGAGGTCGAGAAAGGAAGACAGTAGGATTTTTAGGCAACATGAAGGCTGGCAGAAGTTAGAAAGAAATGAAGCTGCACATTACAGAGCGTAAATGGTCTTCACGGTCTCGGCTATCCCATTTCATTGCTTCACGACCGTAGGTACGTTCATTTTATATTTACATCAGAGAGGGCAAGTAAGTGGGCTTTATCGCGATGCTTTGATAAAGTTTTCGGAGTCGTCCAAATCTAACCTTGCTAGATAGATATATTGAATACATGAAGTACTCTGAGGGAACTAGCTCATAATATAGATTAAGCCTACTTCGAATTTGTTAAAGCTTCATTCTTAATGTGTACAACTGTATTTATAACAAATATTACTGTTTTAAACATTATTTTTTTAAATACTATATCTTTTATGGTTTTATTCCGCAATTATACGGCCTACTTAGTGAATTATATCGAATGAGGTGATCAAGATGGTTCGGTGACTAACTTACTGTCTTCCCATCGAATGGTTCGAGTTCGAATCCAGGAGATCTTTTTCATTGGTGTCACGATCCCTACTTGAGGTGCTTTGTAGAGAGCGCTTGAAGTGAGTACGCCGTACGACGTTGCAATTCTGACCCCTTGGCACCTTTTAATAATAGTAAAAATGTTGACACCGGGTTTCTCTCGAACCTTCCTCCTTTCCCATCCATCCCTAATAGCTCAAATTGCCTCAGCTGTCGGTCGCCTCCCCTAAATCTACGACTGCTCGTATCAAACGTGTGACTCTTACATGAAGGCAATGGGTCAGTGTTAAATATATTATTTTTCCGTACACCAAACGAACCTCTTGGTTGATTACAGAGGCACCTAATTGTCTCCTATTTTCATGACCAAACTATAAAATTCTATCCGTGGCCTAAAACTCACCCCTTATTTCGGCACCTTCTCCCTTTCTCCCCAGGAGAATCCGGCCGGAGGCGCTGTACATAGCGACGTCACAGTCGGGAGGCGGGGATCAAGGACACCCGAATCACCACCATGGCCACCACCACGGACATCATCATCATCACCACCACCGGAGCAAGCACCGCCAGGGTGGGTCGCAGCTCCGTGCCCCGCGCCACTTCGTCCTGAGGGATGCCTCGCCGTCCTCGTCGTCGCTGCCCGCTGGTAGGAGTGAGTCCCCGCCACCTTACACGCCACCGCCCATGCTCAGCCCCCTGCGCAGTGGGCAGGGCCTCTACTGGCAGGTCACCGCCGCCAGGATCTCGCAGCAGATCGCCTCCCAGAGGTTGAGTTCTGCTCTGGGCAACAAGAAAGGTTAGTCCCCACTGAGACATCAGGGTCTTGGGCGATGGCTGTTTAAAGTAGGGTTATGGAGGGAAAAGAGGAGGGGACTCCTTTATTAGCATTGTGCCTTTGTGTGCTTGGGATTTGGGACGAAATTGCTGAAAGATGTCCGAAAAAAGCAATATGTCAATCCATGCATACACGTATGTTCCAAAGGTCGCACTATATCCAATAACTTTGCAACCTTTGGATCTTAAGTATTGACTGCCATTATTTTTTAATATGCAACAACTAGTTTTACTGCGGTAAGAAATAAGTCCATCAAAATGATCAATTGCTTTTCCACACAGAGTATTTTTATTACGACCTAAGTTTTATTACAGCATAAAATATTCAAGGAATAAAACCGAGGTCTTAGTAAAAATACTCTTTTTAGAAAAGCAAAGTGTCTTCTTCCACCATAAAGGATATCCACCATGCTTGGGAAACTGTGTTATTTATAAAGGCCAATAAATTTAAAACCATTTGAATACATGCATGTTAATTGGATGTGAGTTATGCAAGCTATAATCAAAAGGCACCAAATGCACTGAAGTTTATTAATGTAGCTAATTAATTCAGTTCCTTCTAAAAAGGTATATAATTAATAATATTTATAAAAGATGTTTGGACTATCTTTAACTTTAACCAAATAATATAAGTATACTTAGGAATGCTAACATACTGAATCTGTTTGTTGTGTATAATTATTTACGCTTTTATGGGGAACATTTTAACTGGCAATAAATTTTCTATCCCTTAAATATGATTTTGAAATTGAGTAGTGTACATATTAACAGAGCTCAGTTGGTTACACTAAAATAATTATTTTCCATCTCCATTGCCAAGCAACAAACTTCTATCATTTCCTCTATATCATCTCAAACTACATAATGTAATTGTTCAGAAAATTTTTAATTGAAATGAAAATTTGATTGTATGATAAATATTATTTGCAAACCATTACTACCTTATTAAGCTGACATAAATTTCCTTCAAAATTAACTTTTGTCTCCTATTCTAATTTTCATTAGAAAAAACTGCATTTTTGGGTGAAAATTCCCTCTAAATATTTTCAATCCTGAATCTACATAGTATATTTTCATTTTCACATACCATTGCCTCCTAAATACAGCAGATTATTTTTTCATCAATAAATTACATATTGTTTGGCTGAAATTGAAATAGAGATAATTTTTGGAGGGATACTCATTGCTATTTGCTGCAATGAACAGGCTGTATGTCAGGGGAATCATCGTCTTCATCTTCATCAACAATCACAGCACTCCTTGATGACGGGAGCCTCCAAAGGGGGATTTCACCATTGCCAAACCACCAGCACTATCAGCACAGGAGCCAGTGCAACTCCCAGCACCGCCCTGTGCAGTCTCTCAGCTGCTCTGCCCCTGAAACGGACACTACCCCCCATGTGAACATCGGGCCCAGGTTCCAGGCAGACCTCCCCCCACTAATGGGTGCCAAGGACTTGGGTGAGAGGGAGAAGGTGGAGGAACAGGATCACCTTCTGTGGGACCCTGTGATGATCGGACGGTCTTGTACTCAGAGTGAAGGTGAGTTATTATTCCTGCCACAAAGTGAATTACTGTTTATTACTTGACTGCATATGTAACATGTTTATTTCAAGTTGCAGTATCCTTTCCCTTCATTGTGGAACTATATGAGGGGTGCTAAATACTATTGGTGAAACTATAAAAACTCTGCTCTACCATAGACTAGGGGTAACCTACCCACAAACTGTCACACTCTTCAGGGTCATGATTTAATTGCAAACTTCATTATACTATACTCTTTTGGTCTCATATCCGGATTCTTTATTTTTTAACAAACATTAATTCATCCAGCCAATGGCATTGTTTTTTGTTATCCCTGAAAATTTTTCATAGCAAGAATGGTTTCCCTAGAATTCTAAGTGAATATTTCTCATCAAATAATTATTACCTCATGCATTATTCCACTCAATATACAATATTGAACAGATAAATTCAAGCTTTTAACACTCATTGAATTATGATTAACACAGAGAGATATTTTCCCACTTTGCATTATTAATTAAAAAAAGAACTATTCAATGCTATTCTATTATTTTGTATTTCTTGGTTGATATCTATAGTGCCCATGTAAATTAGTCTTAAGCTGTAGGATCTTGTTATAGTAATCAATTATAAACAGTTACATCAATGCATAAGTACATGCATTGACCAAATTCATCAAAGTCAACATTTAACATAAGCATTAAAAAAGGAAACTTCTTCCCAAATACCAGTCTCTGATGGCTCTGAACATGCATTCATAGAATACATGTATATGATTTTATTGCTCCATTTTTTCACCTCCTCAAACTTGTTCAATCCAGGAGTAAACTGTGAATTAGTCATTTCTCTAACAATTCAATAAGCTATTCATGTCATTTAAGAAAGAGAAAATTGATCAATATGAGGATAGAACCTAAGAGGGATGTATTTGATTCCTAAGTGGATTTTGAAAATGATACAACAGAGTTGAAATTCTAAGAAAAATGAACATGTTGTTGAAGATCAGAGTGAATTGGAGGTATCAGCAATTTTTTTTAAGAACATTCATAACTCATGGGCTAAGATAGGTATTGTATGGGTGATACAGGGTTTTTCATTCTAACCTGAACTTTAAAATAAAAATAAAAAGGAATTAAAGAATCATTAAGAAAGTTATGAAATAAAGTCAAATAGTCACAAATTAAAAGTACATATTCAGCCTATTAAGATGTAGTATGCATCAGTTAAAAATCAAGGAAGGAGTGTTAAGTTAAAGCAGGTAGAATACTTCACTTATTTGGTAAGTATGTGTATTTTAGGTGAAAGTGGGAATATTAAATAGAGTAGTGGGCAAAGTTTGTGAAGGTTGAAGGAAAAATCTTTTCGATTTCTCATCATAATTCATATATATTTTTATTTCTTAAGTTGGGACATTATACTTTCTTTTTAAGATAGTTAAGTATTATTGCAACTGGTTTTTAAGTTAAACAGTGCTTAGAAATAACAAGTTCCTAGTAATACTACTTCACCATTGGGTACTAGCTTTCAGAATCCTTGCAAAGCAATTCCTTTGTGCTGATAATTATTCCATGCAAGATGGAAGATTATTTTCAAGTCAAATAGCTATCATTAAAATGATTTAGCATATCATTAGTAGTACCATAATATTGTCTATGTTGATGAATAACTAAAAAAAGTCAGATATATATTTAAAATGGAAAAATACATAGTCATATTGGTATTATTTTTTAATATGAAAAAATTAATAGCCATTTACAGGTAACCTGTAAGTTACCATATTCATGTAAATATTTTTAATGTTATGCTTTCAGTGGACATGTTTTTGGAATTTGCTTGTTGTGCTGCTGTGCCTGGAGGAGGACAGAATAAGGAATATGCTCTGCATTTATTGCAGATGTGCCATGGAAATATACATGTAAGTAAAGATGCTATTTTAGAAAATCTTAAAATTAAATTAATATAATCCCATCTTCCATGTAAAGTTTGTCAGTTTTTCTTATTAAATTTTCCTTGAAGTGAAGTAATAATAGGTTAACCTAGTGTCTACATCTGATGTCTCCTTTCATGAAAAATTGGGCTATGGTACTTCTTTGTAGAAGCATGGTAAAGCAGGAAGGGAAGCAAGGTGAAATTTCAAATGCAAGAAAATTATTTATCATCAAAGAAACAATGCTAAACTGAATCAGTTCACAGGAAAAATTTTCAACTCCCCCCAAGATAAGGGTATATCTCAGGAAAAGATGGCCTTCATGGAAAAAACCATAGACTTCAGAGCCATTTGGGGTATTAATTCTATTTTATCTCAGTACATTGAACAATTGCTGCCAACAGATGTATTGGCTTTGAAAATCAATTTTTTTTAAATGCGAAACGATCAATATTCATAAATTTTCAGTTTTTGATGCGTGCACCTAAATGTAAACACTTCCTTTCCACTTTTAAAAAAATTTTCATTTTATATTTTGGGAACAAAATTGTTCTCTTTTGCTTCATAATAAAAAGAGTAAATCATATAAAATCTATTAGTTCTCTTTGGCAGATACATTTCAAAGTGTTGACCATTATTGTAGCTGGTGGGTTGAACAAATGTTTAATCAACCCATGATACAAATATATTATCATGTGCCCACATGAGTGTATCAATGATTCCATTCTCTAACTTGCTTTATTTTTTGTACTTAAAGGAAGCAATGCTGAGGCTCATGCAGCCCACTCCGAAGTTACCACAAGGTCACCCACTCCTCACTTATCAATATGCTGAAAGTGATAAATGGGCTACACATGAGATTGATGCCTTCCGTCAAGGATTGTATAAATTTGATAAAGATTTTCATAATATTTCCTATCAGGTAAGAGTCACTTCTCACTGATTCATTTTCATTGCATCCATTGCATTTTTATCGACTTTCAAAAGGCAAAAGAATAGTCTGATTGCTGAATAGATGAAATATTTCAATAACTTTTCAGAATATGTCCATAATATGAGGTATACTTAATCCATAAGATCAGGGTCAATTTTTAATTACACACTCTTACAGGGTTAAATTTTAAGAGGAGAGGAGATATTTTTATTAACGTTGTCCAATTTACAGATCCTAATTATGTGAGGATTACAATCCCAAATTTTTTTTTAAGCTTTAAAATTTTAAGTCATTCTAGCAGCAAGGGATATCTATGCATCTTCCAAGTGTTATCTATTATATCCAACCAGAGTATCAATATAATCACTACTTTTCATGAAATTTCTTTGCATGGGCACCCATAAAATATCTGAAGTTGCTGCCATGGCAATGCAAGCTGAACTTGCTAATAGAAATACTAACCTGGGGTTTTCTTGAAAATAGGTACCCTTTCAACCCTAGATTTATTGTTCTCTTTAAATACAGATGCATTATTATAAATTATCCCTCTGATGATAATAGAAATTCATTTTTCTTATGATAGGCTTTCATGATATAAACATGATAAAAGCTGTTTTGTTTATCATAGGCAGTTAGAATGTTGGTCTGTTAATAGGGGTAAAAGACATATAGAATCCCCACTCCATACTGGGATCAAAATTCTTGAATACCAACTGAAACTTTTCTAAAATTATTTTTTCAAATAATGAATTAAGCCAATACATTATGGTTTTTTATTCTTCCAGTCACCCACCCTACACTAATTTCTTTCTATTATTAGTCTAAGAACATTACAATTTAGGCTGAGATTATGGCAGTTGAATTTGCATGACATGTTATAAATATACACAGTGTTCATCTGGCAGGAAAGTTGGGCATAATGCTCATTGAATATTGGTAAAAAATGTTGGTACCCAATAGATACTGCAACTATTAGGATAGGGTACACATTATTTACAAATTTAGGGGGAATACAGTGTATTTACCCAATAATATCCCATTTTTAGCACATACATATGTTATGCAGTCAAAGACATACATATTTTGGTTAATACTAGTAAGAAAATTAGTCCCATACATATAACAGGATCTTTCATCAACAAAGTAAGAGGGAGACTCCAGCATGAACTGAGAAAAGCCCTCTAACCAACCTCAATAAATATTTACATATCTCATTGTACACATGCTGACCATTTTATTGGTTGATGTCATAGTGGTAAACAATGAGGTGCTAAAGGCAAATCCTCTGCTTAATGGTTAACTGGGGGATGATGAACTTGAGTTGAAGATCAGGTTGGTGATGATATAGGTAATTCTACTGCCCTAGGTCAGAATTTCATGAAGCTCAAGGACTTAGCACCCAGACCCACATGAATGGCTCCAGATAGCATGGAGTGGAAGGTCATCTTAGCAATTGAGTAGTGATTTCACAATTTACCATTGTATGGCAAGAGCTATGTAATGGAATAATCTCTCATAAACCCCTGGCAGCTTCCATTTCTGCAAGAATTCTGTTATGTTTATAAATTTACGTAGGTTCAAGTTTCATGATGATTAGAAAGTATCATAGGAGGTGTTATTCATACACATTTTTACCAATGCATTATATGTAAGGTGTAGCAGAACCTAAATGGTTAGGCACTCATTCAATATCATTGAGCAACTGGAAGCTATATATTGAATGGATATTATGGGTAGATAGATTTTGAAACATTATCAGGAACTTAAGAATTTTAAATAGATTTGCATGAGCCAAGTAAGGAAAATTAATTTATTTCTGCTATGGATTGCTGGGTGCACTCTTAAATTTTGATGAACAAATGTTTTCTTAAAATATAAGTGTCAGCTAATGGATGTTATGGCATCTAATCTGACATATATAGGCACCAATTTGAATTCTCTTCACCAGGAGTCAAAATATATGCTGGAAATATATATAAATAAATACCCAGAGTTGTACTCCTATCTGAATGCACTAAATCAATCTTCTGCTTCTTCCATTCTCATATCATCTTCTCAGTAGGTGAGCCAAAGTACCTTTTGGCTGCCCTATTTCCATATTCTGAAGGGTAATTCATGGCTTCCAGTTTGAATTCAGTACATTATAAAAATTTTCCCTCTTTAGAATCCATTAGATTTTTTTAATTTTAACTTTCTATGCTACAACTAGTTTCTGTATGTAAAAGCAGATATGCACACCAAATAGAAAGCAATTTGTGATCCTAATCAATGCAATGCATATAAGTTTTGCACCAGCACTATATAGGAAATGAAACTCTACACACTACATTGTACATATTTACAACATAGTATATGAGAATTTTTTAAGGAAGTACTGTCAAGGAAGTATTAAAGCTTAATTGCTTACTAATTCCTCAAAGTATTGTTATTATCAAAATTTATACTAAAGGCAACCATTTTCTAAGCCTGAGAAGGAGTAAAAAAAAGTATTTTTCCAAGCAAGTTGGCTAACAAATAATAAGCTGAATTCATATCCATGTGCCCTCAGCTCATAAGCAGGCTAATTTTTAGCACATTTTACAGCAAAAAAGTGTATATTTTATGCTGGGAAATACAGTAACTATTCCTAATGGCTGTCATTATTCCAAATCACAGGTTTTTCTACCATTAATTTTTATCTTAAAATCTCAATTTCTAATTCTTCATTTCATTACAGATTGGTACTAAATCAGTTAAGCAGTGCATTCAATTCTACTATTTATGGAAGAAGGTTTGTCCTGATGAGTATCGCAGGCTCAGAATAATACAGAGAAAGAAGAGGCAGTGTACGATAGATCAACTATCCATGCCTCAAGGATCTCAGTTATTATTGGGCGATGCAATGGATGATGAGGAGGCCACTGCTGAAATGATTCTACTGGGCCTGAGTGGAACCCTATCGGATCAGAGTCACAGAGCAACAGGCAGCACACAAAATGAAGAGAAGCATACTCCCTTGGTATGTGGCATTTCAATTCATTCCTATCATGATACTTGTGGAAAGGGCAATGTATCCTTAGTTTTATCACCTGCAGAGGTATTTATTTTGAAAAAATCAAGATAACTGGAAGATCTGTACTTTACATGGTTTCAAAAAACTAACTAAAAGAGTTAACATGGAGTCAGATTTACAATCACATCTTAGAATCATGCAAAAATATACACTGTTACCCTCAAATACTCCGCATATCTACATAGAAGCTCTACCTGGTCACTAATAATATATATATATATATACACACACACACACACTTGAGTTAAGATTTAATATATAGCAGTTTTTAAATTTATTAGGTATTCTTCTAGGCATGCAAGCCTTATTTAAGCAGCATAGTTAAACCTTAAACAGTACAATATAACTTTTCATGTAAGTACTAAGAATTGTGTATATATTTCATGTACAATATGAAACTTATTATGTTCCATGCTTCATGTCAATTTGCATAGCATGAATAAATATATATATTTTATATATATTCATTCACATGAAATAGATATAAGGAAAAGGGATAGGAACACATAGAAAGGACGAACACAGGAGAGGTGGGGAAGAGCTCCAGAATATTATGTTTTTTTAGAAAAAGTGTATACAATGTGGCACAATATTGTGTTTGAAAAATTTCCCCAGTAAGTAATTCTTGTAAGTGCCTAATTTAGTAATACATAGACTGCTAATTCTCAAGAAGAACTCTTCTGATCAGATGGGATTCTGTCGAAGAGGATTATCATAGGGCTTCCAAGGGACGGTAATACCAGGGTGGATTCCAATAAAATAGTGGAAGCTACTTACTTTATGAATTTCATAATATTAAAAAAATTGTAATAATCATAAAAACCTCATTGTGGAATACATCATTTCAAACCACAAAAATTTCAATTTTCTTGAATAAAAGATATCAAGCAATCTCAAAATTTGAGCAAAGTCACAGACTTTATCATATGGGCTTTAAAAAAAATTCATCAGGCCTATCATAGTTCATATATGAGATTGCCTGCATGATGTAATAGCAGGCACCCAAGGTAGGCATATCACCTAATTCAGGATGCCTTTATTATTACAGGTCAGTGATGGAGACCTTGTATCAAGTACCAGTTCTGATAACCGTCTGTTTGTATGTGAATATTCAGAATGCTCTGCTGTAAGTATATTCATTTCCTAATCCATGTTTAATGTTTCCCAAAAAAAAATTTAATCCATTCTTTAATTTAATCAAACTAATTTAACATGGCCATGTTAAAAAATCCTTTAATTAGATCACCAAAATATATAAATGCTTGGATAAAAATTTTCTCTACTACTCAAATGAATGTTTTTTCTCAGGCTAAAAATTCATATCTCCTATATCCATGATCGTTAAAAATGACAATTTTGTTGACTCTCACGTCTGATTCTCTAATTCATTCTAAATTCAGCTTTTACTTCTACATTAATGTTGATGCAAAAGTTTACTTAAATTTAAAGTTTTGAAATAAACTTGGAATATCTTATATTGCTGAAGCACCCCATCTTGCAAGAATTCATGTGGTTGCAACAAAAAACTCTATGAAAGAAAGATGCAGAGGACTTGTAACCCAGCAAACATGCCTTGAATTTCTAAAATCCATATCTCTTCCATCGTTACGATTACCCTCAAATCGGAAAATATAAACATGGTGATATACAGTCTTCTCAGGAAAAAATTATGTGTCAAGAAAAATTTCAATGAAAGTTTCAAATTTGTACATTCATAAAATTGATAGATCAAGTTTTCATTTTAATTTGAGGAAAGTCTTCCATATTTCATTGATAAAAGCAGAAGTTTTACAAGTTTATCAATTAGAAAAAAACTCTTATCTGCAGTAAGAAGATTTAAAAAGAAGAAGTGATTACCATGTTCAGAGTTCATAAAAATGTCAATTTTCCTTATGATTCCATAAGTTGAACAATATTTGCAGAAAATTGAGGATATAAGACTCATGAGTATTCTTTACTAGGAAATAAATAGGATTTAAATGTAATATTGACTACCAATTATCCACATTCTGCACAAATATAAAGTGCCATTGGATCTCACTTGATAATAATGACTGTTACGCTTAAAACCATATAAATGCATATGGCCAAATACTGTGCTAGAATATGATGTGGTATTTAAAGAAAAGATATCACAATGGGCAGGTTCACTGTTACAGTTTTTCAGCTACCTGGATTTCCTTATTATACTAAAGGTTGACTCCTTTAAAAAAAGAGGTGGTGGTTCTTCTGTAATTTATTCGACAAATCCATTCATTTCTACATGGCCACATGAAAACAATTCTTCAGTAAACAAGACTAAGTGCTAAAGGAGAAATAAATTCCATTGAAAAAACAAACAACACTAAAACTTGAACAGTCTGTGGGGACAGGATAGCAACCATCTCTCTAACATCTTACCAATAAAGCACTTTGACATTATGATTCTTGTCACCATGAAAACTACGATATGCTTAAAATACATCATGATAATTGCAAATGGTATGCCATAGACACATTTGAGGAGTAATTCATAGGTTGAGGATTTTATGAATTGAATACCTAGGTAAGCATAACGCAACCCTATGAAGAAAAAATTAGAGACATTGCTACTCCACCCATGGAATTAAACTAAAATTAAAATAATAATATTAAATAGTTAAAAATGATAATTCTGAGGTGGTGAATTTCAAAAGGTAAAGCTAGTGTTAGTAGCTTTTTTATGAGTGATATTGGATACATTTAGCCATTTAAACTTTCAAGTGCCATAAATCAGTCCATTGATACTTAATACAAATGCAAAAGTACAAGTGAGTCCAATCTGGCCATCACACTTTTTTGAATTAATTTTATTAAACTTTTAACGTTATTTAATTCCATTGAATTTTTAAATGTATACTTCCTGCAAATATTCATAGGCGTTTTTAGATATACATATATATTTGCCACCACACTCAAATTTTATGAAAAATGACAATGCATTTGAGTAATTATATTACTATTCATTGTCATTTATCTGTATCAAAATTTTCTTGTGAATTTGTTGAATGCACTACATTATTCAGTCTGGAACTAATAGATAGATAGAGGTCTTTATTTAGGCAAAGTTGAGACCTGATGGCTCCTTCTTCCATTTAACCCAAAATGTTAATAGGGAAATACTTTCCCTATTAATATTCTAACAATTGACACAGCCTGTATCACTTAAATGCGATATCTGCATTTGTTAATATAATCACTCTTTGATATTTCTATTGTTGAGGAGGAGGTAAACATCCACGTTGTATGAATTTTAATTTCAGCCTGTTTTGGAAAACAATCTGTGTTGAACAGTTTTCTTGATAACAAAGTTTGTGTAAAATGATTCCCCATCCTGAATATTGTAACAATTATGTGTTTCCTTTTGTTTCAATGTACTATTGTACAGCTGAAGCAGTTGTTCTTTAGATTTTGTTGATTTATTAACAAAAACTTCATTTTCATCCCAATTGTCCATTACATTGTGCAGACTAATGTATGTGAATTAACTTGTTTTCATTTGTTGCTCACTTTTTGTAACACTTGGTTTTGTCCTTTCCATGCATGTCCTTTGTTGGTCATGGCCTGTCTCCTGCCCGCACACCAAATATAGAGCTTCAACTCACGTGCTGCCCTCAATGGGCATATCCGCATTCATGGAGGAGGGATGGGGCGTACAGGGGGCGGTGGAGGAGGGGGCGGTGGGCACTCCCCAACCCCAGAGAGGCTGAGGCCCCCGGCCAATGCTTCCAACAATGCCTCCACATACAATGCAACCACGCTCAGCGAAACTCTCGAGGAGTTTCCCTGCAAGATTTGTGGGAAGTAAGTGATTTATGAACAAATGGTCGATTTAGAGATTTGGTGAAGTGGAGGGGAAGAGGTTGGTGGACATTCAAAGGTAAATAGTCCTTTTTCAAAAGAAAAAAACAAACACCTTTGAAAGAGCTGTGTGTCCAGTTGTGATTTTTTTCTCCATCAAGTTACCCGAGTTCCATGTTTTGGCATCAGATGTTCTGTCTTCTTTTTTCTTACCCAATGAGCTGTGATTCTTGAAATGTATTGTTTCAAATCGATGTTTTTGTGAATTATGGATATGGCTTCTCGATGTTGTCATATAACTTCTCACAATTCCGAATTTTCTACATTATTAATATTTTTTCAGATAACTTATTTTTCATACACTCTCATCTGTATTTCCAATTATGTTTTTTGCCTTACTCACTCTTCCTTCTGTTCACCTGTTATATATATTTTTCATTTTTGCTTCTTATGTTTCATAAATGTTATTCTATATCATTTATGGTTGCACTAAATGTTAAGGGTGTTGAATGCATGTGTAATGCAGTAGGGCCTTGATTGTATGCTCACCGTTAACACATTTTTCTCATTAGTGTGTTCATTTCAGTTATTCTCTTAAACTCCCTATGACTTACAAGCAATAAGTTTTATTTTTAAGTTCAGCGACATTCAAAATGTAGGAATAGTCAGTGAAAAAAATGAACCTTGGAAAAATTGTTTTCATCTACTTACAATTAACAGAGAAACAATTATCTGAAATTGAATGAAGCAATCTCTTTATGTTATAATTTGTCCATCAAATAACCTATAAAAATTTAGGTTCATTCTCGTTAATGTTATACTCTCTCTCATTTTCAAATAATTTTCTTTAAACAGCTCAGATACATGCTCAACAACATTTAGGATACCTGTAATGGTGTAATATCCTCTATGTTTTTTCCAATATATATATATATATATATATATATATATATATATATATATATATATATATATATATATTTCCTGTACAAAGTAGGCAAATAATGCAGAAAAAATGGGCACAAGCAATAGGTTCCAATCTAATTCTAATCATCCAAATTTATTTATTTTTACCAGGAAACATAATAAATGACTCATAGGCTCATCCTTGTTAATATGTTAACTCTTTATTACCTTCAAAAAGTAAAAGTGATGTCACTCTGTCAAAAATATGTCACCTACTTTGTAACAACTATCAGTAGGTATAAATAGGTAATCACCAAGTAATGTTAACTTTTTTAAAAAAGAAAACTAACATTAGTTTCTTCGTTTTTATTCTTAGTATTTTTCATTAAGGTAAAAAATAGATCACTACCTGATAAGGAGAAACAGGTTGCATATAGCATAAAGGAATGATAGTGGTAGTTTTTATGGGAGGCAACCAACAGCTAAGGTCATTTTGCCATTAGGAATGAATGGGAAAGGAAAGGTGGAGAGAAACCGGCATTAGTGTCAGCCTGCTCTTGTCGAAAGGTACCAATGGGTCCACAGTTTAATGTCCCATCCAACGGACGTCATTCTCACTCAAAGTCCTCTCCACAAAGCACTTTAAGTAGGGATTGGGTTACCACTGAAAAATATATGTTGTCTTCAGGATTTGAACCCTCTTGGTAGAAAGCCTGTACGTTAGTCACCTCACCATTCTGGTCCCCATAAAAAAATAATTAAGCCAGTTTAAACGTTCCAACCCAAGCATTTTCTATGGTGTTGCAAGCTGAAAAAGTTCACACATAATAATAATAATTCTCTTGAATATTGACAGAGGAAATAAAATTCATCAGGCCTTCATACTTCATTGGGCCCATTCACAATCCTGCATCCTTTAAAGTCATAGATTTCTGAAAAATAAAAGTATAGTAATCAGAGTAAAAGTTCATGAAAATTCTATTCAGAAAGAATAGAATAACAATCTCTCCTGATTGTGGGTCATGGTAGTCCAGGTGTAGGGTGTTGGTCTACTGATTGGAGGGTTTGGGTTTGAATCCCAGGCAAGCCTCTCTGGGTATCCTCAGCTCCATCCAAGCTATGTGATTTTTTGGGTGCCAGATCTTCCTGGGAAACCATTACCAGCACAGGAAAAGGCACAGGCCCCCCTACCCTGATGTGTGAATTTCACATGCTGTTGGGCTTAGTACTGGGTGAACTCTACCATTACCCACCAAACTGACCTTTGGGTTGATTGCTAAGTTTATGTTTTTTTTCTATCTTGATTGCTAGTATGTTTACATATTTTTGGCCTCCAGTGTGCCTGAATAATTGTTAACATGGTTGACACAAACAATCTACCAAGTACTACACAAATTTTAATGGATAATCAGAGTCAAATGTTTCCCTGAGTGTTTGAACTCACAGTCATGCAAGTGTTGTGTGAATGTTATCAAAATTCAGAAACTCTCAATTATCCATGCGTGAATTATCTGTTTCTTAGATTATCCATTCTATTCTATTTTTAGCACCTCAAAATATTAATGAAATTATATTTGTATAGATAATTACATGCCTTGAAAGTTTACTCTTTAAAAAATGCAAGTGTGGCAAACATGAGCTTTCTTAAAAGTTTTTAATTTTCCAAAATCAAAAGTTGTCAATAGTATGTAATGCTTTCAATGACACATTTGTATATGATCCAAACTTACCTATTATTATTTCCCTTGCATTCATTATTGGCCGTCACAATTCCATATTCTCCTTTAAAGCGAGCAGATACATTCATAGCTTTACTATGGAACAAACAAACTAGTAACTATCTACACTGTATTATTTTAATTAGTTTAATATCGGTGTCGGCGGGGTTACGTCCGTTTCTGCCAACCTGAGGGTCACGGGCTCGACTCCCGTCTGGGTGGGTTTTCCTCCACCTAGGGCTTGGGTGTCTGGGATCATATCCAGTGTTATCACAATTAATAGTCCGATGTAAAGGGCCAAAAGTGTTGCTTTCTGACTCAGGCTAAATAAATAAATATATGAATCAGCGCATCAGTAATCCTTTGCTTGTCCTCAGCCAATCATTTGGCTTTTCCGGGCTACTTGATTGGATTAGCTTTCTGAGGAAAATACATCCTGCTATCAACTATATGATAGTTCTGTTCTCGTAAAACTCTAATTTCACTCATACAAAGATGGCTGCCAAATAGACAAATGTGCTTTCCATTGCTAAGAAAAATGCAAATTAATCTTAAGGAATGGAAAAGTAGAATCTCTATGTATATACATTTATATCACAACCATATTTTCTGAATATTTCTGCTATCCTTATGTTTCAACTATCTGTGCTTCACAGTGCATCCAATGCATAAGAAGAATATTATCCAAGTGAATATGGAATGAATCCTGGATAATACTGTACCACCCCAACACCAATCTAAACTAGCATTTTTAATCTGGTTAAAAGATAAGGCGAGGTTGTTATACATGTTATATGTTGCACAACATCTTCATAAACCTATCTGGGTCATTATCTTAATCTTTAGCCAGTTGACAAAATAACTCACATAATCTAAAATGGTAAGATACATATTTAAGATTCCTGTGGCCTAAATTAAGTGCTAAGCAGCTGTAACAATTGATGGGTAGATCAAGTATCAATCATTCATATAAAGCATTAGAAAAACAATTTTAAAATGAAAGAAACTGATTTTCTTACAT
This sequence comes from Hetaerina americana, assembly GCF_022747635.1. Lineage (NCBI taxonomy): Eukaryota > Metazoa > Arthropoda > Insecta > Odonata > Calopterygidae > Hetaerina > Hetaerina americana. Next base: position 55,857,907 of record NW_027287538.1, read on the forward strand.
ATACATGTGTATTTGTAGTTTATTCATATTCCATTAGATTATGTTCCCAATTCAGCTAAACATTTCTATCAAAATTTATGCATCCACACTTCAATTTATGGAAGTAATTATTATTATTGTCAATGGTATTCTGTCAGTTGGGAATTTGGATGGATGCAGCCTATACAACTGCACAGTAATACATTAACATACCTCTCCTATTAAAGCACAGCCTGGAATCTGATACTAAAATAAATCCCTCTTGAATTCCACATACTTCCTTCCTCCCTTCAATCTGTTCAATATACCTATTTTTACTCCTTTCTCTTTTGCCTAACATTCTCCCCTCTAATAGTCTTCAACATCCCGCTGCCGGCCAATACCCCCTTCATCCACTTTTCCTGCCTCCATAGGATTGCTCCCAACAAACCCCTCTCTTCGCCCACCATACCAAGTACTTCCTCATTTGTTTTCTTCTCGGTCCATTTCACCTTCTTCATTCTTCTCCACACCCACATTACAAAAGCCTCCAATCTACGTCTTTCCTCCTGCTTCAATGCCCACGTTTCCACGCCGTACAAAGCTACGCTCCATATCAAAGTTTTTACGAGTCTTTTCTTAACATCCTTTATCAATGTCCCTGTCATCAACTCCCTCCTCCTTGTGAAAGCCTCTATGCCTAGAGCGATTATTTTCCTTACGTCCTCACAACTTTGGCCATGGTGGTGCGAAACCCTTCCGAGATACGTAACCTGTTCTACCTGCTCTAGTTTTTGCCCTTCTTTTTTAATGTTTAGCATAGCCTTTTTATTTCAGGAAAATCGTATAAAAATTCTTTTATTAATATTGATTCTCATCCCATATCTTTTGTTCTGCATTTAAAATACAATCTGCAATGCTTGCAACCCATGGGCTGACTGACAAACTAAAGCTTGGTGATCAGCAAACCTAACTGATTTTTCCCCTCCGATTTTCATTCCTACCTTCAATTCTTCCCATTCCTCTTTAATCATTTCATCCACATGTACCTTGCACAGCACTGGTGACAATGGACAACCCTACCTTATACCTCTTCCTAACACTGCCCATCCGGACTCTCTGTTCCCCACTTGCACCTGAGTATTCTAACCCACGTACAGGTGGCGAATTATCTCCTGTCCTTCCAATCTATTCTTATTTTCTGCAATATTATCATTAGTTATTCCCAATTTTACTCTATCAAATGCCTTTCCGAAATCTTTGATATAGGCAAATACCTCCTGAATGTATTCTTTATTCCTTTCAAATAGTGATCTCTTTACTGCAATGGCATCATGTGTACCTCTCCCCTTCCTAAACCCAAACTGATCATCCCCTAAGTAATCATTTGCCCTATACTCTTTCCTTTTGTTGATGATCCTGAGAACAACTTAAGCTGCATGGGAAATCAAACTTATTGTTCTGCAGTCCTCACATGATGTATCCTTCACCTTTTTTGGAATAGGAACTAGCACTGATCTCACAAAGTCTTTCGGCCAGATTCCTTCCCCATAGATACTATGAATCAGCCCATAAAGCCTATTCCTCCCACATTTTCCTAAACCTTTTAGTAGTTTTGAAGGAATATTATCCACCCCCACAGCCTTATTTAGTTTCATCTCCCTTAATGCCCTTTCTATCTCATTGTCAAGTATTCCTGAACTTAAGCTATCTTCCTCTATGTCCTGTTCCTTTTCTATGTCTAACTTTGTTGGCATAAGTTCTTTACTGCACAGTTCTTCTTTATAATCCTTCCATCTCTATTTGATCTTTCCTGTGTCAACTATTATCTCTCCCGCCCTATCTATAACTGTTAGCATAGATCTTCCCTGCTTTCACCCCAATATTGATTTAACCTTGCTGTATATTGCAGCAATTTCACCCTTCCTCTGTGTTAACCCAGCAATATTCACTAGGTAATGTGCTATCATATATGCTATTTAGTTAGGTAAATTGCAAAGAAGACATTAAAAGTCCCTTTGGGATATTAATGTGTGGTTTTCCTGTTGCCATTCTCATGAGGATTTTAGTAATTGAAGTATTTAAAATTTGTGTTTGGTCTATTGAGTCTTGCTGTACATTATCCTATTGTCTCTTTTTTAAACTGTACTTTACTCCATTAATGGTGGGATACTGCTCCTTCTCAGGGGTCTTGACAGTCGATTGGTTAGTCTTTGATTCCCTAGGCTATATTTTAGCCATCTTACTCGAGGATAGAACTAAATGCTCTTCATTTCTACTTCACATTATTTGTGATGCACATTTTCTTATTTCAATGCTAACTTTTAAATTTAGGAGTAATGCATTGTAATAAAGTACGATTAACCATTACGAGTAAAATTATGATGGACAAAATATGCATCTACATCTACTTAATGCCCCGCAAGCTGCCATAAGGGCGTGTGGCAGGGGGTGTTAGGGCACCACCCGTAATTAAGAAAAAAATATCGCATGCAAAAGCCACAAATGTATGCAATCCACAAACAAAATATGGTATACATTCATGCAAAAACCCTTCCAACCCACACACATACAAACCCTCAAACTACCAACTAACATACATATGCACCGACTAATATACCTGATGTCTTTGCAATATTTAATTTTGTTCCAACTTGTAAATTAAATGTTTTTAATATTTCTAAAATGACCAGTTTCTTACTATTATGATTCAAGATTGCTTGGGGAAATAATGAGTATTATTATCTATCTGCACTGGAATCTATCTCCCTTATTTTATCTTTGTGGTCTGATCTACCTAAGTAGTGTGGGGTCATTATAATTCCTTTAGTGTTATCATTAAACTCGTTTGTTCTGAACATTTTTATAAATGTGCATCATTGAAAAAAATTAAGATATTTTTTAAATATCGTTTTAGTTGTCCATGCTTGTGAAAATAATAGTTTATATGCATCAAGAGTGATTCAATAGGTGTTTAACTGTCTCACCCTGAAAACTCCATATGTATACTATATACTTTCTCCCTGACTAGATACTGAGAAAAAAATATTCCCTATATAGATTCTATCACAGCAAACCTATTTACTGACTATGCAATAAATAATTCTCTGAAATATTTACTTGTAAATGACCATTTTTTCTGGACATAGAAAATGCCAGGTTGCTATTCTTGTGCTTGGTACCGCATAAATATTTTGCATAATTTTTGTGTTACTGAGTAAAACCATTAGTCAGCTAGCAAAATTTCAAATTAAAGATAGGTTATGGACATGCCAATTTAAATGCATATTTTTGCAGCATGCAACATGTAATTATTAACTATATGAAATTTACAGAAATAACTTGGTCAGATTTAAAAAATGTTGACTTCAAGGCTGAGGATTTTCCATTGACAGCATCAAAACTGTACATGGTCACATGCATGACCATGGTGGCAACCTTTGAGAAACCTGGTGTTACATTAAATGGTAATAGATATTATATATACTTGAAACATAATAGATAGGTATCCACATTGGTTCTTGAACATAGTTGAGACATCTTTGGGATATCTAAACTGTTATTTATTTGATTAATTCCCATTGAATGACAATTAGACACATAATAATATAGTGACCAAAGTTTGATTAACCTACCTGCCCTCTCAAGTGATGACATGTATGTAACTCACAAGTTTAAATTTTACATTGGACATTTTACCTTGCTTTATTTTACCTTCCAGGACCCATCCATGAAAAATGCGATGTAGTTTTTTTGATTCTGTCTCATCTCCATGTCTTAAGGGATCAGTGGCTTACAATGGCTTCCTTTGAATATGATGCCTTTTTTTCCTTTTTTTAGAGTTGTTAGCTGGTGAAGACCCATGGTGTTAATTATAAATTCTAAGTTTGTGTTTGACCCTCTGCCAACTAAAGAATCATAATTTATTTGTTAATTTTTTTACATGCAACTTAGGTTCATGTAACTACTTATTATTATTTTAACTACGATATACTAAAATTTAACCTACCTATGAATCATGCCATTATATATTTGGAATTACCTGCTTTGACAATAAAGCTGACAAACAAATTATAAGAATATACTCACTAACTTCTTAGAATGAAATTAGTTGATATCATCTCAGATTTGTGATAAATTATAATCATAAAATATAGAGTTTTGATGAGTAATAACTTTGAAATTACTTGGTTTATACCTCAATACAGAAAAAGGTCTCTCATGGTGAATTTTTTGAAGGTAAATTGTATCATATCATGAATCATGCAATCTACCATGCATCATATAGATTTGAGTAGGTCTCATCTTCACTCAATGGACCCCATTTGCTTCTATCTGTCTTCTTCACTCTCCATCCTCAAGAGCAATAGTCTTCCCTCTTCCTACTTTTCCTTTCTGGAGAGTTCCTGGGATAATATGTGACCACAACTCAGTACCATATTAGTGTACAAAAGTTCTTTTTAACCATTAGAAACTTTTTAAAATTGTAATTTATTTAAGCCAGTAACCATTGGGAATGAATAATTTTGTCCATATAATATTGTAATACCATATCATGTGTTCTTACAAGTTTCGAAAGAGTTTTAATTCTTAGATTAGTAACTTAGATGCATGTTGAAATTTGATGTGTAATTCAACTCATAAATCTCTGCATTTTTGGTTCTGGCCAGTTGAAAAGGATATCACTGAACTCACAATTCCTTTCTCAATAAGAAGAACACCCCTTTTGAGACATAAACTAATTCCAAGAAACTGCAGGAGATGCCACCATAGTAACTGTTAATGGAGTCATCCATTATCCAGAGTCATCCAAAATTTCAGAGTTTAAGAGGATGCCTCGATAGCTCAACTGGCTAAAGAAGTAGGCCGGACATTGATGGATGCGGGTTTGAATTCTGGTCAAGGCAAATGATTTTTACACCCTGAAATTGTTGCACATAAACTAATGCTGATGAATATATAAAAAGTGGTTTTCAAGATGAAATAGTAGATTCAAGTGGAGGGTGAAACTTCCTGCAGGTCATAGCTACAGCTTATGTGACAAAAGCTGAAATTCACCACTTGAGTTCATGCCATCTCATGCTCCATTGGCAATCAAAAGATTATGATGTTTAGGTAGGACATGCAATCTCAAATGTACCACAAAACAACAGCTACATTCCAAGCATGCCATAACAGAAAACTATATATTTTGAGAATCACAGTTCACATAAAGTTCATTAAAAAAATAAATTTTGAGTGCTGAGATATGTTGTCTTTTGCCTCTTCTCCAATAATGATACCCAGATTGGAACTCCAACTCACCAACAGTGAAGACAGGCTGCTTGGGATTTCCACTGCCTCGGCCTGACTCCCTCCTTCCTCTGCATTCTCAGTGTCAAGTGTTACCTACTTTTTACAGTGAATGACTGATTAATATTATTTTGGCTGCCATATTTCCCAAAAGAAATACTTGTTTTCGGTTATTTCTCAATGGATATTCCTCAGCATGCTGGCTGTCTTCAACTTTTTATTTGCAATTCTTCGATAATACATATTTTTCCAATTATCACTAATCAGAACTCATTTTGAAGTTACATTCTTTTATCATGACTAATTTTTTTATTTCATCGATGTCATATGGCTAGTTTAGAGCTCTGTGTTCAGTGTTTTTTAATGTGAACTATTGATGTGAAAGGTTGCTTTTTGCTTACATCCACTCAAAATTTATCTTTTATGTGCTCTCACCACATAAGTATGCACCTAAATTTAACAGAAACAAAATGCTCATAAGATTACAAAAGAAAATAAATTCATTGTTAAATAATTTTTGAAACTATTTTAAAAGCAAGCAAATATTGATAAAATCAATAATAATTTCTCTAAACTGAGCATCTTTCCACATGATGGATTTGATTTTTGATGATGCCTACTTGATTAAATTTTGATAATTTTTCATTTCCTTGATTGCATAAATGGCGATGAAAGTGTTGGTTTGATAATTCAATGAGGAATTGCACTTCAAAGTTGATCAAATTGATGGCAGCCTTTAAGAAAGCCACTGTTGTACATTTTACTTGATGTGGATCTATTGCTTTGTCTATTTTATCAATGAAGCACATATGATTAAGTAACGTCCTTAGTTTCCACATTGATCAATCATTTATCAAAAGGATTTTCCCAAAATTACTACATGGTTACTTGGAAGAAACTTCCCATATGAATTTCCTTTATGTCTTCACTGCAAATACTCATATTTTGCAACACTCCTATGCTAAACAGTTTTTTTATCAATATTAACTTATACAAATGGCAAAATATTTAAGAACTTTATACATTGTATCCACCAGGGTCTTCAGCAAGGTGAAAAGTCGAAGTGCACACATGAAATCTCACCGACCTCCAGATGCAGAGCCAAAGAAGCCGAAGCTGGAGGTCTCATCTCCCAAGATGGACTGCCCGTCACCCCTCCAATCAGCTCTCCTCCGCCCACCCACGCCCTCTTCCGGGATGCGTGGTCCATCCAATGGGGGCAATCTCACATGAACGAGGGGAGCGGCAGTGAGTGACCACGGGACAGCGGTGGGGGGAACACAAACTGACATGATTGGTGTCTTCCCATCCAAGGAGGGTCTCATGTGCCATTCTCCATTGAGACATGATGAAGCAGAGGAATCCTTCCCAGTGTCATTTACCCAACGAAGTTAGCCCTCTCCCTCACAGCACTGAGGAATCTCTTTCAGGATGATGGAGATTCTGTGTATAAAAAGGTTTGAAAAATATTGATCTCTTTGGTTTTTAAATTATATATATATATATATATATATATATATATATATATATATATATATATATATATATATATATATATATATATATATATATATATATATATATATATATATATATATATATATATATATATATATATATATATATATATATATATATATATATATATATATATATATATATACACGCATACATATATACACATACATATTTGTATGCATGTATGTATATATATGCATGCAGATGTATGTATATGTGTGTATATATATATATATATATATATATATATATATATATATATATATATATATATATACATACATACATACATACATACATACATACATATGTGTGTTCATGTAAATACATACATATACATATATATTGAATTGTGCTCTCAGCCAGAAGCAATCTCAGCTGAGAAATCAGATAAACCCTGAAAAAGTGAAGACCCAATCACTTTTGGTTTTTGAAAGGAGATGCACAATTCAAAACATTGTATAAAGTGACAAGAACTCAAAATAGTGTTTGATTTATTCTGGACCAATATGGAAGACAAAATTAGGGCAGCGCTCATGTTAACTGATAGAGCTCAAATTATATATCCTTAGCAGCATATGAACTGCGGATTAAAACAGTATTATCTTCAGAACATGTAAGTGTTTGATTCTAGACATTTTGTATTATCTCTGTTTGATGTTATGCAATGTTTTTTTAGTCTTAACGAGTTGTTATGGACAGCTCTGACACAATGATGTATGTTAGATGTTTTTGTTATTACCAAAGTGCAGACCTGTTTCCAATAATGTGTAGATAGCAAGTGCTAAGTGCCTTCCAACTGGGTCACAAATGTTTTGCCCAGGATAAAAAATATTCATTTAAACTGAGGAAAGGATCTTTGCAATTGGGAATGAGAGTGAGGGGATTTTGGGATGGAAGCAATATTTGAAACAATGAGCTTGTTGACTTGTATTTGAGGAAATCAGGATTCTTTCACTCACTGAATCCCTCTATCCTTGTTTCCTTGGTCTCAATTTTGTGCCAAGTTTATTGCTCTGTGTTGTGAGATATTTTGTGTCCTTTGAAGTGTGTGAAAGTCAACTGACAGGAGGGAACAAAAAATATGCTTTCTCCCAACTGTAACATGACAATCCTAACACATTAGATTTAAAAGTTTGAACTCATGTGTGCATGTGTGTGTGGAAGCATAGAGAAATTCTATTGAAAATTGGGAGCAGATGAAACTATATATTTTATGTTCATTGTTAAGGGAAATGATTACCTAAGTTTTTCAAACTATTGTGAATCCTAGCCCAAAGCAAAAAATATAACAAAAAGTTGTTAAGAATGAGAAAATTTTTCTTAGATGATATTGTTAGTAATTAGGTTCCTCACTGTCAGTTGACTTGTGTGGTGTTTTCTTTTTGTTATGTATAAGGTGCTACTGTCACTTCATTGTTATAAAAATCATTATTGATGTGTGGGTTATGTGGAGTATATCTGACTCACTACAGATGTAGTAAGTGTGGTTTCAAACAGGACAACAATTCAGAAATATTGCTGTGGTCTTTCAAAACAAAAAATACCTGATACTGTCAAAATAGTGTCTATTCATATAGGTAGGTTTTTAACAATCAATAGTATTAATCTATTGTTCATGTGCCTGGATTCATATTCTTGTGCCAACCAACAAAAGTGCTGATTGGGAAACAGACACATTGACTTAATGCTGAACATGATCTCAAGTAGAAGAGGGCCAGTAGCAAAAGGTTCCCAACAAAGTAATAATAATGGAAGAAGTGTTGGAAAGGAACAGCCAAAACTGTCTATTCCTAATGTTAGTCACCCATTAGTTAATAGAGATTAATTTATTGGCCAAAAGCTCTTGTTAAAATTTTATGGCAGGAAATGTCTGCAGTTAAAAGCTCATGACATTAATTCCAGCAAGTTAATTGCTGTATTTTTCTTCCCAATTAACCTCTCTTAGCTTCAGGTACAAGTTGAAAGTTGCCATGGCTACTGGTGATATGGCTGGCTCAACACTGCTGTGGCAACTCAGACAGTGATAATATCTTATTATTGAATTAGGCCTAATTATGCCGGATAGCACACTGTCTTGATTCATCAGTTTCATGTTTACAAAAAAATAGAAGACGTGTTAATTATATATTTCTCAGTATGCATATACGTTTATTGGTCCCTTAATCAAAGAGATACCATCTCTACCTTACTGGCCAATTTTTAGTGTCAAAATGCCCAAGTGTTCAGTGCCGTCTTAGTCTACTCACACTCTTGAATAACATTAATCCAAGCTACATGGAAGAACCTTATCAAAACTCACTGTCTCATAAATATTTTTATGCACAAATGAACTTCACTTTCACATGCATGGTTGTTTAATAATCTGCAATACATTTGCTGGAGTGGGTACGTTAGCATAAGTGAAAAAATCTCCTGTATTTTCGGAAAGTCAAACAATGTTATGGATGGAGGCATTTAAAGAGTAATTAACGTCCTTTCATTTAAAAAATTTAATCATCTCCATAATATGTGATTTTATAAAAAAAGAAAAGCTTGTATACAATCCTGCTATACCATCAACTGTGGCAGTTTGTTTTTTAACAATACATATATATACCTACTGTTCTTCCATGTTGAAGTTGACTGCTACCTTTTTTGAAAGGTCTAAGTCAGAATTCTCTCGCAATATCTCCATTCTCTCCATTTTGCATTTCAATGGTGCACTAATTGGTAGCTGGATGGATCCTCATTTTCCTTGCTCATGGGTGCTTCTTCGGTCGGGGGGGATATTTGGGCTGAAGGGGCAAGATAATGGAACAGGGGCCTCTAAAAGAAAGAAGATTAATAATGATGATGATCCTCACATTCCACTAAGCTCACTTAGTATCCTTGAACAACGCCAACTTTAACACAATTCCTAAATGTTTATATTTTTTTCCAGAGCACTCAAAGAGAGAAAAAAAGAAAGACAGTTGCATTTTATACGCCATTCTTGGAACCCCCTCGAACAAGGTAAACCAAATCCCTGCAAAAACATCTAAGGTTTGATTCTTTGCTCCCCAGAAAATGCAAGAGGAGATCTTATTTCGCTCTTTCCCCCTCCTCACAAGTAATGTGAAATTATTTTATATCAATTTCCAAACTATTTAAAGAGAGAAAGAGAGAGAAATATATATATAGATATATATACAAAACAGGTACACACACTCACTCAACAATAGCCAATGGGGCAATTGAGGATGTTGAAGCCATTAACAATGGATTGTGATTCCTTTTTTATTTTGAGATTGTCTTTTGACAAAAAATCCCCCCAGACACCCACGCACATTTGTTCTGCATCACATATGACCTTTGTGACATTGGGACAAAAAATGTGCTATGCCACAGTACAACTAAAAATCAGATGTATATTATCATGCTCTGTAAGCATAATTTTTGGTGATTTCTCATTAAATGTATTTTTATCTTTGAAATATTTTATTAATCCCTTTAGATTATGTGATGAGTGACCTCTGTGAATATTCCTAAAGGTGAAACCAAATCAGAAAAAAACACCTGTAACTTGTATGTATGGACTTGTATCTTAAGGAAAACTTTTGATGTGATTTCCTGGAACAATGTTCATTGAATTGGTTTTTGTTTGAGAGAATATGATATTTTCCTGTTACGTACATAATGTACAGTGGACTGAAACTACCTACTTTTCTTTTGAATTTTAGTTATAATATTCTACCATTATCAACTGGTCAGTTGAAATTGCAGTTTCAAAATAAAATAATATCTGATGATGTGTTCATACTCATATCAATTTTCAAGTGAAAATATATTTCACCCTGTGAAAAATACTGCAAGCGAAGGGTCTGTGAATGGCTTTTCCATTGATTACTCCAATATTCAGTTAAATCTATGAGAAGACTGTTTTTTCTAAAAAGTGTTAAAATTCAACGACAAGCATCACTATCACACTCAGAAAGTGGAGAATTCCAAATGGCTCTGTGAAGATGAAGAGATCTATAATCACCAGTCTGTGAATATCTTACATGAGTTAATGTTTGATGCTTCTTATAGCCTGAAATAGTGACAAACAGCTATAAATTAATAGGAGTTTATATAGTCCATATTGATGCCATAAATAAGGAATGTGAAAATTTATTTTAATTTGAACTGAAAGCCTGACAACTGATATTCCACATTTCATGTTTTTTTTAACTCAGTGAATATTTGTATACAAGAGGAATATATCAAAATGTGAAATTTTAAAGATTATAAAATTTTCATAACTTAGTAAAATACTATGTGCAGTGAGATTAATACTTCATTTGTAAACTCGTAAGAGTTTCAAATTCTTGTTTAAAATCTGTTAACTAAATTGATGTAACATCAATTTTTTAAGGTTCTGTAAAAACTCTAATTACATTCTTAATGAAAGGAAAGTACAATAAAATGAAATAAAATATGCCAACATGAAATGATGTAAGTATTAAAGATACTTTTCCAAGCGAAGTTCATAAAGAAATTTTAAATAATCCAAATGAATTTCAAAGTAATTGTTATATTTTTACTCACTCAATAAAATAATATATTCTTAGACATAAAACCTAGAAGAATTGCAAGCAATGGGAAGATTATCAGACAACTGTAAACCAAAATTAAATTGTACGCAGTAACTGTTTAATACCCTTTTACGTAGCGCTGCCATAAAATTTTCTATGATTTATTTAATGGTGTAGGAGTTTGGGATTATAAAAATGTTAATTGTGCTTCATTGCAAATGATCAAATGAATAAAATTACTTCAAAATAAATTACAATACTACTCACTATTTTCAATACATGAAAATTTGGTAGTTGAGGAGTCTATTTTATGTGAAATAACTTATGATTGCCACAATTTTTATTCAAAACTGCATTGTTGTACACATTGTTAATATACGTTCTTATGTAAAATGTAGACATGACTTGAAATACATTCTATTCAAATCTCTGAATGAAAACATTTTATCAAATTATGTGAGATTGGAATATAATTTCTCCAAATAGGATGGATCCATGGATATATAGGTCGTCTAATAGGATGGACCTACCAATATTGAGCATTATAAAAATAAGGGCCATGCAAGAGAAAGACCTACAGTTAAGATATGCATAAAAACTTTTCAAATCTTTATGCAAAAATTTCCTCGATCAGGTCAATAAAACTGGTCCTGGTCAAAAGACTTGAATGGCAAAGCTACTTATCTAAAGAATCCTGTCACCACAAGTTGATGTAAAAGAACAATGGTGAAGTATTAAAGAAATTTTATTTGAATGAAAACCCTACAAATGAGTGGTCTGTAATTCATATTTGGCAATTAAATATCGGTATCTTCATGAAGTGCACATTTGTGTTATTACCTGGTGAGTCAAAAATTGGCAAGCAATGCTAAGAAATTAACAGCGATGTATGTTTCATTTCAAAAGTTTAAGTTTCAGGATTCATGTTAATCTCCTAGTTAGGTTAACCACCTTTACTTTTCAGCAGGTGGTGTGCCAATACACCTCTTTGAATGATATAAAAAGTAATTTAAGGGATTACCAAATTTGATGGCTCATAAAATATATTCCCATCTTAGTAGGGCATATTTAGGAAAAAGTTTTACCATCTATGAATATAAGACCTGGTGGTGTTTTCCACCAGATCTTATATTCATGATGAAATCCATAATTTCCAAAATTATGGATTTCATCATGAATATAAGATCTGGTGGAAAACACCACCAGGTCTTATATTCATAGATGGTAAAACTTTTTCCTAAATATGCCATAATTTCCAAAATTATGGATTTCATCCGTAATTTTGGAAATAAATAGATCTTACATACCATCAAATAATGTAATAAATTTGAGGGTTTGAGGCTCTACTTTGTGAAAATTCATGATCACTAAATAAATAAACTTGGTATTTTTTCACAAAAAAATTTCATAATACTACCTGTTTTGAAACGTAGGCGACATCATTAGGCATAATATTATACATGACCAGGACATTTTTATTTCCTGGTTCCTACAAATTCTTTCCATAGCCAACCTTCCGTATTACCCATTAAACCCATGAGTGATACCCATTATAATTGAATGTTTGGGAAACTGATTAGATCATTTAATGTTAGGTATCCCAGATATAGCTTTCCCTTGGTTAAAGAATATGACATTTTGACTTCTTCCACCAGCTCTAACTCTCTTAGTTTGAAGAAGTTTAGTAGAAAGAGGGGCAGGTACAGGATGAACAATATACCCACCACTTACTGAAGCAATCGCTCATGCTGGAAGATCCGTTGACCTAACAATCTTTTCGCTTCACCTAGTAGGTGTATCTTCAATCTTAGAGGATATTCACTTTATCACAACAACAATTAATATAATTTACCTAGCACATGTTGGCACACAAGTCCAAATTTATAGGCAACAAGACGAGCTTGCCAGGTGAAATTAAATATCTGAAGAGGATGTTTCTTAAGAACAGATATAAGGAGCGGTAAATCTTAATTATAGTAAATCTTTCCGGTCTTAAAATAGTTCATGAAGGAACACGGAAGATGAACACAGGATACCAATGCAAAACCTGTCGAAGGAACTGAATGAAGACCTGAATGAAGGAACACAAAAGGTACCTTACATTTGCGCAATTAGAAAAATTGGTGATCACCTAACACAGCATTAGCAGGGATCACACTTTCAATTAGGACGAAGGGAAATTACTAACCCACTGGCATGGCTATTGAGTTTGGTTGGTCAAGGTGGGTAATGAGATCCACCCCCAAAAGAAGAATTTCAAATGGGATGTAAGTTTTCAATTAAGCAACACCTAGAGACCTTTTTGGAATCAGAAACCAGGTAAAACATAGATGGAATATATGCTCTTCCTAAGAGCCTTGTATAAATTGGAACAAAATTGGTGTAATTCCACCAGGAAGAGGAGTTCCTCCTATAGCAGGGTTTCCGTTATGTTTTGTTAATTTATTCAGAGTTCATATTCTTCTTCCACTTTGTGCCTTATCCTTGTGGAAATAAAAATTTTTTAGTCACAATCGGCGAAACGTCATTGAGAAGCCCTGAGGACGATGACCAATTTGGTTTTCAAAACGTCGGCAGCAATGGAAGATCGGAGAGGATTTCACTCAACAGATACGCTGGAAGAGCACCAGGTCTATCACTAATATCTTTTACGTCTATACTATGCATGCAGTATAAACATGGCAACCCACTGTGAAAGGGCATTGAGGTCTGTTATGGTTTTTAATCATTTATGACACATTAGGAATTTATGCATAATTATGCATGTACCTGTACCTTCGCACATATATAGAAACACAAATTAATATATACGATATTATCTATATTATGCAATAAGGGGTGAGTCTCTTCTATATTTGTTTTCTGCGTGAAATCATTCATAGTTTCCATAAAAATGTTGACCTTCGAAAACATTTTGAATCCCACCATTTTTCGCTGATATCGTGTAGGTCTGATTGTAGCGGGAGAGTTTCATTTTTTTTGTTGTTTAGCCTTGCCGTCACTTGGCAGTGCCACTAGTCATTATTTTGGGGCGAAGTTTCGAATGACCGTCAGTATGCGTGAGAGTGTATGACTGTTCGTCTAGAGTGAGTGTAATTTTTGACGCCGTGAAGACAGTGGAAGTACTAACGATCGCTGTTCAGGAGAGTTCAGGTCAAGTCTTGTCTGGGTGCACGGAACCTGTATCGCGCGTCGACAAGCAGCTGTGGGGACCAAATTTGCCGAGTGATGTTCACCATTTGATAGATGTCTAGTCCTGGCTCTCAAATTGTAAGTACATATAAGAATAGAAGTCAATGTAAATCAAAAATAAATCGTGATTAGATGTAATCATACTATCCTACGAGTCGGACTGTATTTGAAAGCTATAGTTTTTTATGGTAGTCTCATACTTGCTTGGTTTACGGATAACAGTGTGAAAACGCCAGTGATACACGATGTAGAATTCCGTAACGCATCCCTGTAAACGAAAATTTAATGGACTGATAAAGTTGTGATAGAATCCGAGAAGGTTATTAATCAAAGGAATTTTCTCAGCGCAATTACAAAATCACTTGGTTAGCTGCCTTATATACAAGGCAAACGACTCCAGTTGAAAATGATGAGGCATTAGTTGGAAGAGTTAGAAGCGGATTTTCTATGACAAAATAAAATTAGTCTCGCGCACTTTCCCGAGGCGAAAATCCATCCAAGGCCATCGTAGCATCATGCTGCCAAGAAGGGAAATGCTACTCCTGCGGCCACTCTCTCCATATGCTTCATTTGATTGCTTTTTCGAGCAACCTAATGCATTGGCAGGCATTTTATTATGTTTGCCTATCGGCAGGGCCTGAATACTCTTCTTTAAAGCTAGAACGCCCGCAATTCTGCTCCCCTCTTACGCACGCACGCATGATTTCCCAAAATTGGCTCGCGACAAATTTTCGTTGTTATTCACGATAAGGTTTCTTCGCGTTTTTTGACAGGTGAACAAAATCTTAAGCCTTCACGACGTGACACTTCAACGTTTTTGTTTTTTCAAAAATTTAATGCACAAATAGTTACATGGGCGGTGAAGATGTCTCATTTCCCCCCTACCACACACCTTTTTGGTGGCTCGCAGGGTCTTGATGGGCATGTAGATTTCTAAAGGAATGAAAAATAAGTAAGTAGTTTGCACATTATAAATATGAATTACCACTTTTTATACCTACAAAGAGAGGAATAATGGATTTTGCCAAATGTTTTACAGTTTTTCTTGATTCTAGCAATGTCACCTTTTACTTATAGGCTTTAGTTTGTACATTTTGTTTTTCTGGTTGATTTTTACGTTCAGTGTGAGATTATGTTTTACATATTTTGAGCATGTTACAGTACATTTTAGCAGGTAATCTGTCCTATGTACTGTCTTAGATTTGCAATTTATTTTTACAAAATCAAATAATTAATCCGAAAAAGATGTGATATGATATAAAAAGTTAAACCGACAATTTAACCAGCCGCAAAGAAAAATTATCATGGACAATATTTAAGTGTATGAGGAAATTGAGTTTTCATTAACATCATTTTCTGTAATCCCTAGTATTACGAACTTATGTCTTTCAAAAACACGTATGAATTTGTACCATTGTACTTGATAGATGAATAAGGAATTATTGATGTACTTAAAAAAAAGATATTAAGCTGATGGTTTGGATTTGGGCGATTTTTACTCAGCGATTGATCATAGTTAACGCTCCTCTGTAGACTTTAAAATATCAACGTATAATACTTGTTGAAATATTTTTTGCGATGATGAAAGTGATTCGGATGGGGTATATCCCATCTTCTTCCTCCATCAGTCTCCCCAATATATGCTAATCTGTTAGTCTGAGAATTTAATGTACTGTGAGTTGAAATTCGGGATTATACGAGTCCTGGTATAATTATTTCAATTATTTTATTTAACTAGTGATTGTCATTTTAGAAACTTTTGCCACTAGTATTTTACCACGCACAAGCTGTCGTTCAAAATTGCAGCTCCATTTTTAAAACGACTGTCTCTCTAAAATTACTTACCGCACTCCGTCACGGTATTATAAAAGGAAAAAGGTACGTAAACAGGTCATTCAACCAGTTAATTTCTTGCACTTTCGGATCGCTTGGGTTTCAAATTTTATTATTAAACCTCCTCATCATTACTATCGGCATTCTGACTTAATAGATAGAATACCGATTGTAAAATGTTTGGATGGACGCAGGATACAAACAGTACAGCGGCAGTTCCATTCTCTCTCTTAACAAAACAAAGCTATGGCATCCAACATCAAAATATGCCCCTCTTCAATCCCGAATACTATCTTCCTTATTAATTCTGTCCAACATCCCTATCCTATTCCTGTCCCTTCCTCGTTTGCCGAACATTGTCCCCTTATCTCAGCCTTCAACATCCTATCACCAATTAGAACGCTCTGAATCCATCTTTCCTGCCTCTTTTTGATATATCCCAATAATTAAGAAATAAATAGGTACGCACTGTCGAAATTAGGGGTATACAAGATTAAACTTCCACAAAACTCTTCCCAAGTCTGCGGTCCTAACGCCGCCGTGCACCCTTGTGCCAGTTGGAGTGTAGGTGACTTTATATTTAGTCCATTGTATCAGTGAATTGTCCATCCGGAACGCGTAGAATACTAACTGGTACTAAGTGTCTGAATTGCATGTATGCCTGTCCTCTTTTATGGTTTTTCTTGCCCTGTTTGTGTAGGCATAGGAATAGCTGCTAACCATGTAATACTCGTAATATGGGCAACCATGTTGCGTGATTGATTTACGGTCGCCCCCTTTCCACGCGATTTTCCGTGGATCGCGGAGTGCCAGGTGCATCAGGAATCGGGAATGGAAGGGATATATGTAGAATGCCTGGTGACCTACCATCCCCAGCCACACGTCCTTGCGACGGCTTGCGGAGTATTGTGCAGATGCAGAATAATCTTCTCTCATCCCCCCCATTACTAGCACTTTATCGTTTGTTTTCCTTTCTGTTCACTTCACTTTCTTCATCCTTCTGCACAACCACATTTCAAAAGCATCCAATCTGCGCCTATCGCTTGCTTTAATGACCATGTTTTCAAGCCTCATAGAACTGAGGTCCATGTCAAAGTTTAAGTGAGCCTTTTCTTAAAATCCTTACTCAATGTCCCTGTCATCAATTCACTTCTATTTGTGAAAGTCTCGTTGCCTAGTGCAATTCTTCTCCGTACGTCCCCAATTCTTCGACCATTTTAGTCCAAAGCACTTCGAGCTACGTAAACTTTTTTACCCGCTCTAGTTTGTGCACTCCCATTTGACATAGCATTTGTCTTTCTCGAAAACCACAATACCTCCAATTTACTATCCCTATCCCTCCGATCTACTCCTATTTTATGAAATAACAAAGTAATAAACCCAAAGGTTGGTTTGGTTGGTGGTTCACCCACTACTAAGCCCGGGGGCGTGTGAAATTCACACATCAGGGAAGGGGGGCCAGTGCCTTTCCCTGTGCCGGTTATGGTTTTCCAGGAAGATCTTGGTACCCGAAAAATCACAAAGCCTTGGTGGAACTAACGGTGCCCAGAGAGGCTTGCGTGGAAATTGAACCCATACCCTTCGGTCAGTAGTCAACGCTCTACCCCTGAACTGCCGCGGCTCACATTTTATGTAAGATGTTCATTATTTCTACCCAAATAACTCTATCCAAATATTTCTCGAAATCTACGAAACAGACGAATACGAGCAGATTCTGATTGGATTGTGTGTTCTCCTTTATTAGTGACCTCATTACTGCTTTGGTATTACGTGTGCTTCTCCTCTTTCTGAACTCAATCTGATCATCCCCTCAGTCTCGCGCAAGTTGTGTTTTGCAGGATTTGCTCTTTCGGAAAAAATGCTGGTTTTACATCAATAACTCTAACTCGAAGTGTTCCACTATTGAACGAACACCAATAGATTATATGACCTTGCATGATATGGATGTGAGGGAAATAGTACTGTAATTTCTCGGGTACTCCTGGTCTCCGTTTCTGAATATAGGTATTACAGTAGCGGTTTTCCAATCTCTGGGAACCATGTGATCTACTAGTGATTTCTTAAATACGATTTCTCAATATGCCGTTATTTCCGACGCTAGTTTCTTAATTATACAAGTTGGTATTTGATTAGGCCCGAAGGATTTGTTCGGGTAAAAATTATTCGGCGAGACCGCTTTGTGAGGTGGACTTCGATAAGTTGGCCTTTTCCAAACTGCTGGTTACTCTTTCGCCTTTTCGTTTTGAGTGAATTAGCTATAGACTTATTTCCCTGAACCTCTCCGACATACGACCAAATGGATTCTGGTTGACATTTCGATGATCTTTTCCTTTTGAATTGGTTTAACGCTTTCCGAAATTCCTTGGTATTTTCTCAAGATATCAAATAATACAATTTCTCAAGATATCCAATAATATCAGAGATCATAGGTGATCTCATTCCGTTTGTTGCTAAAGATATCGTTCCTTACATTTTTCATCCTGACATGACGTAGGTACATTGGCATGAGAGGATATTTACGTCTTAACGATTTACGCACTTCCGCATTGCACCGTCTAGGGTCCGTCTTTTCTTTTTTAAATTAGCTTGAAACGAACTTTTGATTGCTCAGCGCATGATGTCAAGGAAACCATTCCACGTATCCTCAGTATTTCATTGTTCCATTGCCAACCATCTTTCTTAAAATTTGCAAAGGAACTCTAACGCACAATTTAAGCCTTTATATGGTAAACTTTTTTAAAAGAACATCTGGAGATATATAAAATTCCAAAAATGTAAGTTTATGTTTACAAACTTTGCGCATTTTTATGTAGCCTCTAATCTGGTGTAAAAGTATATACAAGCGCATACCTTGTGTATTTTTTGCACAATCCATATGCTTTTATGCTGTTTGTAAACATTGTATGTAAAGCTAAATACATAACTTGACACAAAATTTATAAGTTGAATACAATTTATACAATATATACATTACATGGAGTGAATGCAACTCTATAAAAATGTTTACAATATGCATATCATGTATATATTCTGTGCATTAATTGTATACACTTATTCGTCACGCTGTATTTATTTCTTTTAATTACCTGCAAGCCACCGCTATGGTGTGTGGCAGGGGGTGAATACACACCAGACTAATTTTTATCCGAATATGACCCTACCGCGTTCGGACAGTGTTATTCTAATCCCTTATCGTTCATGGAAAAAATGGCATTCTAAATCCATCTGTTCTACGCTTAATCTCTCTGATTTTATTGACATGAAATCTCCTGCCGTATTGCTATGGGGACAATAAAACATATTCAACATCTCTGCTAAAGAGATTTCCTTTCAATTTACATTTTAAAATGTTAAGTTCGTGCCACTTCGTCGTCCACAACGGCCATCAGAGCGATACGCAAGGCGAAAATCCAGTGGTTAAGGGAGGAACTGAAACTGTGGTATGCAAGAAGGGATTCCTTTGCACATTATTTGTTCTGTCTGCACGTAGAACTTTGCTCTAAGTTACATTTTGCGGAATGGATTACATTTGTGGATGGTGTAAAAGAACTAGTGAGTAAAATCTCTTCTCGCAAATATGTAACCCAGGGGAAAAAACTGAGTAACCTTATTAATAGTCCACCTCAAAATTACCAGTGCACTACTAAAGAAAACAGTCCCCGCACAGTATCGAAATTTGTTCCGGCCGCAAGAGTTGTCAACCTTAGTCACCATACGTTCACTGAGGAGGAGAGTAATATCTTAAAGAAAGGGTTGAAGTTTGCTCCCTCTAAGAAAGTTTCCGAAGCCGACATTAAAAATCTAGCCGCAGATTGCGAGGTTGCCCTTCGGAACCAATCTCTGGCTACCAAACACCAAGTTGCTGAAATCATCATGCCCTCATTGAAGGAAGCAGTGCCAACAACAACCCGCTTTTCCAGCCTTCAGCAACATACGTCCACCCTCCGACGCCTGAAGAAGACTATTGGCAAGGAAGACCTCATCATCCAGAAAGCTGACAAGGGATCTAGTGTCGTAGTGTTGGATAAACGAGTGTATGTGGAAAAGTGCCTTGAGTTCATCAACAACAATCCTATTACTCCGTTATCCAAAGACCCTACCGCGAGTTTCCAAAGTGAAGTGAAACGTGCAGTGTTCAAGTGTAAGTTTTTAAATGCTAGGGAAAAATTTAGTTTAATCCAAATGAACCCCTCCGCCCCCAGGTTGTACGGACTCCCCAAATTACACAAAAAAGCCATACCTATTCGGCCTGTCATCTCAGCTGTGTCCGCCCCTTCACACCTTCTGGCACGAAAATTAGACGTATTGCTCCGAGATCTCACAGGTTTTAAACCTAAATATGGAGTTAAAAACTCTATAGAGCTAGCCCGAAAATTGAAAGATATTGATGTCCCGGAAAAAGCGAGGCTAGTCTCCTTCGACATTAGCAATTTATTTACTTGCGTGCCAATATCGGAAACTTTGCTTAGGGTGGAAGAACTACTCAAGGATTCCACCATTGCCCAAAATATCTCAGACGAATTGGTCCCCCTCATCAAAATGACAGTTAACCAGAATTATTTTAGTTTCAACCACACCCTTTACAGCCAAACGGATGGGTTAGCTATGGGTTCCCCACTGTCCCCCTTCCTAGCCGAAGTCTTCCTCAATTCTGTAGAAGAACATCTTTTTAATGCTGACAATCAGCATAACAAAAACGTGGGCTATTGGTTTCGTTACGTGGACGATATACTATGCCTATGGACCGGAACCAACCGACAGTTAGACTCCTTCCTTAATTTCCTAAACACTCTTCATCGGAATATCTCCTTCTCCATGGAAAAAGACGTCAACGGCACCATCAACTTCCTCGACTTGACAATCACAATTAGGGATAATAGACACGAATTTGCAACTTATAGGAAACCCACATATACAGACCATATAATTTCTAATGATTCCGCACACCACTTTTCTCACAAACACACAGCCCTCCACTCCATGATCCACCGCCTCCTACACATCCCCCTTTCCCCCAAAAACTTCAAAATTGAACTCGTGAATATCACTAATATAGCTACCAACAATGGTTTCAACCCCAAACTAGTTGACACATTACTACGGAAAAAACAAAAAGCAATGGCCATAAAAAGCATTTTCGTATCTCAGCCCGCAGTATCTAAAGATTTTAAGTGGTGCTCGATCCCGTTTCTGGGAGATCTTTCATATAGGATTTCCAACTGCCTACCCACCTCACTCAAAGCAGCCTTCTACCCACCCATAACCCTCTCCAAACTTCTAGCCAATGGAAAAGACACCCAGGATAGCCTTCTCAAATCAGGCATTTATAAACTGAAATGCGAGGATTGCAACAGCGTTTATGTCGGTCAGACCGGCAGGAATATCAAGTTACGAGTCAAGGAACACGCTAGGTGTCACAAAAATCAGAATAACAACTCTCTCTTCGCCAAGCATTTACTAGAATTCAACCACAGCAGTGACTTTGTCCCAGAGATATTACACACACTCCCAAAAGGATTAAAAATGGACGCTCTCGAGCAATTAGAGATTAGAAGGCACTTGGTGAACCCCAACACGACACTTTGTAATGAGCAATTATTCCCATACCCCTCCCCACTCCTCTCCGAGAAATTAGCCTGAAAATGGTCAAAACAATCCATCAACGCACCTGCGATCCCCCACCCCCCTCAAATCCTTCCAACCCTCCCCGCCCCCACTCTGTCCTGAGGGTATATATGCTTGCTCTGTCTGTTTTGCAAATTTGTACCTGATGATGCCGTAAGTTGGTGAAACGCGTTGTACCGTATAATAAAATCTGTGGAAAAGTACGAGTCTTTCTTTCTATTTCAATAATGGATATCAATTACTTCCACGAAGTGAAGCCTGAAACAATAGAATATATTACATTTTAAAATTTTTCTTTGCAGTAACTAAGATAATTTTTTGCATGCGATGATATTGATTTATTCGTCAATCTTCACATTTGCGATTTATGAGAGTATTTTTTGAGGTAGAATTTTTTTGGCCGTACACACATAATGAAAACCCTATACGGGGACATACCATATGTAGCGTCGGTAAAATTGAAACAATCTAGTTTAGGATGAATTCATCTTAGCGTATTCAGCAACTTAATATTCCAGAAGAACATATGATCGTTATGTTTCTAAGGTATTATTCGTAGAGTTATTGACTATGGATTAAAATGCAGTGCAATTCGTGGTTTATTATTGAAAGTTTTTTTGTTTTTTTTTTAAACTTAATGTTGTTCTTGTGCATGATGTTTTTGTTATTCGTTAGATTTTCACAAAAGATAAAGCATGGTTTTGCTGGTTTTCAATTAATCTCAATAAAATATTTTTTGTGTGTTTGAGTTTTTTAATGTTACTCTGAAGGAAATTTCAGTGCAACAAGCAAGAGCATGAGTAGAGATAAAACAAGTTTAAATTTATTTAAAAAATTGGAAAAAAAGTAAAAAACATCGGATCTATCAAAACGTTTATTGGCATTTTGCTGAGGTTTTATCTCTACACGTCGACTGCTCATTTACGTCTGTGGATGATCAAAAAGGAGGTATTTGCGTTCTCTGGAGAGACATACCTGAGACACTAATACCGTGTCCGAAGTTAATATAATTTCTTCTGTAAATAGGCCACTAGCGAAGTGTCTTCTTCCCCCAAGATGGAAAATGTTGATGACATTGGTTGCACTTTGTCCTACGAACTGTTGAAGGGTAAAATATAATTTATTTTAATGGATGAAATTCCCGAAGGGCATCTCAATCCAGCCAATATGTTTAATAGTTCTTCATTCCCTAATCCAAATATGCACAATGGTTGTACTCACCACTTTTGAAACTCCTTTCGCGCCGAGTGACCAACTGACAGCGCTATGCGGAGGAAAGCTGAACTCATTCCCATGCAGAAAGTCCTTATGGTAACATCTATCCTCCGGTAGATGGCAGATGTGCCGGTAAATCGTGGAGAAGTTTCCTCGTTGGAGGTCTTCTCTCACCACATGATCCACTTCAGCACCAGAGAGATGAATAGAGGTGTAGAGCGGGGCAGCGAATGCTAAGGTGTGCGTCAGAGAATGACTCTTATAGGTCAAACTCTGACAAATCGTACAGGATTTAACATTTTCTTCAAACTGAACTTTTTAAAAGTTTTCCCTTCTAAAAGTGAAAGTAAAATTTCTGCTGTACTGGTTATAAGGGGTTCCTTTCGTGTAATGCAATTTCAGAACTTGGTGTTTGCAGGGGTCCACTAAATTTGTATTAGCTCAAGTTTCATAGTGACCGAAAATGTGAGTTTGTTTTCCCATGAAAGATAAATTACATTACACAGGGTGTGTTGGGCTTTAAAGCATTAGTACAATAGTTATGCCGCAACGGTAACTTTTAACGGAGTCATCCGCTAATGTGCATTTCAATGCAACAATTTTAGAATGTAAAAATCATTCGCCAATGGGACTGGGATTCTAACCCAGATCCTTCAATATCCGGTCGAGTACTTTAACCACTTAAGCTACCGAGGCGTCCTCTTGAACTATGAAATTTTGGGGCTTTTAAAGGAACAAGATTTGTGTCGAAGTACTGTGCTAATGTGCATTTCAATGCAACAATTTTAGAATGTAAAAATCATTCGCCACTGGGACTGGGATTCTAACCCAGATCCTTCAATATCCGGTCGAGTACTTTAACCACTTAAGCTACCGAGGCGTCCTCTTGAACTATGAAATTTTGGGGCTTTTAAAGGAACAAGATTTGTGTCGAAGTACTGTACATACAATGTCACAGGCATTCGTATTCGTGCGTGACGCGCCACAGTCCACGAGGTTAAAGCCAACTTTAAACACTTATGGTGTTTATACTTTGACAAATTCCAAAGAAACTGCGGGAGATGCCGCAACAGTAACTTTTAACGGAGTCATCCATTACACTCTGAAATTGATGCATTGAAATGCACATTTAGCGGATGACTCCGTTAAAAGTTACTGTTGCGGCATCTCCCGCAGTTTCTTTGGAATTTTTTTCAAAGTATAAACACCATAACTGTTTAAAGTTGGCTTTAACCTCGTGGACTGTGGCGCGTCGCGCACGAATACGAATGCCTGTGACATTGTATGTACGGTATTTCGACACATATCTTGTGCCTTTAAAAGCCCCAAAATTTCAGAGTTTAAGAGGACGCCTCGGTAGCTCAAGTGGCTAAAGCACTCGACCGGATATTGAGGGATCTGGGTTTGAATCCCAGTCAAGGCGAATGATTTTTACACTCTGAAATTGTTGCATTAGTACAATAGTTATATTGGTAGCCGTTCTAATAACTGGCTAGGCCAAGTGAAAATATAATATACAATTTGTATATTCCCTTTAGTTTTGCTCTTCAAATAGAAAATATAGTATCCCTCGATATTGAATACATTTATGTTTAATGAAATGATGAACACACAGTACTCTTCCACCGATTTTTATTAAGGTTCGAATAATTGCAACACTTCAACGTCATCATGAGGTACGTTGAAACTAGTCGTACTAAGATAAAATTCAGTGGACGAATACAAGTTGTTCTCAATTTTTTGAATATGAACTCATAAATTATTGAGCCACAAATCATCGAATACATTAGTGCAATTATTAGATTTCGAATTCAATCATGTATGTTAATGGCAACAAAGGAAACGGTGAGCGCAGAGGTTTAAAAAGAGAATATTGATAAAGTGTCTCACCTTCGTGGGTCTTTAGATCCATTTTTCATTTCCCCCATCTCCACATCTTGCCATTCTACCACTACATTTTTCCCTGTTGTCTCTATGGTAGATGTTTTTGTATTTCGCAACTAATAAAGATGCCAACGTATTGAATCCGGGTCATGTAACAATT
Source organism: Hetaerina americana (assembly GCF_022747635.1). Lineage (NCBI taxonomy): Eukaryota > Metazoa > Arthropoda > Insecta > Odonata > Calopterygidae > Hetaerina > Hetaerina americana. The sequence continues at coordinate 55,883,119 of NW_027287538.1, forward strand.
TTCGATATAGTTTAATCACCGGTTTGTAACATTATTATTAAAAAAACTCGTATGAAAATTGCTTCAGGCATCTTACCTCATTATGACGCAATGAGTGCTATTGGTAGGTATTCGCTCTGCCTTGACCTTGTCAGTTAGACGGAGCCTGTTACCTCTATCTATAAGTGCTCTCGAGTATCCTGGTGCATTGGCGATGGGGGTTTCTCTTTCAAATCACGGTCGACACCAAAAGGGAAGGCCTTCGGAAATGGAACCTCCCATTTCGCCGTCGCAAGCCTCTCCACACAGCCTCAACTCGAATACCCCGACCTTTTTCTCTTTCCAACCCTCCCGATCCCAGCATTCCCCACTCCGTACTCTACATTTCCCCGCGGGATCCGAACTCTATTTTCGCAAACGTCTTCCTCGCGAGGGCGGGCAGGAAAAGAAGGGACCATCCCCGTCTCACTCCCCTTTCCCAACCTCCTACTCTCTCGCTTGTAGAGCTACGGAGACTCAATTTAACGCCTCCCGAGCAAACACCTTCAATCCTCCCCTTCCACCCATTCACCCCCACCACGCATCCTCCCCCCTTCTCTCCCCTTGGCACCCTTTTTATTACCTCTTTCCCACCCCCATCTTCCATCTCCTGGCCTTCATCCCCCAGAAACTGCAGCGTCTACCCCCCCATCTCCATCCTCTCTCTCCTTCTTCCCTCCTTCTTCTTTTTCCTCCTCACCGCCCGTGCCGATACACTCCTTTATTCCATTTCCTTCGCGGAAATTTTATTTACTCCACACACACACGCGGAAACCGTATGCTTGCATGCTATGGTGTGTGTGTGTGTGTGTATATATGTACGCCATATGTACAACCTCCCGTAGCCAAATACGCGCTTCCGAAGTCGCCGACGTTAAGGATTGTTGGGAGGCTATCGTGTTGGGGCGCGTTCACGCATAAATCCACCTCCAAGATTGAGAAGAGGAGTGAGGAGGCCTCATTCGGGTTCGACTACTCGGAAGGAGGAGGAGAGGAAATAAGTAAAGGGAGACAAAAAGAGGGGACATGGGTTGGGGGATAGCAAGAATAAAACTCCAGGTTTGGGGGAGTCTCGGAAGTGTTTTGCTCCATGAAGATGTGGAGGGTTAGGGGGAAGGAAGTAAGCGTTGGGGGGATGGAAGCTGGGCGTAAAGGAATCAAGCTCAATATTGCTACGGTTTCAGAATCAAAACAAGATCCCCAAAAGGATTCCATTTGCTGCGTTAGTCGAAATAGCATTTATCGAGCGTCTCCCACCAGTAGAAAATCGGGTCCCCTGTACTCCGAGATCTTCGGATTCTCGGGCGTCCTAACACTACCTTTGATATTTACATGCTAGCGCTGAACATCTTCAATGAGAGTACATGACTATATGATCAGCTGCGTAACAATAAAATCGTTTGTATTTACTGAAATCTTACGGTCAAAAAGTTAGTCATGGCAAAATTTTTAAATTTAGTTTTTGTAATAAAAACATATTTTGTGCCGTCTGAGGGACTCTTCCCAGACGAAATGTGAGCTATCATAAAGATAGCAAACAAAAAGTGAATGGTTTTAGACGAATGGTTTTATTTTTAATAAATGTGAATCTTAATGCCAGAAAGAAGATAGACAGCAGAAATAGGCGAAGGTTCTTTGCGTAAAATAATTCTTTTATATATATATATATATCTCAGGGGTAAGTTTTTGCTGATGGTTTAGAGGAGAGAAACGGTTTTCTTGTGACTTCTATCTCTACAGATAGAAAATCTAGCCATCGCAAATGTGGCTGGGAGAGAACTTCCTGATAGGAATTAACTCGCTCCGATCCTGTGTTATCTGTAGAAGTCTAGTAGTAGTCTTAGTATACTCGACTGAAAGACCACTAGTTATCCAAATGAGACACTGTTTATCAAGGAGAGCAAGACCTGAGTCTCCCAGAGTCAAACTAGGTCAGAACACGGAAAGTCACAATCCTATTCCGTTTGAAATATTGGGGCGTAATGGAAGAGAACGCAATGATGGTTAAATTGGTTTGCGCCGCATGACGGTGCTGTCTGTGAAGGTTTGTTCTACAAAGGGATTTAGAGAAATCCGCGAAGTGAAATGTTCTATCTACTTTAATGCTATCGGATGGAGTCGTGACCTTTTTCATTTGATGTAATGAACTATTGGCTAAGTTTCGAACGGTAGAATTAATAGAGTGCTGCATCAATTATCACTGGATTTTAAAATACAAATTTTTCGATACAGAATTGAAACATCAAAATGTCTCTTAGAGATATATAACAATGTTTCGGGACCGAATTCCAGAGCATTCACGTACATGAAATACATTTTGATTTTTATAACATTCAGATTTTAAGGTTAATATTAATGGAATGCAGAATGAAAATTTCCAAAAATAAACATTGATGCCATGAGCTAGTCATGTTTGCATAATTAAAAGCAACGTTTTACTTGTTATTTATTATTTCTTCTTCCATCCGTGCGACAGCTCGACATGATATAGTAATAGGAAGATTGGGCTTTAATTAATTAATCATACTTCATCTTGATTAAAAGAAGACGGCGTAGCCTCTCAAAGGATCATTCGAGAGCGCTAATTCTGCGGAGAGAGGAGGAACAACAATATCTTAACCAAGAGCCTTACGGTCTATACACCTTGAGTATTTTCATTAAATGCAAGCAAACAAAATTGTGAAACTCTAACGGTAACTATAGCAGCCTTTTCAATTACATCCATTTGTATAAATAATGGAATGAGAAATTCCAAGAAACTGCGGGAGATCTTCTGGCGTATGTATAAGTACCAGTCCATTTTATTACCCGAAAGAAAGTTACCTTAAATGACTACATTACTATTAATTGACCTCAATATTTCATAAGATTTCATAATCATAACGCATGTAAATTTAAAATGGATGTATGTTAATTTTCTTCATAAATAGACTTCTCTAAGCATATTACAAAACTGAATAGCTCAAATTATTTGACGCGAATGATTGCCTTCAGGCTGATGATTGATCAAGAACTCAAAATTTAAAGGGAAAAGTAACTATGTAGAGAGTTAAATATATCTTTGATATTTGTACAATTGTTAGATTATAAATTTAACGAAAGTCTTTTCGGTTACATAACCATCAGTACCATGATAATATATGGGTTAGTGTGTCTTGTTTTATTGCTGGAGAACGTAAAAGAATGTATTTCAACAACTTTTTCTGAAAATCTAAACGTTGGAATTTTCTATTAGACACACAAGAGTATGAGAAGAACGATATTGTGACACAAGGAAAAGAACTGAATTGCCACCCTGAATGGGCACTCCATACGTTCTTGGGCTAGTTTTGTTACCTTCTTTTAAGACTGACCTGCCCGACATCTTTGAATAATAGCTATTTACTTCTGAGTAGACTTTTAAAAGCCCGTCTGCATAAAAGGGACACATTTTGCCTTACCGTTTGTTACTGCAGTCTCCCATAATTTAGGCCCTCTGTCATATCACACAAAATTCCGTTTTCACTAATCTTTATCCTTCATTTCTTTTCCACTTGACTTACCTTTCTCCCTACAATCACACACTTTCCAACATCATATTAAGTCTCAACCTATTTGCCACACGCTTTCTGTCTTCCTTAGATTTTCTCAGGCAAACATCGTTCCAAGGCAGCTCAAACCCTCCGTTTGTTTTTGTTTCTACCCATCTCATTTTCTTCTGTGCCCACACTTCACTAATTTACAATCTGCGGCAATTATCTTTCCCTGAAGATATTTTTTTTTTCAAAAATAAAGCCTACAACGCTCAAAACCCCTCTTCAGTAATATTTTATGTACGTCCTTAATCAGTGTCCCTGTACGCAATTTATTTCATCATAATAAATGTGACCTACATAATAAAGATCTTTTTATTAATATGCGGAATCTAACAGTCCACCTTTTATAAGGTTTTTTAACCCTAATTAACCCTGGTATTAATCTCAAGGAACGTCTGCATAAATAATCCATTATTTTTCCTAATTTTGTACTCTCATCACCGATTAGAGCTTCCTCAAAGTGCGTGACTGGTGAATACATGCTGAATATGCCATCTATTACTTGTTTTTAATACACTGTCATTATATTTTTCCTTATTTTGTATAATGGAATAATTCTTTACCTAATTAGTTGCTGTCTTTCCTGCTCTATAATTCTTTGTTTATAACCATTATTAACATCATTTCCATGCGCGAAGTATATTATGTAAAATATAGAGTTCCTATACCGTGCTTACTCAGTTTTTTTTGTGTATAGGAATCTTTTCCTTTAATATTCCGGTTATTATTATTCCTCCTCAATACTGAAAATAAACCGTTTCTTGTTATCTTCAGAACCTTTTCTCTGCCGGGATAAAATCTATTTCATCTTCATTTTTTGTCCTAACTCCCTATACACCTGATTTTTCCGACTCATTACAATATATATGAACGGAAGTTCTTGCCAACCATTGCGGTTTTCTGAATCTTTTCCTCGATGCTCCAAAATCTATCAGTTACCATGAATTTATTTTCTTCCTCTACTCTTGAAAATAAAATAACCCAAAAACTACTCGGTGGTTACGGGCAGAAAAGTTTGAAATTAATAAGTAGTTTGAGTTACATTAATTATGAAGCGAGACCGACAATCATATCCTTCCACTCTGAGAATTGACATCTTTTTCTTTATTTCTGGCATAATTTTTAATTTCTCCCCATACAGATTTTGAATTTTACATTTCACTTGCATTTCTACGTGCCACTGTATCTCCCAGTATGCTTTTGAAGCTCATTTGATATCTTGCATTAATTTTTATGACTCTGATTTCTTCCCATCAGCTACTGTTCCTTCAATTCCTTCTCTGTCACTCCTACTCGTGCCCGTTAAATACTAGAAATAGTTTCATAATTCCCTTAATGTTTGTTTTTCCTATTGTTTCGCCTGGGATCTGATTATTTTGGACGGAGCTTATAAAAGATAAAGTTTATTAGAATCAATCATAGTAGATCACATTTATTTGGAAGTGTTTTATTCTTAAATGAAGAATGCATTGACATTCCAATCATTCTTTAATTTTACGTATAGGTAAATTGAACACCCTGGTAAGAAACTGGTGGCAAGTGGGTAAAAAACTCTAGTTTAAGAATGAACTTTCTATTTTTTTAGGGTTACAATTATAAGGGAAACGAAAAGGAGCTATTTGTTACCACATTTGAAGCTAGACACAAATCTTTGGCAGTTTGGCAGCTTCCTGTTAAGTGTCAATGGGATCCAAGTAAAATATCTGTTTTCCATTTTGCATCCTGGGTCCATGAATGCCTCACATTGAAATTGTTTCTTATGGGTTACTTGAAATGATAAAAATCAAGTGTAAGAGGGGATGGAATCAACATTCTTAAACATTGAATATGATTTTAATTGGTAAAGTACGTAGTATTATTTATGTTCTTAAGTTGTATAAGGGAGGTATTTCCGTCCACTCTCATCTTAGGTCTCTCGGTCGGAAACTGATCTCAAAATGTTCGTAATTTCATTTGCCATTTTGAAGACTTTTTGCTTGCATACTTTTCCTGAATTTCCATTCTTAGCTTATCGTAATGGCTAATTAAGTTCAAAGAAATAATGCCAAGTTTTTATATACTGTGTTTGCTTTACACAGAATGTGAAATTGTTTTGGGTAGATTGTTTGAAAACATTAAAACGCATTCCTTCCCATTTTATTAAAGAGTAATATACACCGTTATTTATTATGTATGAAATTTACGGGGAGAAATAAATCATAACATGTAGTTACATTCAAAACCTACAACATTTGTAGTCCCGAGCACGATTGAATGTTTCAATATTTTTTATCTTTAAACAGAGTGCTATGTTACAGCGGTTTCTATGTGATTTTAGGATGGAGGACGTATGAAATCAATTTGTTCTCACTTTCAATGACTATTGAGAGCTTGTAAAGGTCATTAGAGACGGATTCCTTTATTTTTTCGATTTGAATTGGCCATTATTGAGAGGTTAGTCATCAAAGAACACCCTGAGACTCGTTTTCTCAAAGAACAAGCGGAAACAAGTTAAAATCACATGTTTTTTTGTGATAATCAAGATAGTGTGATGCTCTTTGAATTTTTATTCGATGGAGAATATGCCACTTATGTTATCCAATCTGGATCCTGATTAAAAAATAAATTGTAAGAGGTCGAAGAGGAAAATAGTAAGACTTTCTCTTGTTCTGTTTCACACGCTAGGTTCCCCAATTTCTCCCTTCCGAGAAACAAAGGAAAACAGAGGGAACAAGAAAAATAAGGAGAGGGAGAAGCAAATTCGAAACCGAAAAGCTTCTCTCCACATGAGAGAATCCACTTTTTCCCATTCCACCCCTACCCATTCCCGGCACCTTCCCCTTAACACCCTCTAAACCTCTTTCCTTTCCCTCCTGTCGCCGAAAGAAGAGGAAGGAAACGGTAATAATATAAATATAATTTACAGGGTGGTGCAGCCCTCTCAATCTGTCTTATCCTCTCGAGCGTTTTTCCTTCCGCCTATTCAGTGTTGAACTCCCACTCACCTCTCGCACAACCAACCATCCTTTTCAAGGGGCAAAACGCGAATTCATTTTCCGTTAAGGATAAAAGATACGCGGAGACGAGGATTCCAGTTCAAGCCCTGGACCCCATTCTCATGTCTTCCCTTTCGCCCACACCCCGCTCCACGAACCACCCTCCCTTCCTCGCGGGCCTTTAGGCTTGAAAGAGGAGACTCAAATCCGTCGCTGATTGATTGATGAAGATCTTGAGCCTTTAGCTGTTTCCGCTCCACAGGGATGGGACTAGGGTTTTGTGAGAGGAGGAAGGCGTAGGTATAGAGAGTTAGCCCGAAGGGTGGAGAAGGTAGCAGAGGGAGAGGGGATAGGAGTGAGGGACAGGGGCGGGCTTTATCCTTAGCCATCTCCTTCCGCACCCATTTCCAGCCCCTCCCTTTTCCATCTTAAATCCGGAAGTGTCTCACGTACCATCCTGGGCCGCAATCGAGAATCGGCAGACCCTTGGAAGGAGAAGGGAAGCTGAACCGATCAATTGAGAGAAATTTTTAGTTTGATCAGTTCTGAATAAAATTCCTCAGACTTTTTTCATGGTCTATCTTTAAAAATCTCAAGGAATTCTCTAGGGATAACTTCTTTTTTGAGTTCTTATAATCGAAAACTATTCCCGATAATATCCTGGGAAATAAAATTTATTTCCAATGTTGTGCATATGAACTCAGGTGAATGACAATATAGTACACGTATATATGATCCAAATGCCACAACATTAATTGCTCTTTTTCATTTAAATCCATTCGTTTGGGTCTCTATTAAGTTCTTACCTTGTCGTTAAATAATATGGGAGAACACCACTTGGCCACCAAAAAAGAATTGAATCTAGAGTTTACAATTTCTCCTTGGGGATTCTTACTACTTTTTAGGGGGTTAGAGATGGCTGTAATGAAATGCTGATATGTGGACTCAAATTGTGTAAATGTCAGTTGTTATTGGCGTTATTATGAGCAAAAAAACTGCGCTTTAACATTTTAAATAATCACAGTCACCAGGAAAAACAACTTTGATTGTTTATTTCATTTTGTAATGAACAATTTTACCGAAGGGTAGGATAAATATTTAAAGCACGAAGTGGTATCAATTGATGCAGTTTTAAGTTATAATTGATTGGGTAGAGAAATATAGCCATAAAATAAAATAGTTTGAAAGAAATTCTATTTCAAAAGGAGTGAAATAAGGTCTCATATTAAGTTATATTATTCAAATATTTGTTGATTTCATAGCTTTCCGACGTATTTACTTGTGTCTGTCTATTTCTTTTCCTTTCTGTTTCTTTAGCTTACGTTTTCTTATACCGTTAGAATTATATAATGAGTTTTATATGTGGTTTTTGCTTTGAAGTTTTCTCCTGCTTCTGCTTACTTAGCTGTATATGTATCTCTTGCGAGTGTCTAACGTTTTTGAGGTTGTACTGTATTCTTTTTTATTAACTCTAGAAAGACCAACTTTGTTCCCCTGAGTGCTCAGAGGTTTTGTTAATTTTTATTGTTAAATACCCAATTCTGTTGCTTTTCACGTCGTCCTATCTTCCGTATTGCCATTGCAATTTGGTTATTTTTTTAAAGAAATACCCGAGCCATTATTTCAGATATTTGATGAAGTGATTTATAATGTATGAAGGTCAATACGCTTTTGCATTGTGGGTACGATACTCTCCGCAGAAAGGCAAAATATTCTAACTGCCTCCTGCTTGAAAAGAAGTCAATCGAAACTTTTCATTTGAATTTTGATTTTAATACGGAAGGTTTCTTTAAAAATATCTTTACTTCATGTGAAGATATCCATTCCATTTTATTAAAATGAATAAAAAAGGAGTAGAGTAGAACAAATCTTATCATAATGGAAATTCAAAAGGTCTATAAATAAGCTAAAATGAATCAGCATAGATATCCTGGGCCGAGACCCATACTTAAAAATTAGATTATAAGTTTTGTTAATACAAACTATCGGAATAATAGGACTGAAAACCACATTGTAAGATCATTTCTTATTTGATGGTTAAAATACAACTTTGACGTTTGTCAAAAAATTTTTATTGCATGCAATAGCATAATTTGTAACCATTTATACAATGAACTATTATGTTATAACAAATCTCAACTAAATCATAAGGCAACAGTTTATATGCTACTTAATAACAAAGGTTATCAGACAAACATCTCAGTTGAAATAGGAAATTTAATAGTTCCTGATATCGAGTTCACACTTCTTAGGCTTAGGAATAGAGAAAAAGCTAAGCTGAAAGTTTCACATAGAAAATTGTTTTCAAAAGTTTAATCATCAATATTTCCTTTTAAAAATATATTAATCTACGGTGGTGCAAAGATTCTCGTCTCAACATATAATGGTATATTTGAGTCTGTGGTAAGTCATCATCATTTGGGAAAGTTTGATATCGGTTAATGTCAAAAATACTATCGTCATTCGGATATATCAATTAAAGAATTGATTCCCAATCAAAAGCAATGGAAACATTCAATAAGTGCTACAAATTCCAATAATTAAGCCATTCTCTGCATATCCATATATCCGGCGAATATTGATATATACTTTCAAAACCTCTTTGGTAAAAAATTGAATGTTCATACACGTAGCAGCAGAAATAAAACTTTTAATTATATCTTCAGTGGCTATCATTGAATCTCAACCATAAAAAACATTCGAATCTTCAGGTAAAATACTAATGAAAAAAATTCCTTAAATATGAAAGTAATTATGATACCAAGGAATCATTCATAAAATATGCATTAAACTGTGCTATATAATATCTGGAAGCACAAAAAGTTAATAAACGAAACTTGCAATTCAAAATTTGTGTAAAATTGACTCTAGCGTAGCTAACGCTATGTTTAATGTCTACTTTTTATCTTTAGCGAGTACAGCTTTTTGATTGAATATGTCTCTAGTTGACTACTTGTGGTTTATGATGACTAGCAGACAATATAATCAGTTGATTCCGTTTCGAGGAAATAAAAAAATGCATCATTTACTTGAGTGGAAAGTGAGGTGTGTGCATTTAATTATGACATGCACAAAAATCATGTCGAGTCTAAGGCAGCCCTGCATGCTCCTGCCATCTGCTGGAAAATCATGAACTTCTTCGATAGCTGAAGCAGCAGTTGATTTTGAGTCACCCAAATAACTGGAAAACATGAAACGCATACAAAATATTTCAGCCGTTACATTCTACAAAAACCATTTACCGGATAAATATTAAGATGATAAATTTCCGGCAAAGAGTTAAGCTATATCTTGCATAATTATTTTGTGAATAAACTTAATTAAATTAATGCATTGATTCAATAGCAATGAAGGTAGTTATGAGGAATGCACAGAAATACACTCTGATATTATCTCACATATTAATTTAGCAAAAAACAGTGCTTTGATGGTTCCACGCATAAGTGGTTCCTTAGTTATATGACCCATGACGTTAATGAGCAGATATATGCATGAAGAGAGTAACAAGTAGGGCCAAAAATTATTAATAAAACACCTCCGCTCTAACAAATAATTCTCATTAAACGTTTTGCACACACCCAAACGTACGTCATGTGGTCACTTAAAAGCTAATCGATTCCTTGTCTAGGGCAACCACGAGGATTTTAGTGCTATACCATTTCAGTATATCCTTGAGAGAAGTAGCTATGGCCCCGCTCAGTAAATACGAGTACACCATTAGTTCACATAAGTAGAGAGGGGAGGAGTCTACAGTAAACCAGTGCCCGGGACATCCTGCTAATCAGAGTCGAAGTAAAAATCTTACCAGCGTTTGATAAAGCTACTCACTTGCTATCCAGCCTATTTCTATCTATTTTCATTGAACAATGTGGTACTCCCTAGCAAGGTATACTCACTTTCTCGTAAAGAATTTGTGATAAGATTTTTGTAATTGTTCTGGTAAAAAAAAATTCTAAACGAGGTGTCTCCCTTGTAGAGAATAAGTTAGTTGAATGATAGAGTGATATTTGTAGATACATGTATCATAGGAATTTGAGCACATTTATTCTGACTTAGGCTCAGGTTTTAAAGAGGAGTAAATAGGAGAATAATAATAGTTGAGGTAGACGAATTGAAGTAATAATGGAACAGGTGAACTGATGATAATAAACGATTGGAACGTATTCGAGGTAAAATAGAAAGGAAAAAACGGGGAAGGAGTCGAAGGTAGCTGGGGGAATTAGAAAGAGTGAGATGAAGAAGGAATAGGCGTTATTAAGAATAATTTTATGCAAACTATCTCCTAACTCAAAAACCACTAACAATAGCCAAGCAAAAACCAATAACATTTAGTCATTATGAAATACTTAATGAATAAATAATTATGTTATTCAATTATATTATGTTTAAATAAGATCTATGAGCAGCCACATAGCAATAATTCTGGAGAACATTCCAAAGGCGGATGCTGTGTCAAAAATATTTTCATAGCGTTGAGACGCACACCGATATAAAATGGATGAAGTTCGTGCTACATCTACCCAATACCCCGCAAGCCGCCGCAAGGGTGTTTGGCGGGGGTGTTAGGAAACCACCCGTGAAAAAGAATAACCACAAGCAAAACAAACAAAAGCATGCCAATTCCCAACCACACAGACATATATATACATGCAAACCCCATTTTAACTTATACCCATACAAATACTACAAATACTGGCAATTAACATGCGCATGCATTTAAGAATGTCCCGAGTCTTCAAGCAGCGTTTAACATTATCCTCGCTTATAGTTCGAATGCCTTTAGCATTTCTGTTATGATTTTGATTTCTCACTATAATAATTCCTGATTGTCCGAGGAAAGAACAAATATTTGTATTTATATGTACTAGTCTCTCCCATATTTCATCTTTGTGGTCTAACCTACCCAAGTAATGTGGGACCATAATAATTTCCCTTGGGTCATAGTTAACCTTGCTAAAAATCCAAGCATTGATTGTTCTCTTCGCATCTCAAGCGACGCGCAGCTTAATTTCTCTAAAAGGCCTGTCACCTCTTCTTTTAATGGTAATAATTTTTGACAAATCTTGTTGATCTACTCAGAACTTTATTTAATTCTTGTATCAGTGATTTCTCCCAAGAATCCCAAGTACTTGTGGTGATCTCCAAAGGTGGCCTAACCAAAGCCAATTAACACCTCTCTTTAACTATCGCATTAAATTTCATCATCACCCGTTTAATGAAGCCATGTAAGAAATATTAAGAAGGGGAACATGGAACCTGCAAAATAAAATGAAACTATCAAAAGTACAGAACAAACACGTGAGCATTATAAAAACCAAACTATTGACCGAGGTGGTTTTTTTTAAGGTCCCAGTGAATGGATAATAACTACTCCTATATATATATATATATATATATATATATATATATACAGAAACATATATAAGGAAAAGGGATAGGAACACGTATAAAGGACGAACACAATAGAGGTGGGGAAGGCGGAATCGAACGGATCACAAGAGTAAAAATAGTTTTCCACTTGCCGGGCGGATGCCCGGCAAGTGGAAAGATCCGGTGTTCGAGTCCCGGTTGAGGAGATATTTTTACTCTTGTGATCCGTTCGATTCCGCCTTCCCCACCTCTATTGTGTTCGTCCTTTATACGTGTTCCTATCCCTTTTCCTTATATATGTTTCTGTATATATGAGTATTTATTCGCCGTTTGGCGGGATTTCGTGTTTGAATGTGTATATATATATATATATATATATATATATATATATATATATATATATATATATATATATATATATATATATATATAACTTTTTTAAGGTCCCAGTGAATGGATATTAACTACTCCTTTTATAACATTCTATATTGCAATAAAATATATTTTTGCAACAAGTAGTTTATATTTTCATTTATTTTGTCCAATATGAATGTTACTTTCATCCCTCAACATCGCTCGCCAAAAATTATCGCCATTTATTACGGTATCAATACACGCCATTCCATAGGCACTCAACATGCCCTTCATCCATTTTTGCAGCCTTTTTTGAATTTCACTCGCCCCGTCTATACTTTTTCCTTGCCTGGCTTTTCCTGTTTTATTACCATTCGGCACATTTCATTCTTTACATTTTGTTTCGCTTTCTATTCGTGTTCAAGTTTTCTTAAAAATTTTATTTTCATTTTTCTCCAAGATGGTATTTTTCATCAAGTCTCTCATTTTTGTTTTAAGCGTTTATTTACGTAATGAAATTCTTTTTAAAATATTTCATATACTATATATATGAATATACCACCAAATATACTATGTTGCACATACCATTCCTGAAATCCACTAAGAAAATGAATGCATCCTGGTTGGATTCTCTATTTATTAAAATCAGTGATATGAATAGGGAATTATAGCAAAAGGAGTATCTCTCTGCACCCAAGCTAATCAAAATTTTGGATAATCATTTGTTCTTTTCTGCATTCTTTGGTTGTGGATGCTAAGTGCCTTAGTGTGTGAAATCAAACTAATTCTAATGGCTCCCGCAAAAGGTTGATTTTCCCATTTTTTTGAGAGGGAATAAATATTTTGAAAAAGAATTCATCTAGTTAAATTTACCAGTCCTATGTGATTCGACAAAGTCTACGGTTAATTGCTGTAAATGGATTACATGTTGATCCGTCCTAGGAGGCTTTTTCTCCCACTTGCACCTGACCCTCAGGGCTGCGTCTTGTTCTCGACAAGAAACTTTTATATTTTTTTGTCGGAAATATTTTAACGGGAGAAATAATTAAGTTGGTTTCCCATTTTTCCTGTTGAGTGCTTTAATCGTGACAATTTAAATGACCGCGCTAGAGGGATCGAATCGTAACTGACCCACTGAGAAACATCGTGAATGGACTACCTTTCGGCTGGTTCCCACGAGAATAAATAATTATCAAAACTCCCGTCATCGCAGCCTCAGCGGTGGCTGGAATACGCAAGGCCTTCCCCACGCCAATGTTGTAAAATATGGAAAGACAATAAGGTGACAGAAAATATGAGAAAATAAGAAAGTTCTAGCAGATGCCAAATATAATTTGTTAAGAAGACAATATGAAGGAATAAAACGATGGTAATTATGTAACTGCGGACTAAATGGAAGACCGGAGGTACTGGTTGCGTAGGAAAATATATCGAGCATTTAGCAAGAGGCTAAGGATTAAAACGCAGATGCAGCCAAATGTGATAAAATGGAATAGGAGGATTTGTCAAATTTTCGGTAACCAGAAGTGAAAATGATATAAAAAAAAGATGAGTTATAATTTTTCCGCGAAAAATAACAAAACGATGCTTAATTAACTTCCTAATTGCTTGGTATATTTGTCAGATAAATTTATAAAGCAGGAAGTGAATAATAAAGTCCAAAAAAGGGCATTGAATTTATTTTAATTTAATTATATAAAACTTATGTATCGTGAATTATTAAGTCTTTGGTGCACTGCATGAAATGGTGTGCGGCGTTATTAATATTTTTGCTTCCGGCAGGAGATGAATAAATTAGTTGAGTGAAAAATATATCCAGAAAATTGAGGAGTATGAAATTTTGCCAAATGTTCTGTAAAGCTTATTTAAGCATCAATCATCAAAAGAACGCCCGAAGAATAAGTAAGAAATTATTTCATAAAGAAACTCAAGCATAAATTGCCTTCATTGACTTCGCGGAATTCGTGCAGTTTGCAAAGATTTTGTCTGTATTAAAGGGTACCAAAAATAATTTTAGGGGTGCATTGAAGGGATATGCACAATTTTTAAATGCAATACTTATTAATCTTTATATCAAAGAGGGAGAATGGAGAATTGGGATAAGCTGTGGTAGATATGCGATAGGGAGTGCGTTGAGACATAGAGACGTTCTTTAACGTATGCACCGCAGAAGGTCAATCGAGACAAGAGAAGAGTTGTACATATTAATGTTGTTAGTGATACAGGTATTGTTGGCTAGTTAATTTTACGACGCTATAGTATGAAATGCAGTCATTTGTTAGCACATCCAATGTTCAATAGCATTTATGGATAGAATTCGAAAAAATATACATATTAGAAAACGGAGGGCAATTAGATCTCATAGAAAAAGAAAATATTTCGATTCAAAAATTTTACTTTAAGATTTATAGTGTGTTCTGCAGGGAACTTATATGAAACTTTGGTTTCGTTTCCCAAATTAAGGAGGATGTTCACAAAATGTCAACCTTGGGCGATGGCAGAATTTCGGTGTAACACGTTTATTCCGTGAAACCGTTAAATTTTGGGAGTTAATAAATTGGATGAACACTTAGTCAGCATGTTGACCGTTCTATCTGTTTCAAAGTTTTATTATAATAGATGAGATAGTAGCCGAAGTGAACGTCACTCGGTCTCCCTGGCTGCCCCTCCTTATCGTCAAGTTTTGAAGATAAATTTACGGAGCTGATGCTTCCGTTGCCCTTTTATTTTCAGTGAAAGAGCACTAAAATAAAATTTAAAGACAATATTTAGCAGAGCATTTAAGTTCTGGACAGAGACATGGCAATATTAAAGATAACTTAAAATTTTCTACACATTAATGACTGATTGTCTAGGTTTATTATAATCGTCGGTGAAAAACAATATTATCAATTGTATAAAAGAGCAATCATCAAATTAAGGAATAACTGCTGAAAGAAAATTATTGTAAATTTTTACCTGAACCAGGAATATGAAATTTGTTGCTATAAGTTCACCTTTAATATTGATAAATCATAATAGTTTTTTGAATATATATAATAATGTATATGAATACAAATTTTTAAAAGTTGTAATAAACCATAGAATTTACAGATCCATTAAGATATGGTTGTAAGCTATGTTTACTCTTCAGTGCGTCAAAATTATGGTGTACGGGATGCGTACTGATTCAGTTCAGGGCCTCACACAATGGCTTAATACTCGTCGACCCTGACCCGTCGTCGTCTGTGCATGACTCAATGAAGCTTCCTCGGTGATTTCAGATATAATCGCACACAAATCATTCTCCCTGACAAAGATAGTGTCCGTCGGAGAGCAGTGGATTGAATTTACTGCTCCGTCAGACTTGGAAATCCGGCATATACTTAAAGTAAAAATATTGAAGGTTATGACTGAATGCTAATTATGTGTTTGAAAGATAGACTATAAGTCTATTCCCGATAGTCTCTGTTTTTAATATTTTCATTTATTGGTTAAAATTATCAACGGATTAAAAATAGTCGTGTTGCTAAATTATAGTATTTTCTAGAAAAGTTATAATTTTCCACATCGGGAACCAAGGTTTGACTACAAATATAATATGGAAAATTTGGAGAAATTATTTTTTCACTAGGCTACCATTGAAAAAACTATCAGTTACAGCACTTGGGAATTTTAAATTCTCTAAAATGAATAGGTATATAGTATATCCCTCTTTCTATGATTTTCGTGACAGGGATTTGGAATCAAATTAATTCTAAATGGGAACTCGGTGTATGGCCTAAGGGGAATGAGATTAAAATGTGCTTTTTTCACATTATTGATGGCCGCTAAGAATACCTGTATTTAATGTTATCAGGTTATTTCCTCTTACAAACTTGAATGATTACGCTGGACGCTTTTAAAGCTGATTTTGAATAATTTACTTGGTTTCTGTTGTTTTAAATAACAGCTTTTGATATAGGAAAAAATTCTGTTATTTTTCGGCTCTATAAATTTTAACATATTGAAGTCAGGTATTCTTTTACCGACTTGAAACTATTGTTTTCAAAGAAAGGCTGGTAACCTAAAACACACGGATTTATACACACATTTTCAAAGGGGTTCAATTTGCTTAGTTTAGGTTTATGATAATATATCATAATAATATGCACGACCAAAATAATACATTTTACTGCGAATATTTGACAAGTCAACAAGAATTCATCTTACATGGTATCTAGTTCATTGTGTCTAGTGATGTTGGTGTAAAATAAAAGGTATTCTAAATAAATAAATAGTGTCTGTCTTGTTTGCAAAGTTTTTTGTTAGAATTTGTGCGTGGATAAGTTTAACATTTATTTTTTTCATATTAACCATTGTAGTTATAATATGCCCCTTAATATTTAGAACAATGCACATTACAGCCATTTTCAGACGAAATTTTCAATGAACGGATTACTTTTGGATCATAATATTACAAAGAACTTCGTCATCATTGCTCCAGACAAAAATATCCGTCCCCCAAAGTGTAAAGTTATCATTTTTGCGTTTCCGATAATTATACTTATTTAATTACCACTGTCGGCGTGGAATTTCATTCAGCTTCTATTGTATCCCAATCCGCTGGCGGCCTCTAGCTCAGAAATACCACTGCCCCCCGTCGCACAAGACGGTCCGTCAAGTGTACCCCGCAAGCCCACAGTCGCTTCCTCTGGGGGGCCGCTCTTCGCTACGTCAGCTGTCGCCCGAGTTTACTCTTATCCTCCATACCCACCTCTGCCCCTCTTTCTCCTCACAACCTCTCCTCCTCGCCCCTCACCCTCTCTTTTCGTCTTTACACAGGCTTAACCCCCCTCCCATCCCCACCCACCCATCCGCAGCAGCGCTCCGCGCTGGGCGCTAATCAATTAAGACTCCCCCGCCTCCAAGAGGGCCCTTTCAAGAGGGTGGAAAGAGGAGTAAAACTTCCTCCCGGGAGAGTCGTCACCGTCTTCCGAGGGAAAGAGAAAGGAGCCGCGGATCTGAGAGAGATGGGTATGGGGCGAGGGTCGCTTCGCTTTTCTTCCTGCCCTCCCTCTATCCTTCGCTCTCCTCCTCCTCCGTGCTCTTCATCTCTCTGCTCACCTCCCCACCTCAATAAAAGCATCATTCCTCCCTCGTCCCCAAACCACAATTCTCACAACTCACAGAGTTCTTTTGGGAACCTTCAACCCGTTAAGCAACGCCACCGTGCCGACAGAAATCAGATTTCCTTTCACAACAACCCCCACGAGATGGATTATGGGGGACGGTGGAGTGGGAGAGAGAGAGAGACGAGGAGTCGGGTGAGGCGGTTTCTGACTGGTGGAGAACGTTTTTATTAGTGCGAGGGGAGGGATGAGTGAGAGGAGAATAAAGACTTGTTTCCTTCGCGCGAAGTGGAGTCTTCTTCAATCATCTCTTCCGCTTCCTTTTCGGGGGAAGTGGCCCTCCTCTCTTTTCTCTTCCTCCGCCCACGACCACCACTTATTCCCTCGCTCGCTAATGCATTTTATATTCGATTTCCTTGTGGTTGTCGCAGGGTAATAAAGGCGACTTCCCGGGGAAATCTGCGGGAAGGGAGTCAGAGGGTTGTCTTTTGGGGGCCAGGACAGTCAGTGGTGGTGCGGGGACTAGATACGAGTCGTCGCAGGGTTTGAGTGGCACGAACTTTTCTTTTTATCCGGAAAAGGAAACTCTTTTCTTCCCATCACGCGACGTAAAGTTCTCCTCCCAGGCCGAAGAAAAGGAAGCAGAAACGAGGGGCACCTGACTTTCCTGCCGGATTGAATTAGCAAATTAAGGAGGAGATTAAAAAAAAAGTTCTCTGACGTTCCCTGGGAATCGCTCATTCGGATTTCAAGGTCTAGTTGCAGTTGATGAATTGGACAAGGTGTGGTGATTAACCCGAATCGACGAATCTGTTTAAATTGCGGCGTAGTTTTTGCGGAGTAGAATTTCGCATAAACCGTTCGCGTTTTAATTGGTCCATAAGGTATTTCAAATTTCTTATCGAGGGGTTGAATAAATGGCGAAAAGTGCAGCTTAGTTAATCTTGTGTGCACTTCCCGTCAGCTTTCATATTTCTGCTCAAGACTAAAAAGGATTCAATCAGCAAGAATAATGCCTCCTTTGAATGAAAAAGTGGAAGAATTTGATTCAAAGCTGTTTCATGACTTGGACTCTTTGGACTTTCACTCCTAACAGAGTGTATACTTTTAAGAATAGATGTAAGGCATATATGTAATAATTTGATTGATGTGTGGTGTATGGTATTATATGTAATAGCTTAATTTTTTTTTAATTTATCTTTTTTTTTCTTGCTGATAAATGGTTGTAAATGGGATGGGGATTCACTTGTTTTGTTAAAGAGATTTGTGTTTTGAAGTCTAGTTTTATGTATTATCTTTTGCAATTATTTGGGACTTGTGTGCCACCTGACAATGTCTATCAGCACATGTGTATTTTTAATAATAATAATAATAATTATAGATGAATAAATCTTGATGCTCATTGTTCAGAATGACCTTGTACGTATTAAAGGTGTGGATGTTTAGTTTCAAATATGTATCTTATTTGCTGGGATTATGGGATTAATGTCATGAACAAATAAATCTACTCCCAAGCAAAACGTTTGATTACTAAGGAACCTAGATTTAAAAAATATTGTGTTCTTATTTTGTAGCATTAAAAGAGGTCTTCTGATGAAAGTCAACGACATTACTAAGATTCAAACTTTTTCTCCGATAAAAAAATCAATTTTTAAATAAAATTAATAATGCTACAATAAGTTAACAGTAATTGGGTCTGAAAAGATTTACAAGAGTATTTTGCTAGAAAAACTCAGTCTATTTTTTAGTGATGCGTAAACTATAACTAAAAAATATTATCTTTACAGATTTTTAATATTTCATTTCCAAATTCATTTGATTATTTCTTATTATGTAAGCCTATTAGTAAGCTTTCATTAAAATTTTATTCACTGTATTTTTAATTTGATAATCCCGATTGAAGCCACTCTACTTAAAGGCGACATCATTTTATATTTCAACGATTAATTAGACCAGAAGAAGATTATTGTAATTTTTTCTTTTCGAGGAAAAATAGAGAGTAATTTTGCCAGGTTTTGACAGAATATGGAGGAAATAATCAGTTATTGAATGTTTAAGTAAAGAAAGCGAGAGCAGTAAGTAAAACAAATATAAGAGTGAATTCTAAAATAAAGCATCCTATGAAAAAGGGCGCATAATTACCCATATATTTTCAGTTTTTTCATAAATTAACAAGTGTAAAATGGCTTGCATGGATTTGGCTGTTGTGATTATTATAGATGTTTTACAAACGCAGTGGTTCTGCATTGCTTCAAACAGTTACAGACTGAATGAAATAGGCGTTACTTGTCTTTTAAGATTTTCGAATAGATGAAAGGGAGGAATGCTTAAATAGTGGTGAAAGAATAGAACGTACGAGATTTTACTCGTACATGATTTTGGGTACCTTAACTGAATGATTGAAGGTGTTTGTAAGATAGATGAAATTATTAAAAACTATTCATATGCGGGAAGATTTTTTTTAGAACGTGGATGACTTAAAAAGTGAACATATATCTAAGACAGCAAAAGCTATGACGTATATCTGTAACTTCTCCCCTTGTAGTTTTGAATGGAACTTGGAAGTGTTGAAATCTGGATATGAATATTATTGAAAAAAAAACGCGGTGGCGTTAGAGAGCCTTTGGAGGAAAAATACGACACCGATGGAGATAAATATGAGTTACTACTAATAGGATGTGAATTGAATGTAGCTGCATAGACATCTAGGTTTAAGATAGTGCTGTTGTGTGATGCTGATTTAGTCATGTTGGGAAAATAGATGAGAGTCGAATCTGTAAACATATGTGCAAAAGAAGACAATGCGTCAAAAAGTCTCAGAAAAGAAAGAGCATGCATGAAAAGATGTATGATTGTGACAGCAGAGAATGAATTTTTCAAGGAGAGGGTATTACCTAAGAAACCAGAGAAACTAAGTAATTTAAAATCAGGAATGTATTATGAAAGAGAATGATAGTAAACGATTTCAGTGATGACCAGATAAAAGTGATTAAATTGTTGGAATGTGTTTAGTAAAATTTAATTCAACCTCTTGTCTAATTCAGAACGTTAACCTGCTATTTAAGCTCATTTTACGATTCCACAACTAGAATAGAAATTCGATTCATTCCATTTATTTTCTATGCATTATCGTTTCCAGTCTTTAGTGAAGGGTAGTCATTATATTTAGCACGTCTTTATGTCATAACTAGGAAAGAGTATAGTTCATTATTCAAGCGCTATTCAAAAACCGCTATCCGAAACGGGTTCCTAATTCGTCGCTAATGTTATTGTTGTGAATTTGCGTTGGAGTAATTATTTGAAAGTGGGTTTAAATTTTTATTTTTCACACTTGGGAAGCTAAAATTGCGCAGTGCTTTGAGGCTCTTTGATGGAATTTATTTTGTTTCGGAATTTGAAAAGTTTATGGATAAACTGTAAGGTAACAACAAGGGAGATTAAAGAGTTAAGTGAGGGAGTTAAACTTAATTTGGAAAAATGAGTGTATAATTTAAAATTTACAAAAAGTGATGTCAATTTTATTTTCATCCCTTTTTATTTGTTTTCGACGAAATAATAAGATAAAACAACAGATAACTGAATTGTGCTATGCTCAATTAAAACCTTTGCGTAATTATCCTGGGAATTAAAAAAACACTGTAATTTATGTATTAACACATGACTGGACTTAAAATGGGTAATGATTTTAAATTTACATGTGTGGTGAATATGACGCTGATCAGGAATTATACCTAAGGGGAAACGACGTCACAAGGGTTAAGGAACTCGAGATTTTAGTCAGACAAATGTCGGTAAAGCCGTTCTGTATATTCCTGGCCGTTATCCCATGTGACTTCACCACTTGGGGTAATAATATTGAGTTAGCGTGAAAATGACAGGAAAGGAAACAAGGAATTATTTTTTATTCTTAGAATAACGACGTTAGGGGGGAACGTAGATTTACATCTCGTTTGAATGACAGGTTCATCGTCAAAATCGTTTTCATTGGACATTTAATCCCAAGATGTAGACTGCATCATTCGCTCGTATTCAACGCATTTTCTTCACCCCAGAGAAATACTTCACTTTTCCTGCAAATATTGCTCCATTCCTTTCCTTGTGAGGTTTTTTCTATATTTTACATTTTATTTGACGTACCTATCATTTCTATTATGTTTCAAGGTGTGCCTCACTCATCTGGCTATTTTCTTTCAAAGTGCGTTCTATTTGCTCATTTAATTTTCTAATCTTTTATGCAATTCCTCATTTATTAATTTTGTCGGGGCGATTTAATCTTCAATTTAAGTTTGCAGCGCTTTGTTTGGACGGCTTCCCTTTTCTCTGGCTCGCTTTATCAACAGTCAACGTGTTTTCCCCCTCCCGGATTTTACTCTGAGAAAACTTCAGCATACTACTTCCTTGCTTCTTGCCAGTTCTCCGGTGGAATCGCGGCTACTTCATTGGCAAAGGTGCCTCCCTTACTTGATATGAGTTAAACTTCTTCCATCCGGTTTTTTGCTGCCTCGTAGGGAGGGAGAAATATCCTACATATGTAAATCTCGCTCCTCGAAGCGCAATACATTCTAGTTTTTCTATTCCGATCACAGTATCAATTTGAATACGTTCCTTGCTTTACAAACCGTTCGTTCTGGGTGGCATCTTCGGTCGGTCTAGATTGAATTGGAATTTTGTTCCATGAAGAAGGAGATGAAAGAGAGATTGATCTCAAATGCCAACTCTCAGCCTGGAAAAATTGCAGCCTCGGAAATATTCAGACTCAATTACGAACACATAACATCCCACTCCCACCTCGACGGAATCTCACACGACAATTATGCCTGAGGTCTCGCAACTAAATATACTTATATGAATTCATGAGCTTCCAAAGCCGAGCCTGAACTTTTCTATGATTCCCATGCAAACGTGAGAACGTCGACTCTTTTGTTGGTATTGGCGTTCTAACGCTGCTCTTCGATGTATTTTACTCGGCTCAACCAAGCCTCGGCTCAACCTACCCCTTCCTCCTCTGTCCCTCTCTCCAGTCCCGCACTGAGGAAAATGTGGCTCAGTTACCATGGTGGCGCATTTTGACTTTCATTTTTTGTCGTTGCCCCAGAGGCTCCAGAAACATCTCATTATGATAAAAGCTTTTGGAGTAATCTTCCCTCTCTCTCCCATCTTTCCCTTTCCAACTTACCATTTATTCCCCTCCCTCCCTTTCGACGCATACTTACCCCATTGATCCTCCTTCCTCCCCCCCACACCACATGTAGTATCTGCGTGCAAATTTCCCCACGCCCAGTCATTCATACGTTCAACTACCTTCCTCTTTCTCCCTCTCCCGTCCTTGCCGCCAACACGGACAGTACTTTCGTCAAAAAGCCGACTCATCCTCGACTCACTCACTCGGAGGGGCCGTGGGGCGATGTGGAGAGGTTTTGGGAGCAAATGGGGCGAGGCGACCTCTCGCCAAACACGCGCGCACAATGACCGAGCTCCTCGCGATGCCACGCCCTTCCCGGAAGAGCCGGGGAGGTGATTCAGCATGACGGTTTTTTCCTTTAGATTCATCCGCGAAAAGGTAACCTTCATAATTTTTATGGAATTCTCTGCTCAGGGAGTTAGTTAACTGGCTTTCTACATTGACTCGATTACACTTTTTCTATACAATGTCAATTTATGCTTGGGTTCTTGGGTGAATTAAAGGACGGATTGGACAGTATTTTAAAATTCCCTATTAATGGACATAATTAATCTCAAATCATAGTCTTTCGGTGTAAAAAAGATTGAAAAAAATTAATTTTTCATATTCTCTTTATTGATGTACGGCTTTTCAAAGTTCGGTCTTCATTACATTGGCCTAATGAGATAAAGGAAAGCTGGGAACTTGTTTTTATGAACTTTTAATTGGAATAAAAAGCAGTATGGTAAAAAGTTACCTAATAGTGTTGGTAATCTATAAAAAATATAATCTGGGAGAAGTGGGAACTTCAAAATATTATTGAAATTTTAATATTAAAAAGCTGTACTGTGTAGCGGTTATGCGAATAAATCGTCGTGGTATCATGAGTGATAGCAAAGGAGGAGGTACGTTGAACAGAATGGTTTGAGCCGCACTCGGTGAAAACGTGCGTCTCTACAAAAAGTGACAAAAAATTTAACCAGAATATGAAGATAAGTTCTTCACATCATGCTATTTACGTTGGCAGTAAAAATTGGTTTCCATTTTACTGTTAAGTGAGGAACATAATAAATTTCCTCAAAATGAAAGTTCACAAGGATGATCCTGACACCATTGAAAATACTGTTTTCAGTACTAATGTGTCCAAACTACAGAAAGGATTGATTGGTTTTGCAATCACGACACATCAAAATGACAATATTTCATTATCGGCACTCACAGCTGTATGTAAACATTTCTGCCATGTTTACCTAACTAAAACTTGCAACCCTACTACATAAAAGCGACTGAGAACACCGAATGTAAGGCTCACTTCACTACATATGCTAATATACTCCATTTTGTGGCCACTGTGCGTACTGTCATTTCTGAATACAGGCCAAAGGTGAGAGAGACAGCGTAGGGAGGAATTTTCGAGACCTCATCCATCTTGGTAGATTCCACAGCCAAAGACCCAAACATTAATTACTATGACCTCAGAGCCCCACAAACACCATCCGAGTACCAGTTGCGATTCAGGAAAACCTTGAATCCGTATTCAGACTTCATTCACCATGGGCGGACTACAACTATGCCCGGACGGGTCGAAGTCCGTGTATAGTCTTCCTCCACCCTCTTATCATGAACCATTAAGGGAAAACTCAGGGCGCTGTGTAGCACCTACAGTGGAACTCATCGTCATCAAGTTGGCTTTTTGTGGAATGGAGACAAGTAATCATTCTTTTTTATTTGTCTGTCACTCTGTGTACTGCAAGGCATTTCCGTTTTTTCCCATTCCATCCTATCATTCAAAAAATAGATTCATCCCTTCTTATTGTCCACCCCAAGGTTGTTTAAGAATATTTCCTGTGGACCGCTGGACATTTGGGATTAGCCGCAAATGAGGAAGCTTATGCAGCGGCTAAGGAGTCGTTGAGTGCCAATGATGTAGAATCTTTGATAGCGTCGGCAATAGATTTAAAAATTGTGTTAAATAACGTATCTCAAGTGTAGTGGAATGACACTTGCCGGATGGTTACCGGGATCAACCTTTCCACTGTGAAATCTGTGACCTAAATCTGGGCATGTTACAGATACTAAAGAGCAGAATAACAAGGAGAGATAGGTCACCATCACTCCATTGAAAATAGGGTACTGAGCTCTGAATCCCCCTACCTCTTCAATGAAGAGGAGACTCCACTCAACTGTTAAAATTAAGAGTATGACCCCTATGAAAGTATATTGATTGAAATATCTGCTGACAAAATGTTGGAAATAACTGGCGGCAGCCGGTATGCCAAGAATCGTGGGTGACCTATTTTCTCTGCTAAACGATTACCCAAATGACCTTAGCGCATTATTTGCTTTTTTAAATCAATCAGATCTTTCACGATTCTTGTAACATATGAAATATACATTATTCAAATCACCTCTTGACATTTATATTATTTTAATACTAATTGAAGACTTAACCGCCCTTAGTATCACACCTTTCTTATAAAAGTGTTAGGTTGTTAGAGGTGCTAAATGACCCATTACTTGGCGGACCTAATTAAAGCCATCTCAACTTTACTAGTAAATTACAAGCGTACCTTTTCTATCTCAGTATGAACTTGTTTATATTTTTCGATGCTTAAATGCGCCTTTAATATCCGAACGAACCAATAATGCCCTGTAATGTTAAGAATTTTGTAGATCTTCCAAAATGTGCGTAGTAGTACAGTGGTAGGGGCGTTGGGCTATTAGTCGGAGGGCTCGGGTTCAATTCCGGATGGCACCTCAGGGAAACCTTGTTCAACCCAAGTAATGTGATTTTTCGCGTACCAGAACTTCCTGTGAAACCACACGTGATACGGGGAAAAGGACCTGATACCACTATCCTGGCGTGTGAATTATTTGCTTTTTTCACACGCCGTTCGGATGAACACTATGAATTTCAGATGAACACTGAGATTGGAATTTTAGAAAGACATATGACATGTATAAAAATAGTAATACACACCTTTTTATCAAACCATATCGACAATAATGCGAACGTCCTGTTCGTATCTGATAGATGCAATCGTTAACGTTAAATAAATTTCAAATGATCTATGAAAAATAAAAATCGAACACCCACGTGATTGACTGTGGTAATAGCGTTTT
The DNA here is from genome assembly GCF_022747635.1 of Hetaerina americana. Classification (NCBI taxonomy): domain Eukaryota; kingdom Metazoa; phylum Arthropoda; class Insecta; order Odonata; family Calopterygidae; genus Hetaerina; species Hetaerina americana. The sequence continues at coordinate 55,908,785 of NW_027287538.1, forward strand.
TATAAATAAATCGGATTTATAAAAGGTTTATCAGAATAAAATTCCTAACATGGTATTTAAAATTCAAATGATTACTTGACAGATTCTTAAAATGAGTCATAGACAGTAAAACTTTATCAGGGGTAGGTATTTGTGGTGATAATTACAAAATGATGATGAAAAGCTATATTTAATTAAATGGACAGAAGTAAACCTTTGAAAATAGATTAGAATAAATAAATGAACGAAAACTAAATCACTATTGACCTTTCAAGTTCCTAAAAAGAGAATTTTGAAACGGATGTTGACATGGGCAGAGAAGGTGAAGTATCGTGGGTGTAAATAACGTTTATTAAAATTGAAATATGAAAGCAGAAAAACTGTGGGATCAAGCAAGAAGCAGCCCTAGATCACGGAGCCATGTTAATGATTGAAGAGAGAGGAATTAAGAATACGAGAAATAGAGATGATGCGTTGTACAATCAAATCCAATCTACCATCAAGAATGGAACTTTACACAATAAAAATAATGCCAAAAAAATGTAGATGAGGAATCAATTTTTAATCAACTCTGGAGAGCGTTTGGTGCTCAATTCAAAGTCCTCAATCCCAAAGGATTTATGTATACGCAATTTACAGACCGCCAGTTGACAAAACCAATGCAATACTAGAATTAGATCAGCAAAATGTTTGTTATCCAAACACAATGATCGTGACGTAATAATCGGTGGAGATTTCAATGTCCAATCTATTGACTGGAAAACACAGTTTTAAAACGGGTGGTAGAGACAAAGATATATGTGAATCACTATTGAATTCTTTTATGTTGAACTCATTGAATCAACTTGTCACTTCACCAACTAGGGGCGATAATATTCTGGATTTGTTATCAACGAATACTCCAGAAAATTTCTTAACTAAAGAAACTAAAAAAGGAATTACTTACCACAGGGCAATAAATGCTAAGTGTTTGCTACATGGGGTCGGGAATAAGCAGCCTTAGTGGAAAATTTACTTCTCTAAAGAATGGGCCTACAATGGCCTTAAAGTGCGTGCTACAGAATCATTTTGCAAGTTTTAAGAAAGATAGTGATCACCAAATTACTAAGGATACGTGGAATCACTTCTTTGAGACCACGCGCTCAGCAGTCAACAAGTTTATTCCTAGTAAATTTATAAAAGATAACACAGAACCTGGATAGTGTAAGGCAGATGTTAAAAAGCCATTGCGATGTCAAAAGCTATGTCATGCCAAGATGAAAAACATTAGGGATGATATCTCTAGCGAAAAAAATAATGAGATCACTTATGATTACAAGATATTCAGGGCGAATTCCAAGAAAGAGTTTTGGAAAGCGGTAAGTGAATTCAAAAGGAAAATATTCGCGGAAAATTTGAAAGAAAATTCAAAAGGATTTTGTTCATGCGTCCGAGAAGTTCAGGTAAATAAGTCAACGGTTAATTCCCTCAAAATGATAGAGGGACGATTAACCAGCAGTTTGGAAGAGACTAACATATTATATTCCTTCTTCCAATGTGTCTTCGCCAATCTCTCACAGGCTACCTCTTACAGCTTTTCAAATTGTGCCGGTCAACCGATGCCCAAAAATTTCATGTGATGGAATAGAACGTTTGCTGAAAAATATTAAGCCTAATACATCCTCCGGACCCGATGAAATACCTGCTCGTATATTTCAGGATCTAGCTTCGGAAATTACTCCGTATCTAGAAATAATATTTAAGAAGTTGCTGGTAGATCACAAGGTTCCGAGAGATTGGAAAACGACTGAAAAAACACTAATATTTAAAAGCTGAGACAAAGAGGAACAGAGCAATTACAAACCAATTACCCTCACATGCATTTTGTGCAAGGTTATGGAGCATATAGTTGCTAGTCCGATCGTGAGGCATCTCGGAAATCAGGAGTTATGAATGAAAACCAGCACGGTATCCGAAAAAGCAGATCCTACGAGAGACAGCTTGCGCTTTTTGTTCATGACATTCTTACTTCAGGAGAAAGCAATATTCAATTGGACGCAATTTTTCTAGATTTTAAGAAAGATTCGACGAAGTACCTCATATTAAACTACTTGCAAAGCTAGAAGCATATGGCATGGATAAAAATATCTGGGGTTGGTTTAAAGACTTTTTGAATGTTCGGGTTCAAAGAGTAGTGATAGATGGATTTAGTTATATTGCAGTAAAATTCACTTCGGTTGTTCCCCAGGAAGTGTCACTGAACATCTTTTATTTATACTATACGGGAACAACATTGACTACATAGTTACTAGTGAGATACGTTTATTTGAAAATGATGCACTGGTTTACCGTGATATCCATATCCTGAGGACACAGCAGCTTTATCAGATGACATTAATGCTATTCAACGCTGGTGCGACACTTAGCAATTAGAATTAAACTTAAAAATATGCGCAGTGATGAATTTTTGGAAAAAGAGTAATTTCATCCCGAACGCCTCTGGCATTGGGAGCACCAAAATGGAATGTGTAGATTGCCAATTGTAGAGTAGATGTTAATTAAATCCTAGGCGTTACTCTCACTCACGATATCTCGTGGGTGAAACACATACGGGGAATATATGGACAAGGTAACAAAAATTTAGGATTTATTAGATGAGTACTTGGTAAATGTGATGAAAAGGTCAAAGAGAAATGTTATCTGTCATTGGTTAGACCTCGTTTAGAATATACTGCAAGTATATGGGACCCTCCCGAAGGTGGATTGAATCCCGAATGGAATCACTTGCAGTGTAGAGGAGCTAGGTTTGTTAAACGTTGTTATGATAACCTTAGTAGCGTATCCACAATATTAGAGTGGCTAGGCTGGGAATTACTCACGGATGTTGAAATTATATTGTAATCCCCATCGTACTACGGTAGGAGAGAAAATTTCAATAAAATTACAAAGATATTTAGTGTAGGGATTATATGAAAAAATCATGTTTCAATGGTTCACACATGTTTAAAATGCCAAAAAAATACCGTTGGGCTAGCCGAAAACATAACTTAATTACTCCAAAGAGGAAGAGGACAGAGATGTGGAAACTTACAAAGCTTAAGCTTCAAGCATTCAATGGAATTGAGTATTTCGAGTACCCTGCAAGCTACCGCTAGGGTGTGTTGCAGGGGGGGAATACAAACCTGACTAATTTTGACCCAAGTATTTTTACCCCTACCACGGTGTGACAATGTTATTCTGATCCCTTATAGTTCGTGGAAAAGATGACATCATCTTAAATGACATCTCATGAAATGGCATAACATCTCAATCTTGTGAATTATCCTCTTAAGGAATTAGACTTCGGTCTCACCGAGCTACCGCAAATGCAATGCCTTAAAACGTACCGCAATTAATACTGGTGATATACACTGTTTTTTTCCCAATAACCTTATGATACGCAAAATCGTCTACTGAAGCACAGAACGTAAATCACAAGAGCTCCGTGATGATGACAGGTTTGGGCTGGGAAAGGAGACGAAAGTGAAGCTATTTTATCAAAAGGCTACTTGAAAAGAAGATTATATAAAAGAAAGAGGCCATGTGTTTGAAGATGGGGCCATCAGTGGATAAAATAAAAGGCAATGATGAAGTTTGTTGACATGAATTAAAGGGCCTTATTAAAAGGAAATATATGGATGAATTTGAATATGGACAAGCTTTTAAAGAACAAAAATGAAGAATAAAAAGGCAACTTTCACTGTCTACGAAGAGAGGGCAATTTATAACATCCAAAGATTCACAGAGCTTGAAGCATTCACGGAGAAAAAATGAGTTTTATCAAAAATATAGCCGCCGTGCAACACAGAAGGCGATCTGAAGGTGACTCTGATGAAAGAGAGCCATGAAAAATAAAAACAAAATAAAGAAGATAATATGTAGCAGAAAAACAGGAGGTATTTGAAAGTGTGAAGAGAGAAAGCTGAAAGATACAGCATCAGTATTTTAATTAAGTAAGGTACGATTGTAAGGAGAAGGTAAATTGGAATCTGGTATTTATAAGATGATTTATAAGGGATAAAAATAACAAAAGCAGTGTGGGATTTACATACAAAATTCATCTGGTTGAAAGAAAGTGAAGGATATTCCGGCAAGTAACATGAGTTTTATCAAATAACTGTAGACCGCAGAGTGACTCAGTGGGCACCTTGATTATTCACATTCACCTGTCTATATCAGTGGTGGGTGAACATATGGTAAATGTCAGATAGTATATAATCAGATAAAGGCAGTCTATAAAGAAACTGGTAAGGACATTTGAGAAAAATAATGGTGGGAGTTTGGAAGAGTACATTAAGAAAGGGGAAAGAAAGATATATAGTTGGAGAGCATGGATTTGGAAAGAGAAATGAACCAGGAAAACATTGATAGACTTAAACGAACGTTTGGATTTTCGGATAGTCAATATAAGTTTAAGTAATCATAAAAGATGGATATACAAGTATATTATATTTGCACTGGATGTGGCTACCTTAACATCTACATTGATCACTGTAGTTAATAGAATCTATGATACGGTGTTTTGCCCTGAGTAGGTATTCAAGGCCAGTTTTTTTGGTTACTTCATCAAAGAAGTTACAATCAATGCAAAATACTTTAAATGTCGAAGGATAATCATTTTGGTAATCATTTACTAAAGCTCCACACAAGACTAGTAAGTAGAAAGAAAAAATGAAGAGAATATGTCTAGGTTTCTGTGAAATCTCGTATGAAATTTTTTCGGGAGCAGGAAAGAGCTTACTGTGAAATATTTTGACTGCCGGAAGGTAAGATTTTTAGTTTAAAGTAGTTTTCCTTCCAAATCTGCAGATGTCTTTTAGTAAAGCCTTAAGCTTAGCTCTTGGACTTGGAGATGCTTCAGCCTCACTTCATCCTGAAATCCAAGAATGAATTTGAAACATTTACAAATGAAATAACCTGAGAGACGAATCTTACAATTATTGTCCAGAGAGATCTATCAAAGTCGTCTCAAACATTTAAGATGGGAAATATTAATTTCTACGAAACAATTTGGGAACATGAGTGTTTAGTGTCACATAAACGATATGCCGTCATTGTGGATTGGCTTCCGGCAACATCAGCTCATACAATTTTTACATTTTGGGGATTGTTTTGAGTACTTATATTTATGAGAACAACCCATTTATACAATGCGGAAACTAAAAATATAATACCTCTTGGCATAAAAACATTTTAAAAGTATACATAGTCGGGGAAATGTGTATTTTGTGTTTAATCTTAGAGGGACATATTTTTCGTACCTATGGTAAGTCATCTAGTGTCTCTTCACATACGAGTCATACTCGTGTGTAGTACATTGATCAGAATTTGATATTTCTTCTTTCATTTCGACAAAAAATAAAAATCTCACAAAACAGCACAAAGCAGATAGTATATGGAAGCAGCAGTAAATCCTTCCATTTTAGCTGTACCTTGGTTAGTGAAGAATATGATAAAAGCTTACCTTTTTACAAAAACACTGAGTAAGTAAAATGCGACTCTGAAACCCGCTTCGTCGTTAACACGGGGGTCACCCCCGTGTAAATGAGGAACCGATTTAGGAAAATTCATCGCATGATCTTCAGTTTCTCTCTTCATCAGATTCCTCACTGTGTGATGCATATGGTTAAAGAGTCGCTTGATCGTGCGAAATATCTCCAGCGTGATCGTCGTGAAGTGAAAAAGTCATTATACTCGTATGACCAGAGAGAAAAAATTAGTGAGCTAGGAAAATCTATTGAGTCCATAAATAGGGCAATTAAAACGTTAAACACGTCGATGTAGTGAGTGAAATTACCGGTTTGAAAGACCATTTGTTCGCTGGAAAACCTGGTTAACAAAATAGAACAAGATTAAGTTAACAGTTTCAGGCTTAACTTTGTGGAATTCCTTCATGTAGAGGGTAAAAAATAACAGAAACTTTACACTTTCACACACTTTTAATGTCCTACGACCATTGGTTTCGATGCTGCGCACCATCATCAGGTGTTAATGACAAAAAGGACCTTGGAGGGCACCTGATGATGATGCGCAACATCGAAACCATGATCCCAGGACATTAAAAGTGTGTGGAAGTGTAAAGTTTCTGTTATTTTTTACCCTCATTAGAACAAAATTCCCTGAAAACGAAATGTTGACCCATGATTTCCCGTTCAATAAGGGCGAAATTGCTCATGGCGATTCAAGTAGAGGCCATCGTAACCTTGACTACGCATATCACGTTAAACCTAGAGTACGCAATAGTATAACCTTCCCCCATTCTGGTGTGCTTCCTAAGAAGTTCTGGTAGAGTACAATTTCTCGAAGAACCAGCTCTATGTGACGTCCTCCTGCGATGTTAAGGCGTCCTTGTCATCTTTGCGGTTACGAGTACTTAAACCATGAAGACGTCTAGTTTTTGGCTTTGGGGCCTCATGTAGGCTCAATTCATCGGTGTAATCCTAATTTTCGTGGCTTCTTTATTTGCGGAAGCGTGTCTGGTAGCTCGAGACTGGCAGGTGGCTTGTGGCGATCCCACGGCCGAACTTGTCCCTCGGAGATTCTTTGCATTGCAGCAAAGTCAGACTCCGCCGCTTTTTTGAAGAAATCCTGCGCCAGCATCGGGAGGAGGTCATCTAGCGCTTCCAAGTTCCCGTCGCGGTGCATGTTGGAGACGGGCTTGTAGCGGCCCCGTCCCAGTACACACCGCAGTGCAGCGTTCTGCACTACCTGAATACCAGCATGACTCGTCTTCGGGATTCCAGATAATACCGGTGAAGCGGACGTCATCACTGGGAGCACGCACGCCCGGTAAAGTCTTCTCTTTTTATCCACGCTCAGGACAAGAAAGCCGGAGCCGACTCAGCGCCGTGAAGCCTTTGAAGTCGACACGCTCGCACTGGGGTTTCCAAAGGAGGTTGCGGTCCATCAGCACCCCTAGGTAGTGAACTTCAGACTCCCACAAAAGAACGACTCCACTCATTGACAGTCGCTCGTTGGGTGGCCCTAATCGGCCGGGTTGGAAGACAATGGCTTTCATCTTCCCGGCGTTGACTGCGATCCGCCATCAACGAACCACCGCTGCCTTTGGGAGCTCCTGGATGGTGACATTAGAGATACCGTCGATACCGGGCACTTTTCTGTAGTATAGCTGACTCATTATCGCTACGATGTCTCCTTCATACTGAAGCGATATCATCCAGCAGGCCGCATGTTCCAGGCTTCGATGGACGAGGATTGCTGCACCTGCGGACGGCGCCCGCAGACGCAGGATGTCCCGGTTGGCCCGGAAGATGGACCATCATGGAATTTTTCTCGCGTCAGACGGACGGAGATGGGTTTCGTTGACGTTAGCGGTTTTGGCGTTCTGGTCCTGGATGAACGCTCGAAATTCTTCCCGCCCTTCCCGTAAACAGGGTTGCAGATGCACCGATCGATAAAAACTGGTCTCCCAGCTTCCATGACGGACATCTGCCAAACCCTGCGGACCTCATAACCCATCTCCTCGAGTACGGCGCTCACTGCCGTTGTTGGGATCCAGCGAGGAATACCTTTTATATTAAGTGCCTTACCCCTGGTATTCTATCCATAGTTTGGGTATGAAACTGGATTCTCATACCCACAATGAGATCCATCGCTGCCCTGTGATCCGGGATCATATCCTCCAGGAGGCGAGTGGAAGCAGGCCTGGCCTCCAGTTCAAATATCAGCCCAATTTTCTCCTTAAGGGTCGAAATTACCTCGTTCATCTGGGTCACGCCATATATGACTTAGGCCGGGATGAGGCCCTTCATTGGGCCTACTTCTTCTTCATTGGCTGCCCCGGTTCTGGAGGCCGAAGAAGTGGAGACGAGCGGAGAGGCAAGAATTGTCCTTTACCATTTTATTTTCGAAACCGCGGTAAAACCGTCGCTCCCTGCCTCGTCAGATGAAAGCGCCGGTTTGGCGCCTTCATCCGCCGTGTCCGGAGTATTGCTCCGAGAGGATTAGCGAGGGCTTCCTCGAAACCTTTCGCTTCACCCCCGAGGTCACAGTGTCCATCAAGCCGATGACTTAACTGTTGGTTTCTTAGCCCTGAGAAGGGCTTTCGATCATGCGAGTCGGATTCTTGAGTCCGATAGCGGCAGAAACGACCGCACCAAATGTTTCGCCTGGAAAAAACCTCTTGAGGTCGTGAGGCCAATTTTTCGCCCACCGAGGACAAACTCCTGTGTCCGGAGATTTCCACCTCGAACAAAGGGATCGGGAGTCCTCCTCGAGTCAGCGAAAGAAGTCGTCGACAGCCTCCAATTCAGCTTAGCTCCAAGTCTCTTCTGCTCTGCTCCGCGTCTCCTTTGATTCCTCGAAGTACATAGCGTTAAACGTACGAGATCTAAACTTAAAAAATATTAGGCATTTAGAAGAAATTCATGATTATTTCACTGTTCAAATTGTTAATGCAATATTTGGCTGAAACGTTGCTGAATCCAAATTTGCTTGATATTATTGTGAAACGTGAATGTTTCTCATTCCTACGGTATGATAGAAATGGTAAACCTGGAGGTGGTTAAGGTCTTTTTGTTCACTGAGGTATTAATGTAAAAATAATGGTGCTTCACTAAATGGTGGACACCAAATATATTGACTCTAAATTAGAAACATTTAGTAATAATCTTCTTCGCTGCGTTGTTAAAAATTTACCTTAAAGGATATGGCCTTCAAAACGCTCTACCGTCCCCTTGTTGGATGATTGCATCAAAATAAAAAAGAAAGGTAGAAATAGGATTCAAGGTGGATTAATCCGGATCAAGTGTCATGTGTTCTGTAATCAATATAGAACTCTAAGATTATTAGTTAATTAGTTAATCAAATCAATAAATCGTTTCAACTATTAGGAGGCACATCCCTCACTCTCCAAGAAGAATTAACCTGGAGGGAACTTAGGAACCTAGGGTCTTAGGAAACAGTATGAGAATTCGCTTGGCTTAAATATCTCCCTTGGCAAATTGCAAAAGCACTTTTTTCTATCATGATACCTGGGAGGTTTTTTATTCTTGAAATTAACGTTCAATGAGTGTCCAATAACTTTTAAAAATTGTAATTTCTCCTTAAGACATATTACTCCTGACTTGTTAAATAGGTATATTTCTCAGTCTAACTACCATTCGATAGGAATTTTTGCAGTCCCGATGTTTATTAATAATAAACAAGATTGAACTACCGTTTCTCATATCTTACAATAGATCATTATCAATTCTCTGTTCTCCTTTTGAATGCCTTAAAATGTGCATTTTCAGATTGCTGAATATCTTTAGTTTCATAAGTTCTGTGACACATATAAATCAGGATTTTGAATGGGTTATAGCCCTCACACTGCTCTTCTACCTGTTACAGATGACGTAAGGTTTTCAATTAGCAAAATAATCATATTTCTCTCAATCCTTGTCTTAAGCGATTAATTTGATCATGTAAGTCCTATTTTGATATAAAAAAATGAAATCACTCGAATTGTTCTTGTGTTCTAAATTCCTTTCGTTCCTTCCTATCTAGGTGCAAACAAGCAATAAAGGGATCTGATGGCCCTGTCGGGCTCGGTACTTGGGCCTCTATTATTCTAATTATATGTCAGGAATATCTAAGAAATTATCAAATATTTGAAGTACATGTTTTATGTAAATGATGAAAAATTTTATTTCCACTTTAATGCAATAAAATCAACGAGACTCAAAGATGAATTGTGACATTGAATCCATCTCCGAATGTGCATTTAGAAATAACTTTATTTTCAGCAGTCCAAATACGAAAACAATTCTTAATGGATAGCCCTCGTAAGGCAAACTGCCTGAATCTAATAAACTTGTGTAATAAATGGAAGAGATAAATTATGTTCTCTTATAGAGTTCGAAATTTTGGTGTAGAAATGAGAAGCAATCTCTCCTGTGCCAATCACGAATCATGAATATCAATGAAGATGAAATTCTACATTTTATTCATTTAACTTGAATTGACATTTTTTCTGCACACATAATTAATAACCTTGAGAAAAATCTCATTTTTCCAGTTATTAATCACTGCTGCCTAGTTTATAATCACTTTAATGAGGATCTAAATATAACGTAAAACTCTTACGCCTAATCAACACTTGTACTATATTTATCTTCATTACTGATCAATATATTATATCAGCCCAGCCAAATATAGTGGCTGATGATAAAAATATGGGGGAAATACTTTTTAGGATTGTTTGAATACACAATGTATAAAAAAGAAAGGTGAAAGAATCAATTATTTAATTGATAAATTCGTCCATCGTCCTTCAGAAGACTACCGCCCATACACAAAAAGTTTAAATGAAATACATCCCATCCCTCAAATTGAATAACAGTGCACCAGAAATAATTAATTTTATGCAGTAGATGACCTTAGAAACATTCTTACCAGAAACCTAAGACAATTATTGACAGAAAATCGATTTAATCTGTACTTTGAGAACATCTCCTGTCAAATGTTTTTCTCCACTATTCCTCAAGAGCTCATATTTATTGCATATTTCTGATTTCTTATGTTCAGCTATCTGTATGCTGTTTCCTTTGAAAAGAAAATTGAAAAATTAAGGCAAATTATCAATATTATTCATTGAATAATATTGTTATATTAATATGAATCATAATAGACATTTTGAAATGCATGTTTCACTTATAACATGCGTATTATATGTGAGGTAGTTTACGAAGACGTAATTTACGTATATGCAGCTGTATTTAAATATAAGGAAAACGAAATCGAGATACATGATACATCTAGTGTTCCTAACCTTTATTCATATGATTTATAATAAGTGATAATGAGAAGTGCGAATCAATAGGAGGATATAATTGATAGTTTAGGCAGCAGCAGATAATGATTTGTGTTTTCTCAAAATGAAAATGTAGAGATTAAAATATTTTACAAATTTAATGACTTGAGGAATAATTTACGAATTCATATTCATTGCTTCCACCCATTATTTTGTTCCACATGTGAATGAATCTGGTTGGTTCTGTTTGAGCCTCGAGGCCGAGACTGGAATTCAAAACTTTCGCAGTGTTCGTGTCTAATTCATGAAAAGCATGGATCCGTCGAGCAAAAGTTTGTTTTTACTCGTTTATTCCAGCGGCGAGCCTGCTTTAGTCCAATGCGTAGCTCGAAGCAATATGATTTATTTAAATTTATCCATGATTCAGAATCAGAAATAACTAAATTTGTTTGATTAAATTGTTTTGTTAGCGCTAAGAATCACAAGTGAATTCTGTATTTTCCAATCATTTTTTCGGATATGAAAACCTTCATACCAAACTCTTGTACACATTAATAGTGCTACGATTATCTCAGGGCCAAAGTTAGAACTGAAATGATAGACAAGTTTATATAGTAATATTGTTATATACCAACGATGCATTCAGGTGCTTACTCAATTCAATATACTTTACTCTCTATCCTGTTGAAGGAATTTGATACTCCGTGGTATTAGCACTGGGTGAGCTCTTTCCTAACCTCTCAAACCAAATGTCAGGTTGATTACTGTGGTTACTCTTTAAATATGAAATAACAAAGCGGAAGATTTTAATGCATAATTTCATAATTGCGATAACACTAAATTTGTTACATTAGTTTCAATTTGGAAAAATTCAGACTACAGTGCACGAAGTGGTCGTATAAAGTTTGAGTTTGTTCCATTTTAGAAGTGTTTTTGCTGGTCTTTTAATTCAGCTAATCTATTTCCAGGTGATTCCGGATAATATAATACACTATATTGCAGTGTATACGTCAATTTTATTGTCACGGCCACGTTAGAAGTTCCTAAGTAAATGGTTGTTCGGAATAATGGAAGCCAATTTCAATTATACGAGTACAAACTCTTGCCAAGCAACATAAAAGAATATTTCTCATCACCCATCTTTTGAGAATGGTAGATTTCCATTAGGAAATGTGACAATCATTATTTCTGTGATCAATTATCAATTTGTACTTTTTTAGCAGCATTTAGAGAAGTAGCATATTAAATGTGATTCCTGTGCTTTTCACGAGCATTAAAATTCAAGCAGAGGGAATTACTTTTACTCCATTACTGATCAATTATGTAAAAGGTCACTCTATTAATCCTATTCTCATTTTTTACTTCATATCTATCAAACTTTTACGAGGAAGTTTCGGTCAAAGGATTTGTTTGGAAGCTGAAATGCACCCTTAGGAAAATACTTTATCCTCCGTATCAATTTCGTCCAAATGAGCGTTGAGCCAATGAATATTGGCCCAAATATATTTGAAAGGTTCACCAGAGTTCTTGTCTTTTGAAGTATAATATAAGTATTAACACCGGGTATATGAGGATAAGGGTGCCATTTATGAACTAGGAATTATGTATCTGAAACACACATGCCCACAAGAATCAGCTTGTTGTCCCTTAAAATTTCCTTGATCCTCTCATAATTTGATCGCTTTCTTATATTATTAAATGACTACATGCTTCCTCCATTTTTACAGGTTAATTAGCATAGTGCCTTCCGTTACAGCATTTGAGTTTTTAACGAACCCAACAAACATCTACTTTTGCTCAGTTTATTTATTTAAATTGCGATTCACACTAACGCAATCAATTTCTCTGATCTTACGTCCATTATACCGTACGAATCATGTACTTATTTGACCGAATATAAGTCAAATGTATTAAGAAAAAATGTAATGTAGATAAAAGTACAAATTACTACGATACTTCAGCATAGCACCCATTTGCATCGGCACGTTGATGTGTATACTTTATATTCTTTACTTTATAACATCCAATTTTAAATTATTCTTTTTTTAAAGTAATTCTCTATTGTTTCAGTTTTTCTAGTGGTACGAAAAATGGTACATACATACATGAAATAAGTCACCTGCTCTACTGCAAGATATATAATTTGACGATTGCCATACTTTCCTTTCAACTTCAGAGTTGCTTTACTCTTTTCTCTAATAAAAAATTCTTGCCACGTAAATTCATATCAGCACTCTGACTTATAGCGATCACAAACCTATAATAAACTCTTGTCTGTCGTTGATTTATTACAGATTTATCATCCGTAAATATATCTGCTTTAGTCAGTCTCCCACTTTCTCCGGTACAAAGTCTCTCTCAAAGTTCATCTTAGCATTACCCTGTGTGTCCATTAAAAAGCAAGTGTCAAGGGGCGTTATCGCTTATTTTTCTCTTCGGGTTACTCACATTTTGATTATTTGTCTCCATAGCCCTACTTTTTCCATTATTATTCGTGCAAAAATTTGAATAAATATTTCTCCCCTTTACTTACCAATATTCCGCTATAATTTATCAAAATCGCCCATTGTGAGGGCTTTTCATTTGAAACCCACAATGAAAACAAAAGCGGAATTACCATGACTAATATTATTATCTATTATGCGTAGTTCATAAACCTATTTTTATACTATGCAGTCCTCGGCACTTCCCAAGCTTAAATCGATATTTATCAACGTAATTTCATCCCTAATCTACAAATCACCTTACCCTTGTATAATATTTCTTTTTATGATTCTAATTCATTCATCATCACATTAAATCTACATCCAAATAATGCCCCGATAGCCGCCTAAGAGGCGTGTGGTGGGGATGTTAGGTAAAAGAGAATAAATCACATGCGAAACCAAAATTTTATGTATAAATACACACCCACATTGGCATATATATTCATGCGAAACCCTTTTCAACCAAAGCGCACGCATATAAGCATACTATCAACTAACATACACATGCACATAAATCTACGAATGAAGTAATAATCTATTAGACAACGTGCAAGTTTGTGTGCATGCTGAATTCTTTGGCATATACCGTCTACTTTCCCAATGACTTTTTAGATTCCACGAGTGAATTTTCCGAGTTATCTCTCATAGGTATTTCGTCATTTATACCTTAATATAGTTCACACCTTTGTGTAGTTCATTGCTCTTTCTCTACATTTATTATTCATCATATCACCTCTCCATTTTCATTTTCACATAATTTCCTTTGTAATATTTATTTGCCACTTGAGATTAAATTTATAAACCCCCTCTTTCATATATCATTGTTAACTTTTATCAATTTCTTTATTAATTTTATCTTTCAAATGGTCCTTATACTGCTAATCCATTGTCATTGACCAATATTATATGTAGTGGTTCAAGCTAAATTTTTTGGTTTACTCTTTTCGTTAACTCATATGGATTATTGTGTATATTCCTTCAAATAAACAATTTATGGCAGTTTATGAATCCCTTTCTATTCTTTTTTTAGCTTTTTAATTTTTTATCTTAGCCTCAAATAGTATTAGATTGATTTTGTTGAGTTCACTGGTGACATGGCGCTATAAAATCTTCCCTAAATTTATTTACATTTATATCTTTATACTAATTGCAACTTTATACTGAACTTCCTTCACATAAAAAAAAATTAAATGCTCCAGGCTTCACTTGGTGGTAGTTTTGTATATTCAAATTAAAATAAATAAATGGAAGCAATTCACCACATATGTGTACTGGTAAGACGTATTACACCATGCTACGGAATTATCAGGTAAAAAGACTGACCATAGAGTTTGAATGTATACGCATAAAACTGGAGGTGGGCTTATTCACAAGCTAGAACATAATTGGTGTATACAAGGGTAACGGTTGAGCAGGCCAGTAATGGCAGGTTGGAAGAACGTCGAGATGGGTAGGGTGTCTCGAGTGTGGAACTGGAAGGCGGTAGGGAGGAGAGTGGTAGGTAATTAGGGGAGCGCATCAAGGGGAAAGGCTTGGAGGCCAACGAATGGGAGGTTAAGGCCGAGCTGCTGCTTATGCAACATTAGTTTTACTGAAAATAGTGGGAAAGGGTGGGAAAATGTTTGTTCATTGCATGCATTGACGTTAGGGATCCTCTAAGGATATTTCATTAGTTCGAATGCGTTAATCTGAAAGTGCTATTTTCTGTATATATGCGTGCGTGTGTGTTTTTGCGCGTGTGTGTTTTTGCGCGTGTGTGTTTTTGCGCGTGTGTGTGTGTTTGCGCGTGTGTTTGTGAGCGCGTGTGTATGTGAGCGCGTGTGTGTATTATGTATAAATATATATATAACCGTGAGTGTGTTTTAAAATGAATATTCTTTAATTTATTAAAGCTGATATCAGAGATCTCTTTGGCTGATTAAATGTAACATTTCGAATTTTCAACATTTTTCATATAATTTATTTTATTAGTTTTACTATTTGTACACTTCAGAGTTGGCAGAATGATATTCACTCTGTCAATTCTGCTAACTCTGCGTTCATTTGCGAAAGATTTTTTTGAGGTGCTTCCCCTACTATTGCCCTATGTTAGAGACAAACAATAAAATATCTATCATTAAATAATACCCCTGGGAACAATGATTTCCAACTTGCGCAAATATTTATTTCAACCGACGCAGGAATTATTTCCTCATTGAATTTCTTCCTCAATCGTAATTAAAATAATTGGGTCCGATCATGAAAATTTCTCCAAGCTTTTGACCTGAACAGCCAAGCCTACGTATAAAGTCTTTGAGGCATGTTGAAACCCGTGGTATTCTCCATTGGACTCAATTTCCTCAATGAAACTTTTTATTTTAATTCTAATTATGTCCGGTTCAATATTTCGGACAATTTTATGAGGTTTTCCATAACTATTACTTTTAATCTAGTGAATTGAATATATCTGTAGATGTGTATTGGATGGAAAGATAGATATTTATGTCCAGGAAGGAAGAAAGATATCTTGCTCCAAAAGGGATAAAAGAGATGAAAAAAGTTTTCTCTCCACTATAGTTTTTTTGTTCCCGAGCAAGCACTATTCACTTAGGAGAACTAATTCTCTGTAGGTTTTAGAGGATTCCCAAGTTCTCATTTCAGGGGACATTCTTAATTTCTTACGTACGATGAATATTTTTACTCATCTGCTACACGCGGGTTATAGGTAAATAATTTACGTTTATTCTGTTTAGCCTTACTGTTTCAGAGTTAACCTCTAGTGAATTTTGAAAAAGTCCTTCTGATAATTCTATTCGGTGTTTCAGTTATCATTTGTGACTTCTCAAAATGCCTGTTACCAACTACGCCGTAGCTAATGCATCAGTCTGACCTGTTTCACAAAATACAGCCTTTTCATATCTACAGTATTTTCAATTTCTTTTTCAATTTTTTTGTCCAAAAATTAAATTATTGGAGATAGATTTTTTCTTTATATTGAGATCATTTGTAATGTGAATTTGGGCAAGAAGGGTGCACACTAACCTTTGCGGGTGAAACAGAGAAATTAAAAAATATTGGATTTCTTGGGAGAGCAAAGAAAATTGTTTCGTAGTATGGTGAAGGAAAATGACAAGAAAAGTTATCGGAAGATGCTTATAAGATGATTAATGGATTTGGTTGCCTTAGGGCTAAGGAATATGAAAAACCTCTGAACATAACTCAAAAAAATATATTTCGCTCAAAAATGCAAAGAGTGGAAAATATATGAAAATCAGAGGATTCTGAGATTTGTGGTAATATGTCCTCCAATAATACAGGGCTTGGGCCTGTATTTCGTTAATACCATAATTCCAGTGTGGAAAGATAATGTATGATGATTTGCAGCATATATCTCAAAATAGTTTTGCAAGGTATCAACATTATATGTTCTAGTCGCGCCAAATTTCCTAATCCTATGTTAACAGAATCTCCACAAGCCATGCGTAAATTCTTCAGGTATCAGAGAAGCAAAATATTTTAAATAGAGCTCTTTAAGGTGTGTCTAAAGAAATAATGTCATTTAACTTAATCTTCTTACAAGTTACTTCTTAGGTTATCGTAAAAATGAGGTACGTTGTAATCTTTATGAAGTAAATGTAAGAAGTGAGACAAGATTGTAACCTAATCACTGAAAAATAGGCACTATTTAGGCACTTAGTTGCCAGCAGGGGGTTTCGGGTTCCGAAGGACTCCTGTAAACATTCACTCAATTCCTGTTGGGAACACTTGCCTAAGAGAAAAAGGTCTCCATTTACTGTTGGCAAAGTTTTTCATCGACTAAGGTAAAATCTGGTGTTAGTAATGTTGAGTTCTTTATGGAGATATTTACTTAAATTTTTACGAATATTTTATACAATCCGTTTCATTTATTTTTATTGTGACTATACTCTCGATAAATTGGCTAATACCTGGAGTCAAAACCTCAGGGAATGTGAAACTTTAAGCTCAGGGTTTTGCACTAACCCTAAGTCATTTTCTCCACCAATATTGCACTGACTTCTATTATTGTAAACAAGCCTGTTTGTAACTCATAATAATGTACATGTACACATTTTCCACCCAATCCCCAGTATTTGAACCCAAACTGTGATGCTGTACACTACTATATACTCTCTTGTTATTGTTTGCACTTTTGGTGCCTCGGGTGATTAATTACTATTTAAAAATAGTGATGTATAGCAGACAGAGGTAAATATTTTGATCTCCTGACATTAATGGAATTAGTAAATTAATGAAAATTCGTCGACTATCCTGCAAGCAATCATTTTTTCAGTTTTTAAAATTTCCTTTTCTCGAGAGTTAACTAATTTAAAATCGATTATGAACATTTACGCAAATGAAAAAATAATTCATTCTATCACATTCACTTAAATTATGTTTTGCAAATGACCTATATTCACCTACTGGGGAAATTTTGTGAGGGGGATGGGGTTAAAATTTTCAGGGACTACGATAATTTGAGCATGAGTGCACCAAAAAAATGAAAACATACCCGAGAATCTCCATAATTATCGAAGGGTTTTAGTATTAAAGTTCTTAGGCGATCGAAATATAGCCTTTCTTCAGATCCATGTTCACTCGAAAAACCTTTAAAAGGTTTCGCGGTCAAGAGGCCAAAATTGTCAAATTTGGTCTGCAAAGTAGTCTAATTGAAATTATCAACCTTATTTTACTTTTCCAAAAAATATATATTTCATCATTAATTATTAAACTAATTGTATAGAGTTTTATCATGAAGATTATTTCAATGGATGTACAATGCTGGTAAATTTTAATATTTAATTACTTCAGCAACTGCAACAATCGCTCTTTGCTGCCTCCGAGGTTAATAATGGATGATATTCCATTCTTTAAAAGCTCAATACGGAAGCCGATTCCGCGACTTCTCTCTTACCTTTAGTTGTGACAGGTGACACAGGACCAATCCTATTGCTCTCAACCATCCGTATACTTTGGTGAAATTAATACCTTTCATAAATGATTCGGCGTATGTTTGCTTTTAGAAGCTGCGTATTTAGTTACCTCGCTTCGGCCTTGGGAGGCTTACGTCGGACTCATATATGAAAATGATTTATCCTAAAACTGAACTTACCTGGACTTGAGGTGACGATTTTCAGTTTCATAGTCTGCTACTAATCCATCACTTCTCCAAACTAACATCATGAATAATTTATTGTTTATTTGTATGAGGTATTCTCTCAGGAAACATAGATAAATTTGAATTAAACTCACCTCAAACTCAAGCAAAAAACCAAATTTGAATTGTAAAAAATAATTGGTAGCTACCCTAATCGATAGGTTATTGAGTGCATGGTACATATGCTACGGAGTGGTTTTTAATATTTTTGGGGATTGATTCATCATAGAAAATACCTACGATTACATCACATGTATTGTTCCTCTGAGACCAGGAAGATAATTCAGGAAATACCTATCATCACGTTAGCGATATATTTCACTCTTTTCTTTTTCGTTTATGAAAAATATTTAAATTTATGATATTTTGTTTTCGGTTTCAATCCGTTAAGCCTGGAAATTTTCGGAGAAATTTTTATGGAAACAGATATTGAGTGCCTACAAAGCAATTTTGAAAATAATGAAGTTATGAAATTGGATTATTATATCCCCATCGGAATCGAATATATTTCGAAAATGTTTGTATCTAATAAAACTCATCTGTAGGGGATCATGGTTTTCAATTATTAAAAAAATACCTACGGTCACGAGACAAAGGGCCAAAGGTGAAATTGTTTACTCATCGTTGTGATTCAAGCGAAAACAATATACATATACGTATAAACTTAAAAGTCTAGCAGTAAGTAATTATTATCTAGAATCCTCAAAAAAAGTAGTAAAGAGAGCAGATGATATCTAATCGAATAAGGGGCAAGAACAAGTTAGCGTAATGCGCAGGAATCTAGACAATTCATAGGTGCATGGTCTATTGTATGCTAGTGGCTTGATAACGTCGAATAAGAAATCTTAGTTTTAGCATTAGATTAATTCAGAGAAAAAACTCCGTTTAATTTTTTGAATTGTTTAGACTTTTTTAACTTACCTCACTAACCATAAATTTCTCAATTCAATATATTTATGCAAAACATAATTAATGTACATTCCCCCCGTAAAAAATGCTATTCATCTCGTATGACTGAAAGAGGCCGACGGTAAACATCCAAAATAAATACCTTGACTTTTTCATGATTTGACAAAAAGATGAATTTATTGATCAATATATTTGTAGAAATGGAATAAACTTAACATAAATAAAAATTCAGAAATTAATATTTTAACTAATCGCACAAAAATTTCACTTGATATTGATACAAATATTTAGTTTGGTTTCATATATTTTGAAAATGAAAGTCTTTTTATTATTATCCGAGCAAAATAACATAAAAAATAATAAAATATCATTTAATTAAATTATGTGCGTCAATTGACATTAAGCGGTGATCTTTCAAGAACGTTTCTTGTACACAATTTATTATGGCTTAACCGCAAGGAATTAGAATGCAATTTGTTTAATCCGACATAATATTTAAATATGATATTTTATAAACCCATTTTAATATAAAGCCTCTGGCACAAAAGCGCAGCTTAAATTAATCCTAAATATCTATAATTATTGTTTGTCGAGTGAGTTATGAAAATAATGGTTAACTTAAATTAAATTGGTCAGAAAAATGCTTCTTATATCGCTATTACACCAAATATAAATGCTTTTTAAGTTAAAGACTTCTTGTCTCGGATTCAGGCAAAATTCCGTCATGTAGTTTATGCAGTTTTACATCGCATGTCACGGTATCTTCCGCAGTTTCTTGGAATCAGTTTTTAGATATAAATGGAATAGGATCCTGGTAAAATTAGCGCAACCACAAGTGGGTCAGCAGGAGTATTTAATATCGTAGCTATTCGCATGAATATTTGGTCACGACAACAAAGAAGAAAATTCAAATATTAAGGCGGTAGATTCATCGTCCATGACAGCGGTATACGATTTGTCGCCTATTCTCCCTCTGCTCAGGTATTTGGAGTAGAGATCAGATCAACAAATGTTTTGTTAACTTTCTGGATAAGTATGTCTGGTAGAAATACGCGAACATAGCTTTTGTAATTACCTTAAGTAGGCAAATAGAGGAATGAAATCTGATGTTACGGGAAAGGTTGTCGCGTATAGAAAATCATATTAAAGAATATATTCATCCTAATAGTAAATAAAATATAGGAAAGAATAACTGGTTGTTTTGCAGTTGTAACGGCTGATTGGAAACATCTAAATAATCTTGGTGGATGGGAAATACCTATAATATGGCCTATAAATAGCCTGCGATTGACAATGGATTTTTCAGCTATTTTATACCACGTTCATTGTAAGAAGTAGCTGAGGAAAGGTCCTCAATTTTGTATTAACCAAAGGCTACATAACAATAAACTGCTCTTTTTCTCGGTATACATTGTATCTTCCTTCATTTTGTCCAACACGCCTAATATTTTCCTACCCCTAGCTCACTTGCCTAACGGTCTTGTAAAAGTCTTGTAAAACAGTCTAGAGTATTTCATCGCCAATCAAAATGCTCTGCATCCATCTTTTCTGTCTTATTTGAATTTCTCATAACAGTATTCTCTCCTCCCTACCATGCATAGCGTTTCGTTTGGGTTCTTATCCGTCCATTCTATCTTCCATTCACTAACTCATGTCTAAACACAGCTTTCATTTGGCTTCAACGACCAAGTCTCCGAGCTGTACAAAACTACTCTCCATGTCAAAGTTTTTTTCTTATACTAAGTACTTAGCGTCGCTCTCATCAAAATTCCTTTGATGTGACAGCTTTTGTCACAATAAAGGGATTGTGTCACTTTTGCCACCGTAATTCTTCCTCTTATATTCCTACTGTTGAGACCTAATTGATCCAGGACACTTCCAAAGTTAGTTAACTTTCCCTTGGTTAATATTTTTTTTCTTTCATTTTTACATTCAACTTTGACGTTTTCTGTATCAAGAAATTCATAACCATTGATTCTCCTATCCATACCAAACTCATTAATTTTCAAATGCGCTCAAAAATAATTGAAACCTCAAAACTGAGGGGCTTACTAAAGTGCTTTCTTCCTTACTTTCTCGGCTTACTTACTGCATTAATTTTTTTGACTTCCTAACCAAAGTTAAATGCAAAAAAAGGGGATGTTGAATTCTCCAGACGAAACGGAAATGTCTCCTCTACTTCGGGGAACACTCATTACAGAGAATGTTTTTCCTCGACTATCAATTGTGGTAAAATCGTGAAAGTTTATGAATTAAATTTGGTCCCTCCTTTCCCTTTGCATTTCTGCTGCCGACTGATATAGTGTTGTGACCAAAGAAACCAACGGTCGAGTTCTACCTCTTGAATGGTAGGCTCCTCTTCAGCGTCAAATGTGCCGGTTCGATATCGGGAAAAGTATTAAGAATGCAAGAAAGCATAACGTGATTCTCCGATTTAGCTTGGCAAGGTTCCTACTAAGTATGTCAATTCAACTTATGAATAAACAAAAATTTAAATATATCTCCGTTTATTATATATACTTAGTTAGCCGTGAGAAATTTACTGTAAAGTTTATAAATTTAAGTAATTTTTTCCTTCATAAATTACATTATAGAATATAAGAGTTAAATTTTACCGCAATAGTTTGTATATTTTAACCAAAGCCCGATATCAATGAGAGTATTTTAAATTAAAATGTCTGACTCCACTGACCAATTCTAGGCTCAATTGAAGTAATCACATCATCCCAATGTTGGCGCTGAAGGCCGAACGACATATCGCGAAACACCAACCTTGCAAATCGAATCGTGTTTTGCTGCATCACGTAATCGCTGTGAAGTTGGACTTCATCCCTGTTAGGACTTTCTCCCTGGTCCACGGAGCTTTTCTAAAAATCTATAGCCTAAAGTGTAGGATTTTTTGAGAGCCAAAAAAACCCTTTCCGGTAATAAAAGATTGGACTCATTTGATCCATCCAATAATGAACGATTCTGCCTATCGTCTCTCTTTTGACGTGACTCGCTTCCCTCCGACAACTCCCATGGAATGAAGAGCACCCAGGATGTGTTGGCCCTATACCCTCTCCTCCGTTAGGAGAGAGAGGGATGAGGGATAGAGGGAGCAAGAGAGGTAGGGGCCCTTATAACCCTTGCCACAAATCCCTCGCGTACAATCTCCCTTTACCCCTCCTCCCTTATCCCTCCTCCGCCCACCCATTTAGGTCAATTGGCATAGTAGTGACTATAGTCGGGACTCCCGAGCGCACCGAAATCCCAGAGGGAGGGGGACCTTTAATGGCCGTGGCGGTGCGGTGACATGACGAGGGGGTCAGTGGGGGCGGGAAATGGCTGGTTGGAAGGCAGAGAGTGGGCCTTCGCGGGGGTTGGGGTGGTTTGGCAGACTGGATTTGGACGGAGGGAACGCCTTACCTACGGGCACAGTGGTTGATTTCAAGTTCATGGATCCACAAAAACGTATTTTGCAGAAAAATCAACGCAGTATTAATATTATTGGCGTCAAATAATTTAGTATTAAATTTGTCAGTTTATTTGTGAACGCAAAGATAAGAAACGAAATATTTCAGATCAGCATATTAATAGCCATTTGCCATTCTGATTAATATTCATGGAAACTTTCTGATGACCAATCTAAAATGTCAGAGGCAAAATTGTTTTATTTAGATTTGGATTGGCCAATAAACTCCTTGACTCCTTAAGTGAAAGCAGAATGATCATATATACTTGAAGTATTTAATACGTGTATTATAGCACTTATTAGGTTGCTTGAAGAAGCAAGAAACACACCCTTGTAATATTATAAAGGACAAAAAAAGTATGAATATGCCGCTAAATTTTATGTCTGCTCTAAGCTGAGGATTCGGTAATGTAAATATAATTTACTGGTATCAGACTTTTTAAATCTCTCTTATATATGCTACCAAGTTTACTAATTGATTGGAAGAAACCATTGTGATATTTAAAATATTCTGAAATAATTCTTGTAAAACGTTATATATTATTTCTTAAGTTTAATATTTTTGAAAAACCACCGATAAGGAAATAATTGAATCACAACTGCATCTAATATTAACTTACAAAGATTAAAAATTCTGTTCATAGCGTTTTATAAATATAATTAACTATGGAAACTCATTTATTCTATCTTTATCGCTAAAATAATCAAATGCCATATGGATTCCTGAAAGTGGGTCTTGCACATTGTAGTCCATTTTGCAAATATAATGAAAATAACTGATAACCAACGAGGGACGTTTCCACGCTTTGGATATAATATTTTTGCTGCATCATGTATGATAACAATGATTTATGTAATGTTTTTCCACCGATAATTAATTTCAAAATTGAGGTTTCGACCTTCCAATTTGATGAAATCGACCGATGGAGGTGTGGAAACGATTGGGTCAGACTCACAGGCGAAGTGGAGTGTTGGCTTAGCAGCTGAGTGGTGGAGGGAAGGTTGAGAGGGGGGGAATTTTGAAATAGAGAGTCAGAGAAGTGGTTTTAGTGACTTTAGGTGGTATTAGGGTTTTGGCGAGATTGCAAGCCGTCAGTATTATGGTGTCTGATTGGTTTACTTCGCGCGCAAATATACCCACCTGCCTACCTCAAACACCTATGGCCTATGATCCCCCCTACGATTTGCATTTTAATCCTGCTTATGCATCCCTACGGCGGTGTGTACATGTTTGTATGATTGACTGGGCATTCAGAAGACCAATCATCGCGACCAATAAGCTCAGGCGCCGTGTGCATTCTGATTGTTTCGACTCGCCCTTGAAGTCAATATTGCTCAATTCTGCCAATCATGTAATGGAAAAGGTACTTAGAATACGCCTTTTATATGTGAAACTGTCTCTTACGTTTGTCTATTCCATTTTCCGCTTTCTTTCAACCAGACAGATGAAATTCTTGTAGAACCGAGTTCTGCCGAAAAGATATGTTCTTTATCCTCGGCTCCCCGAAAGCACCTAGAGCATTTCGAAAATGTGTCCTTTCATGCATTATGTGTTTGCTTTCGATGAAATGCGTGGAAATAAATAATGGTCTATGTACTTCGGCTATTGAGTTGTAGTTTCTTATTCCTATTCTAAGCGTCACTTGGTATAACATATAAACCGTATAATGTCTTGATTTTAAGAAATTCTGTATCTTCATTATATATTTCATGTATTTGAAGATCCATGGTAAATATATTTTTTATCTAAAAGTTCAATTAAATATCTGACGACTTTCTCCAAATATAATTTTGCTTTTACTTGATGCTAAAAGTAATAGTAGCATAATTAGAAGCTGAAGACACGAGTCAGAACTCCGTTGGCCAAATTTTAACCTGAATTCTATCGGCAAAAAGAATTTCCAAAGTTTCCTTATCTTATAATCCATGATCAATCATATTAATTGATTTTACTGCCTTTTACTTGGCCAAACATATGAAGTACCTTATTTCTTCTCTTGAGGTACGTAAATTTGGTGGTTTATGTGCTTTTAAGTTTCCGATGAAATACGACTACACGTACATCGTAAGGGGAACTAAGAAGGAATCCCCAACTAACTGTGAAGTAAAATAAAAGTGGACCCAGGAAACCATTGGACAAATGGGTCCAAAAATTAAAATTAAATTAAAAATTAATTACACCTACATCGTATTTGTTTTATTTGATATTATGATAGGACTTGGACAACGTTATTTCCTGTGCATATCATTTTCCAAGCTTCAGAATTGCCGAAAGGTTTGTATTAAAATTGTTAGAACAAGACCTTTAAAACATAATTAAATATTTTCAAACAGTTGAAATATTTCAAATTTTGGCTTATAGGTCAACTGCAAATAAATATCATTTTGGGAGAATAAAGAGCGGGAGGTGACATTTTAGTTAAATTATACGCAAAAAATTGAAGTGAAAGTGAAACACTTGTGGCGTTGATTACTGTTCTGTTCGCAGGAAGATATTATTTCGCTTATTTTTTAGTGTTTGTACCGTGTAATCTACCGATGAGTGAAAAAACTTAGCCATTTTTTGTTAATGCCAATTTTTGTCACGTCCAGCTACATATGATAGATCAAAACATCCTATTAATCCAAGCGTCTTGCGACGGAATCCTTAGATGAATTAGGACTTTCAAGCTGATACCAGAGAAGAACACAGAGTGGTAGTCCATTTGAGTAAGATTTGCATGGTGCATGGTTTACATGGTAGATTTTCTGCATAATGCACAAAGATTAAAAGTTATTTTTCATCTACCATCGCCTAGACGTGAAACTGACAACTTACTATTTTTATTTTACATCTTTCATTGCCACACCTTCACTCGATCTAATTACTGTTATTTCCGTATAATCCATGCTAGTCTTAACAATCTTGCCGCCGCATTTGTGCATTATTCATAATCTATGCAACATTAAATGAATGGTTGAAATATAAAACAAACACAATTCAATGTTCGTTAGTTTAATGATGGCTTAACATAAACTTAGTATTTATTGGTAACATAATGGTGACCCGTAGAACGCTCGCTGAAGTAGAGAAGGGAAAATATCACGTTCTTCTATATTGGCTGGTCGAGAGGCCCCGTGGTTGATTTTTTCTCATAGAGATTTTTATGAGAGGTACATTCTGATGACTAACTCATTTACTTCGTGGGCATCCCCTCAAGCACCCATCACATCACTCTCTATAATAGTGGACGATGGATATAACCACTGCTGTCCTTTTAACACGACGCATAGGCCAATTTTTTCATCTATAAATATCCCGTTCCAGAGTTCAAGTGGACGTTAACCTACCGTTGTCCCCAGGTTCTTACTACCTAGGCCTTATCTTAACAACCCGTTTCTTCTCATGAAAAAATATAGGCATGGATTTTGGTTCCGCTCCTGTAATGAGGAAAGCATTTCCCCTGGGCTGCGGTCAGGTTTTAACGACGGGTTAAAAAGAATATGTCTACATATCGCGATATACATGTTTGGCCTCTTGGGCCCTTCCTCGCGTCCCGTGACCTATGGACAGAGAGGTCGTAGCCAGGAATGGTTCGGGAGAGGCGTCGAATAAGAGTGAGTGCTTAAAATTCCGAATCGAGGCTGGCGACGCACAATCCTATCAATTCCCAGGACGCCGTTGTTGAAGATAGCAGCAAGAGCTTTATGGACGCCGAAATGTTTAGGATTACGTAGGGACTACGGTCCTAGGCAAGAGGTCATCGCGGGGCCTGATGCCACACAGCAGACATGGCAACAGAAAGGGCTTCCTCTAGAAGGTTAGAGGGGAAATTATAGATAGAAAAATGGTTATTTGAGGGCTTATAATTTACAATTATGGCTTTCGTAGTTATACGAAATTACCACAGTATTAAGAAAAATCCCTGTCAATTATTTCATAAAAGACGAAATTATTTTGCTAATATCCTTGCCAAGGTACATTTCAAGTAATGTTATCATCAATGTCTGAGAATTATAGGGTATTATTATTCTCTTGATGTTCTCAACTGCTGATGTGCAATCTAAAAACGTGGTTTTTCTATGCCGCATGAGGGGGAAGCTAGTTATTAATCAGACTATTTACAGAAGGCCTAAAATAATGTAAAACTATCCTACAAAATTACTCCAAAGAGAGAAATTCGATCACATTTGGATTATTCGAATTTGTTTCATCGTCATTTTTATGCCTAAAAATGTTTTTTCGGTGGGGTAAAATTTGCCAAAAACATTTCGAATAAAATATAGAGTTTTTAGATAAAAAAGTTGCCAAGTAATCGGCGGTCTCAGTAGTACCGGCGCGGGTTAACTCGTTCCAAAAGTAACTATTTCAATGTTTAACATCAAATTTCTCTATCCTTTTGATAAAATTTCTGAAAAATTCAACTCCCCTATATGCTAAGAAGTATGCTAGCAAGTATGAACTTGTTATCTTTACTAATTCTTATTTAGTTTAAGAACACACAATAGAGAATCTTCCAAAGACAGAGGTGGAGTGCAAGAATTTCATAACAAAATTTTTAGTGTATTCAGGCATCGCGGTAAATTACCATAAGTTTCCTGAAAATTTTAAAAAATCAGAGTTGATAATTTTCCGGCCTCCCATCGGCAGGAAGGGTGCCGGCGTGTGATGGGGCTCCCATATCCAGGAACCGGTAACGTGAAATCAGAGCATTCATCGCGGACCCAGGAATTCCCCCAAGGACGAAATGAGGGGGTGGGTCACAATGTGTCGAGAGGTGACTGGGATGGGTATAGGGGAGGAGAGAGAGGTAGAGGTCGACTAGAGGTTGGCGCTTTGCTGTAAATCCTTGCCCAAATGTTTAGCCGGTTAAATTTTCAAGAGAGAAAGGGCTTTTGTTGTTGTTCTAACAGGAGTGGCAGAAGAGCAGCGGAGAAGGGTTTTTGAAATGGTTTTGGGGTAAGAGTAGGGATGCATATTGGAGCTAGAGGGGGCGCTGTTGGGTTTGTTCCAGAAACTGCAGCCGCGAAACGAGGGGTCTCAACTACGAACTTTATTAACGGGTCATTTATTTCCTGCTACTGCTTTCGAATGTCGTTTTAGGCTGGAATGGTTTTTATCGGCGTCGGACGAACTCCGGTCGGAGAGGAGGAGAATTTTCGGCGAATATCGTTCTGATGATGATTTTTTCATGGGGGAAATTTTGCAGGGAAATGTGGTCCAATGCAAAAATCGTTATTTAATTTTCTCATCTCTTGTGCTCACGAGCGTTCTTTCGCGAGGTGGGGGCATCAATTCCAGCCCTCAGGTGATATTCGTTCATCCGCTTCAATAAATGAAAATCGTTGAAGTTTTATTCCCGAAGAAATCAACTCGATCCGAAATAATTGAATTAAATATTTAATTGCTAGAATGGGGTAATGGTAAAATCTGCTTCCAAACTGAGTTGAATATTTTGTCAAAAAATAATGAATTCACGCTATGCATCATTCCGTTTTACGTTGAATGAACTCAGAGAGATTAGCACTCTACCGCAAAGTAATTTGATTATGGCTGCCCTTGAGATATTACGTGATAAGTTGCAGTCTCTGACACTGCTTCCATTCAATCATTGTTCGATACATTCAGATCATATACGTATGGCGTGCATTCTTCGTTCTTTCAAATTTCATCCGACGAATCTGTCACCAATATCATCAAAGTTTTTCATTTCTAAGATTTATGCAATTTAATTTATTCAACCATCTTATACCTATGTTAAGGACTGTTGATATTAATTAAAAGTAAATTTTTATTTAAATTAATTCAAACTCAATTGACATGGATATTATATAAACATCGAAACTCATAATAAACCATCAAGTTGAAACCATATGTTATAATTCCATTCTAATTATCCTTACATCAAAGTTCTAGTTTCTCAAAATATTTAATTTCCCTCCTCACGCATTGGGTCCTCAAGTCTTCAAATCCAAATACCGAATCCTAAGACGTGCTTACACTCCCAAGCCTTTCTCCACCGCAAAAACCGACCTTCTTTCAATCTGTACCACATACTTCCCTGGCCTAGAGTCTCGGAGATAAATCCTAAACAACATCTACCCTCTCCTCAAAAACCGTAATTCCACTACAAACCTTTTTCCCAAATGCCCTTCCGTTAATTTCAGCGCCCCGGCAACTTATCAGACCACCTCAAATAAACCAATCCACGCATTAAATCCCTGCTCCTTCACAAAGCCACTCCCATACCCTGCAATAACCTAGATGCAAAACATATCCTATTTTCAAAATCCGAACCCCATCCCTCTCTCATCCGCTTATAAGCTCTCTGCCACCATTTACCTACTCCTCGCGCACCTCCAGCAATAAAGTTTACCTTCTGAAGGGTCCACCATGTCCTGCCTTCTATATTAGACAGTGTACCACAACCCTAAATATTAGAATGAAGAACATCCGTGCCTCATGCAAGAATTTTTCCCTGATTAGGAAGCTTCCAATCTCAAAACCAACCTCCGAATATAAGATTCCCTTTGATAAATGCTATGGTGCCTCCATTATAGCATCCCTCCCAACCTCCGAGCCTCCACTCAAACTCTAAACAATAGAACAGGCGTATATCTGGCAAAATGATCCAGGTATTTGGGTATCAGACACTGATTGCCCCAATCTCCGAATCTATTTTCATCTTGAGAGTTTTATTTGTGTGTTTCTTTGATTTTGTGTGCTAATGCTATCTTGTGGCACATTTGTATATAGAATGTGACACTAGCGAACAAAAACGCAGAAACACACAAAAACACAAGAAAAAGATCAAGGGTTGTGCCGTGGGCAGCAGGTTCAGCCCATCTTATGCAAACCTCTTTCTTGGTCTCTTAGAGAAAAACTTTCTATTGAAACAACCCTTGAAACCTCTATTGTGACTCAGATATATCGATGATATTTTCCTTCTCTGGCCACATGGTTCTGATTCCCTAAAAACGTTTATTTCCGAACTCAATGCTTCTTCCTCTGTCTCCTTCAATTCTACCGTTTCCTTCTCCTATATCACCTTCATAGTTGTGAACATATCATAAATAGACAAAAAATTCCTCACTGCTGTACACATAAAACCAACAAAAAAACAAAAATACTAGTATTGTGACAGTTGTCATCTTCATCACACCAAACGCTCCATTCCTTTTTCCTTTTCCATAAGATGACATAGAATCTGCAATGACCCCGAATCCCTTGATAAAATCCTCTCAAATCTACACCATTCCCTCCTCAAACGTGGTTATCCTGAATCCCTCCTAAGACAAAGAATCCGATGACATACTTACACTCCCAAACCTTCCTCCACCACAGTTACCCACACTATTTCTACCACATAGTTCTCTGGCCCTGAGTCTCTGATATCAATCCTAAAAACCATTTACCCTATCCTCAAAAACCATAATTCCACCACCAACCTTTTTCCCAAATATCCCTCCGTTAATTTCATATGCCGCGGCAATTTATCAGATCTCCTCAAATCATCCAATCCACTCATTAAATCCCTGCTCCTCTACAAAGCCACTCCCATGCCCCGCAATAAACCTAGAGGCAAAATATAGTATGTCCTATTTTCAAAACCCGAACCCCATCCCTCTTCCACCCGCTTTTTAACCCTCTCCTGCCATTTCCCTACTCCTCGTGCTCTTCCAGCAATATAGTATACCTTCTGAAGTGTCCACCATGCCCTGACTTCTATATTGGACAGTTTACAACAGCCCGAACTATCATCAAATATTATAAATAAATCATGAACCACCGTGCCCAATGCATGAATTCTTCCCGAATTGGGTGGCTCCCAATCTCAGAACCCGCCTCAGAACATAATATTCCCATTGATAAATGCTATAGTGTATCCATTTTAGAATCCCTCTCACCATCTGATCTTTCATTCAAACTCAAAACAATAGATTTGGCATTTAGCTGGTTCCTGGGTTCCTGGAATTGCCCGGCCATTATTATTCTACATTAATTATCCCAATCTTCGCATATATTGATCCATTCTCCGCTCCCAACACCTTCCATATTATTCCTACACTTTTAGCAATTACCCTTCCAACTCTTCCCCTCGCCAACATTTCCCCACTTTCACCTTCCATCCAGGGTCTCCAGCCCCTTCTGTTATACGAGCTATATCTCGTAACCTTTCCTCAGTTTTTTCCTTCCTACTCTTCCTTGAGAAAGGTCCTTGTCCACCAAAAATTCGAAAACGAGTGAGTTTCTTTTATTTTTTTTGTGTATTTCTGTGTTTTTTGTTCGCTAGCGCGGATGAGGAAGAAAGTACTCGTAGATGAAGAGGGACCTGATGTAGAGTAGGATACTGGATTTTGTGTTTTGTTAGGAGTCACAAATTATTTAATTAGTAACTGTGTCCATCCAAAAACCTACCTTAACCGGTAGATTATCTAATGATATCTATACATATATACTTGTATTCACAGAGAGAGGAGAGATTTAAATTACATTTGGAAGGAATAATACCCTAGGAAAACTAATATTATATCTGTTCATAATATTTTCTCTGAATCTGAAGTCACAGTTCCCACGTCAATTCAAGCAACAAGAATTATTTCTTAACCTATCATCTAATTACACACCAGCAAACTTTACGTGGTTCCTATCAAATATGTTGGACGGTTTCAGATTTATTTTAAAGAGATCTGTATATTTTATGCTGTTTTCAACAAAACGTTTATAAATTGATGATAAATAATGTGTGGGGACTAAAACGTTATGGTGTGGGCTAGCTTAATAAGAAGGAAGGATGCTGGTAGCGGAAAGAAAAATCTGATCTAGCCGAAGAAACGAATATACAATCCCATTTTACTGTCGGTTTCTCTGTTTTGAATACATATCTCATATATTCCGTAATATATCCATTCTCAATCCATGAAATTCTACTTATGTTTCTAAAACCCACGAGAATGCATATTATTATATTTACTTTTTTCGTTTGTGAAACAAAATGCAATCAACTGTGGACCACAATCTCTACCTTGAAAATCCATTTTCCCGCAGCTTTCATTCCATTTACGTTTCGGATCAAATATTTCATTCTTGCGCCTTAATGGGTCTCTAGAAAATATTTCTCTGGGTTTTGTTTGGGCAGGCAAGAAGTGTCTTGAGACATCGGTATTCCTGATTCATCTCAGGGCCCCCCATTTTAATGAAAATAGGGGTTTTCAAAGGAGAGCAAGGGTGGAAATATCTGGAGTTCTACTTGATGAACTGAACAGGGATTTTGAAAGTGCATATAAGGTGTAGGTGTTACAGGTTACCTGTATTATTCTTTACTTACCATGCACGTTGTAAATAACATTCTTTATTCTTTAGAAAAGCATTAACTAAATGAGAGTGAATGTCAAAAATTAAGCAATTCTTCTGAATTTATTTATGTCACTCTTCCTTTATAATGTAAAATCACATTTAAGGTATTTTGTACCCTGCTAGTCACGGATAATACTTCACGTTTACGCAGCGAATAGTTTCTTCATAAATTCAACTGATTCGCCTGACGGCAGCTAACAAAATACAATAACTCATTTATTAAACGTATCTCAACAAAACAAATCCCCCAAATAAATCATCATTGACTAATAAGCCAGCAAATTTCAGTAAGTATATTTTGATGCTAAATAATTACGTGTACCGAGATGAAAGTGGGCCTCGAGCTAACTGCTTTCAGCTGTCGCCGGCCAAATAAATGCGTTGACAACTTCTAATGATGGTTTATCTCGAGTAGAAAAGGTTTTATTCACTAAAATGTATTGGAAAGATTTAGTTAGCAAATTACTGACTGCCATCAACCGATTTATCTATTGTATTCGCTGAATATTGACTGCAGTATTGAATGGAGAAATGTCGTTTTTCTTTTGAAACTACACCGTCAGTGAATATAATCAATCAAGTCTGTCATGACACAGACTTTTATTTAATTATAAACGGTAATTTCATACTTTAAAAATACGACACATTCTTTGTTAATATTACTGTTTCAGCAATAATGCTTTTCCAATACGAAATAAATAATCAATTTATATTTTTAGGCATTTTATGCTACGATAATATTCAGCGTAATGCATTTGCCGGGGGTATATTCTCTCTTAAATAGTTTTTTAATTCTGTTAGTTTTTTTTACACTTCTATATATTTTCTGTAAAAATTCTCAGTAAAAAAGAGATAATTGAAGGGAAAATCGTTATTTTCACCACTGCATTAGAAATATGTGTACATATTCACATTACTCAATAAGCACCCATAGACACATGTGGCATAGGATGTTAGGCGAAAGGAAATTTATGAATAATTGTGACTTTACATGAACCTTATTAAACATGTAAGGAATAACTTTTCAGCTACTAGTTTTTATTTTTTGCCCACGTAATGAATTTCCGAGATATTTTCGAAAATTTTTTCCCATACTTTATATTCGCTCCTATCTACGTAAGCGGGGGTCTTTGAATTGATCCCTCATGATGTTCTTACCTCTGACTATCCAAGATTTTTTGATTTTACAAACTTTTCATTTTCATCAATGAAAATTGTGATGGACCCTACAGACTCGCTGTTTATTTTTTATGATCACTGTATTAAATCGCGGGGTCGCGGTAGTCCAGGGGTAGAGAGTTGGATTGCTGACCGGAAGGTCCCGGGTTCGATTTCCGGGCGAGGCACTCTGGGCACCTGGAGCTCCACCCAAGCTTAAGTGATTTTTCGGGTACCAGATCTTCCTGGTAAACCTTAACCGGCACAGGGAAAGGAACTGGCCCCCCTACCCTGATGTGTGAATTTCACACGCCGTATAGGGCTTAGTACTGGGTGATCTTTACCATCACCTACTAAACCGACCTTCGAGTTGATTACTGTGCTTATACACACACACATGTTTTTTTGGACCGCAATACTAAAATAATGAGTAAAATTCTCTTAGCTGAAAAAACAATGGCTTTTATATCCTCAGAGATGCAATTGAATGGATTGGTTCAAGCTTAGTGGGCCCACGAGTGGCACCTTATCAAAATGAGTATTTTTGTTTAGATTTTGGAAGTACCTATGCCGTCCTGCATTTTTTCTATGCGACGAAGTAAAGAAATTGAGAATGATTTTAGGTGGTACATTTGTTTTCCTTGTCACGATGAGAACCAATTCTCTTCTGCATCCTTCTCATCCCTTCGTATTTTCTCTTTTCTCCGAACTTGGTCTGGTCTTGACCTTTTCAAACGCTCTAAATTGACATCAATTTACATAGTTATTCCTCAGAATTAGGGCCAAAATGTCACGTCCCCTAGTCCGTCCACGAGTTAGTTACAGTATTGTGCACTATTTTTTGCTATCCACCTTTCTCCGTTTTCCGTTATTAACAAAACGCCTGACAAGTTCTTTAAATTGTGACTGGCAGTTCAAAATCAGGATAAAAATAATGTGAAATTGTGTCATTTTCTTAAACTCTGAAATTTTTCTTACACTCTGATCCCAGTCAAGGCGAATGATTTTTACACTCTGAAATTGTTGCATTGAAATGCACATTAGCGGATGACTCCGTTAAAGTTACTGTTGCGGCATCTCCCGCAGTTTCTTTGGAATTTGTGTCATTTCATTATAACACTTGGGTATGCATACCATCGATTTAATCTGAGGGCACCACGATTTAATAGACCTGACCTCTGATGGTAGTGGCACGCATTATTCAGTGACAAAAAATGTTGTCCTTATTCTTGGACCGCAATTGGTGTCTTTTTGAACAAATGAATTTCGATCCATTGAACTTCAGATGGAAGAGCAGTTTCCCTTTTTCTTAGTTCTTAATCGAGAGAGACCCGACGCATTCCTACTTATAACTGCGTCAATAAATTACAGAACTGACCTAGGTTCACTGTTATTCCTGCTCCAAGTAAAAATAAAAAGTTTGTTAAAAACTTTCAGTTTTTATTGCACACTAACAGGCGAATGGGACCGCAACAATCAACAAACTTGGCAAAAATTCGCATAGTCTTCGAGCACCCCTGTATTTTTAGTAAGAATTTGGTGTCAACGGCATCCGTAGATGACCACCCATTAGTAAACTGTTTGACTACTTCCAAGAATCACTGTACAATTTCTCATGACGAAGATCACTTGCTGAAGTAATTGCAATATCTCTGTTGAGTCTTCTCCAAGTTTGCAGAAAATGTTTACATATTTTCTTCAATATCTGTAATTGCCTCTTTGCCACTAATCCGTCAATGAGCTTACGAACTTGTTTTGAAACAAGTTTGATTGTTCAACAGCTGCAACTAATACTCGAAGCGGAACCGAGTAAATGCAACAGCTTTGCTAAATATTGCTAACAGGCTCACACATTATTCTACGCATGTTGTATGATGATTGGTGAGCTATTAACAAGTTATCTTTCTTTGGGCACACCTAGTAGTCATCGCACCTCATGAGGAATTCCATGGTGTGGCCCCATTTGGAGACCAGTGAAGGGATCACAAGACGAGGAGGAGGTAGGGTTTTTTTCGCAGTAGGAAACAGGCTCGTTGGAGGAGAGGAAGTTTCTATATTTCTTTTTCAAAGCTTTTGCAAGTGGAGAAAGGGGCACACATCACTACCTCCCAGATTCCTAAACAGAGGAAGGCGTCCTCTTAAGCCGATCGACCTGTCCCCTTCTCTTAGGAGGGGGGGGGGAAGGGATAAGGGTCCTTCAATTATTTAAAGCCTCACCCTTTTGTTGAGGAAAATGTGAGGAGTAGGTTCATTTTCCGACTATCCTTTCTCGCTCCGCTCAAGGGCCAGTTCAAGAATCACGTAGCGATAACGAACCCTGAGGAACAGAGTGAGAAAGGACAGTAGGAAAATGAGCCAACTCCTCGTATTTTCCTGCTCGCATTAGCTCTCTCTTCCAGGCTTCGTGAGATTTCCGGGCGGATGAGGGGGGGGGGGGGAGGGGGGGGGGAGACGCGTGGTCTCGGCTTCAGTGTGTGGTGCGTGTTTACAGAGTGGGGAATGGGGCGATGGGGTGACTTAACGGAGGAGCCGGCAACGTTGAGATCCCAATATGAGTTGGGGTTGGTGTATAAAGAGAGGGATTGGGCCCTGCCTTTGTCATTTCCTCTTCCATTATCCTGGTATGCATTATCTTTTCTTTGTGATATGTGAAGTCGTATCTTGATGATGATTTTTACTGGGTCTTGAGTTTGTCAATTCGACATTGCAATGGAGTTGGTAAATAATTTATTGACTTGGCTTCTTCTCTGTTCTGTGATGATCAACATTCAATCACTCCGTAATTTTCAGTGCGTTGAAGAAATTACTTTCCATGGGCTTATCAACAAGTATATTCATCCAATTTTAACATAGAAATTTCGCTCAGTTTCTCCATTAATTTTATATAACTCTGCACTTATATTTATTTTGCATAATGAATTTATCAAAACTCGTGCTCTTTTTGAGGCATTACGTAATTATCCCTATATTTCCCGTAGAACAAATCCCATTCCTTCCATCATTTTCAGGATTTTGTTGCAAGGTCAGACGAGAACGTCCCACCTTGCAGAATTATTCGTTCATGCGTGGAGGGTAATGAGCATTTAACTTTTTTATGATCGTATTGAACATTAGTCATAGGATAATTCCCACAGCAGTACATGTAATTGCCATATTACTCCAGTATAGGATTTAATGAGTAACATATGTGTGAAATCCATCACGGTAGAGTTAGAGCAGATCTTATTAGAGGAAATCAGGTATCAGACCGCAAGGAAACCAGAGCTCCCCTACCAGTGAATTCTCGAAATCTCCTTGTGGCAGGTGCATTATAATTAGTCTAAACACGAATGCTCTTGGCGATCATTCAATTTAATATTTATTCTTTAAAATGCTACATCTTATATCAATATTTCATCGACATTCATGAAACGTTAATATTACATTGATGTATATTAATATTGATTTCTTTTAGAAACTTTTGATGACCTCTTTTAAAGAAATCCTTGGTAATTTAAAGAAAACATCAGTTTAAATTCGGAGGAAAATTGTCCTTCAATCTCAATAATCAATACTTCTATAATCAATTATCAGTTCCCTTTCAAAAACAAAACATTAATGTGTAGGAAAAGAAGCCCAAAACTATAGGTTCCGCAGAATTAATATTCGTTAATTAACCAGTTTCACTGTACTACTCAGGACTTAACGACGGCGTTCACAAATACAAAGGAGGGATTTATAAATGAAAATTTCCATGGTTACGTTTTTTATTCTGGTTATATTTTGGTATTAAAATCTGTAACAAAGTTTTTTCTTAAGAGCTTACGTTGAATCAACTTACTCCATGAAGTTCCTATCCTTTGTCAGGTCATCTAAGCTGAAAACTGAATATTTAGAGACAAAAGTATACAAAAATAAACAAAAGGAATTTTGTTTGATTTCTCATATTTAATTTAATACTTAATTAATATAACTCTATTTTTACAACTATAATATATAACTTTAAAATTGAAATATATTGAAAATTTAAAAAATTTAACTTCAAATAATATAATATTAAAACTAAAAAATTAAATGAGTTACCTATGAAATGTATATTTGATATAATGCGCAAGTTTCAGTGTAATACTTGGGACTTCTGTGCCACCTGACATTGCCTATCTGCGCATGTATGTTTTAATAATAATAATTAAAATTTATTCCCCGACCTGCTCAAGGTCAATTTGACGCGTTACGACTTAAAATTTCACCATTCCCTTTTATTTTTTTTACTCTTGAATTATTGTTGAGTTATTTCTTTTTGTTTAGAGAAAGCTGGCATAATCGGAAAATGTCTAATTGATTTTCGGGAGAGACAAGTTGCAAATCATTATGGTAATAAAATGCTCTCTGAAAAAACTTGTCATATAATCAATAAAATATTTTGCGATACTTAAAATTTTAAATTAAAAAAATGTATCTCTCCTCAATGCTTTCTCTGCCGCTTGTGACGTTGAGTATTTATTTTTACTAAAAGTGAACACGCATTGAAGGAGCAAGTGCATTTGCGGTAAAGGGAATCGTTCTCACTGTGCTCTTTTCCTCTTCCCCGGGAGAATCCTCGATGTGCGGACGGCGTTAATGCCTTCCGAGGGCCGCGGAAGTCGTAGTTTTCTTTTTTATCTGGGTCCAGGGAGGCAGACGAGGGACACAGGAGTTTCGCCGCGTCCTAATGTGATAAATGGTCGAGACGGCGTGAGCGGGTGTCCGGGGCGTGGTGGTGGGAAGGCGTAGAAGGGCGTGGAGGCGAGCGGGGCAGGGAGGAAAACAATGCCGAGGCAGAAAGCGTCGCGGTGGTGAGTCCTCCCTTTTATTTTCGACTCGGAACGAGCGTTTGTAAATGACGAAGCCCTTTGTCGCATTGTTTCATTTTTCTTCTCCATCGAAAAAAATATGACGAGTGTGTGAAATTTTCAAAAAAGAACCGTGCAAAATGCCAGGTTGTGGGGAATTTCCGCCGATGTAGCGCGCCTCACGCGTTTCGTTCCCTGCTCACCGTATGGAGGGCGCCTTCTTGGCACAGATTTTTACAAGTCCTCGGGTTCTGAGATTATGAGACCGAATAATATGCAAAGCAAAGAAAACTTCAGTAATAATAAGAGCGGCAGCGCATGCTCTGTCTTTTAGGGCATGGGGAAAGCGTATATTTGCTTTTTTTCTCCATTTTAGAGCGTCTTTTAGTCCTGAGAAGCGTTTTAAAACGGTTTGTCTGTGCTCTAGTGTCCCAGTTTTCTCAGTTTCACTGAGGGAGTGACGGATTAAACATTTACCCTAAGGATACTTTAATCGCGTTCTCCACCCTTGCCCGTAATCGGTGCTCTGTAGGAAGTGTTTTGATGAAACTGGAATTTTCCCTCTTGCTTTTACTGATGAATTTCGCTCTGAGATAGCGTGTTAGGATCGTATTTCACCCTCCAAAATTAGTGCCGTCAGCCCATAAGAAATTGTCCCATACCCAATTCCACACTCAAGCACTGTCTTTGATAGCGGCGGCTAAACTTAGAGAATAACATATTCAACCAATTAATTTAAACAATCTTAACCCTCTTCAGATTTTTGTATTATTAAGCGGGATAAATCATATCTTTTACATTTGCGGTAATACCATATCTATGCCTTATAAAAAAGTCTTCTTCTTTTTCTAGCTTCCAACAGTCCTTTTCTTTCGGTTTTGTCTAAAAACATTCAGGTCCGCTCATTTTCTCCATTCGCCGGCAACATCGAACTTATTTTAATTTTTCAGTCCTCTGTGCTATCTTTTCGTTATGCACGCTTAGCTGAAATACTATTTCAACTAGTGCTCACAAGGAGATACTGATTGGATACCATGGAACCTGTTAAATAATGTCATCGATATTTTTCTATCACTTATCGCATTAAATTTAAAAGAATGACGTATGGGAAACTGTATGGAATCTTTAATGTGGGATGGGTGATACATTGTGCAACTCCGCTCTCGATAACCACATATTTAATAGTCCCATCCCCAGAGAAATGTACTGATAGCCTCCACGACTCTTAAATAACGCGAGTACATCTAAATATTACCTGATAGGAAAATTCATCCTTACAAAATCGAATGCATTCCTAGGATCAAAGCACATCACCCTAACACATTACCGCCACCTATTTCACGAGAATCCACAGTATCTAATGTATCCTAGAGGAGTGTGACCAAAAAAAGTAGAACATGATACCACAGCCCCCATGCTAGCAGCAGATCCTGAGTTTCTGTCAAACGTCTCGCAAATTTTTTAGACGCAAAAATCCGAAAGACTCCTTCGCTACATTCCTCACCTTGAAATCGACTAAGGTGAAATATATGTGTATGCGTGTATGTGTATATATATAATTCATGGAAATAGTTTTTCGGCGTTGCATAATAGGATCTGTAAAGAGAAGAGAGCAGGACTAGAATATAAAAAACGAAACACCTCACAGCACTATCCGAGAAGAAAATGACAAGTATTTGCATTAGAAGAAGCTTACAATTGTGAAGGGCCAAATGAATTTCAAAGAAAGGGGAGAGGAACGTGAAGTAATGGGAACATAAGGGGTTAGGATTTTCCCGCAATCGGCCCTCACCGAGGAAGCCTCGGGAATTCAAGTTGGAAGGAGGAGTGTTGGAGTCGGGCACAGTGAAAATAAGTGTGAATGTGATAGCTGAAGGGAAATTAAAAATTAAAATGAATAGTGAGAATGAAGATAAAGGAAAACTGTGGACTAGAAGT
Organism: Hetaerina americana; assembly: GCF_022747635.1. NCBI lineage: Eukaryota > Metazoa > Arthropoda > Insecta > Odonata > Calopterygidae > Hetaerina > Hetaerina americana. The sequence goes on from NW_027287538.1 coordinate 55,948,783, forward strand.
CGATTGATGTTATTCAATCCTCGCTGATTGGAAGGCCTAAGTGGCTACATTGAGGTAATCTCTAGAGTGGGTACATTGATAGAAAGCGTGGATAGGTAGGTATTGATGCGATGAAGCAGTGTTTGATTTTATGGTTTTTATTTATATAAACTAATAAAGGGTCTAAACTATAAAGGGTCCGATAACACTTCCATGGGGAGCATCTGAATTAACTTCTGCTGAATTATATTTAACTCCATCTATCATTTCTTTTTGTACCCGACAATTCAAAATGCCTTTAATCCAATCCCGGATACTTTTAACCATTCCATACACTTCTATCTTTACGAATAGCTAACTATGAGGTACTTTGTCGAGAGCTTTCTTAAAACCTAGAAATATCACGACCCTTGGAACATTTTACTCAATCAAAATAAGAATATCATGAACAAAAAGCGCAGGTTGTGTCTCGCAGGATCTACCCTGTCGGAAACCGTGCTGATTTTTCATTTATGAATTCTGATTATCGAGATGTCTCATGATCGAACTAGCAACTTTATGCTCCATAACCTTGAGCGAAATTGATATAAGGGAAATATACCAGTAATTACTCGGTATCTCCTTGTCTCCGTTTTTAAATATAAGTTTTACGTTAGCCGTTTTCCAATCTCTGGGAACCTTCTGATCTACCAGCGGCCTCTTTAATATTATTTCTAGATACGGCACAATTGCCGAAGCTAAATCCTTAAATAAACAAACGGATATTTCATCGGGACCGGAGGATTTATTAGGTTTATTATTTTTTAGCAAACGTTCTATTCCATTGTATGAGATTTCAATTTTGGGCATCGGTGTGAATCTCGGCGGTGATGGGGGTCAGAAGTTCAGTTAGGCAGAATATTTTTGGCATGAGAAGCGATGTTTATTAACAAATAAGGACAACTGCATTCGCATTCATAATGCGCCGTGAATTTTGATCAACGCTAGAGATACACCACGTTTGATGCAGTGTATTTACCGGATGAGTGGATGGTACACACAGCGTTGTTGTTGAGGCTGCAAAAATCAGTAATTTTCTAATTTGCTATTGCTGTAGGTTTTCTCCCAATCATCAATTTTATAGCCCAAAGACAATATTATGACTGATGCTTTTAAATTTTTTCGTGACCTCTTCCTGCAAAATGCTTAACCTCTTCCTTCCTCGACCATGCTTACCCAACGCTCTCCCTCCAATGACGGCCTTCAACATCCCGTTTACGTTCACAATTTTCACCATTTATTTCTGCTATCATCAAATTTCATTTTGTAGTTTCCTCTTTTAGTCCTCTTAAGTTCAAACTTAAGTGTTTATCTTGCTCTCTGTACCAATTATTTTCTCCGTTTCGTGACACTCGTATCTCCATAGTCTCCAATATATATTTATCCTCTTGCCTTAAAGACCAGTATTGAGACTAATAAGGTGCTCTCCTCCCTATTCAAAATTAGGCAAAATATTTCTTCATAGTAAAATATAAATTAATATTTATGTATAGCGCACTGTTGGCCAACCTTGAATTAGATTACAACAATATAATCTATCGAATCTATAAAAACCAAGTTGACAAAATACATATGAAAGATAGTAGACAAACGGGTGGTAAAATAAATAAAGAGATCAGAAAAGGATGTATGACTACACCTGCGTTATTAAACACGTACTCAGAAGAAGAAATAATTGAAGCCCAAGGAATCGGAATCAAATGAATTAGGTTGCACAGAGCAGAAATTAATGTTCTTCGCTTCGCAAACATCAAAGTAATTGCGGTAATACGAGGAGACCTGCAAGCACCCATGGACACACTGGAGAACGTTTTTCAAAATGCAAAATGAAAAGAGAAAACTGAAGGAAATTTTCGCTTTGGTAGAGAATTAAAATATTCACTTAATTTGGAAGTGCATTGACCTGGAATGGAAGAAGCTCAACAGAAGGAGATTGAATGTACGGAAAAGGCAATATGATGAAAAACTGACTCATATGCTCAAATATGATGAGACTACAAATAAAAAAGCAGCTTATAAAAAAATTATAAGGAATGTGGCAATATCTGGACGAGAGACATAAGCCATACGAAAAGTGGACCAAACGGGAATAGAGCACTTCAAAACTTGATACTGGAGGCATATGCTGTAGACTCAATAGACAGATACGAAAAAGATTTAGAAGTCTTCACGAGAATAATAGAAGAGGAAAACACCTTATGGAGCACCTTAAGGACAACGTGAACACACCTTGGGACGCAACGTATTTGTGAAGGATATTATAGATGAGAAAGTTGCCCGAGGAAGATTAAGAGACATAAATCGCAGATGAAAAGAGGAAAACTGGACAAAATGTTACTAGGGCATAAGAGAATAAATAACGAACGTGAAAGAATGTACGGCTGCTGTCAAACAATCTTCAGAATGAGGTTCCTAAATATTTTGAAATTCTAAATAATATAAAGCGTTACTCATAAGCGTAGTGATGATTTTGGAATTTTTATTATAAATATGTAGTTATAAATAAATTTTAATATGTAATTTCGAACATACATTAACATGCACGCTCTCTAGACCTGTGGTTCCGATAGTAGGCTCTAGCGTCCCCCGTGGGGCGGTGCTCTAGTCAATCGGGGGCGATAAGAGTCAAGGTGGTTGCAGGGGGGCGCCGGAGGGTCCCAACAAGGTGAAATTTCCGAGAGCTCGATAATATTCTTTTTTTCTCGGTTTTTAAGATTCGTTATTAAAGTTTACATTGTTTCTCGCACCTGGAAGTAATTTAAACCATATGTTTCCTTAAATTTTCAAGTAGAGACGGTTGAAAAATATTTCCAACCCTTTCTCGCACAAGGTAAACTTTTGAAGGGGTTTAATCTCATTTGGTCTATCTTTGGCACAGCTCTACGGCCCTTAGTACTACGGAAATAAGGTTTAGAGTGAATAAAACGGGTGTGAATTCGGAGAGGAAACAGCTCATCTGATAATTAGATTCGGTGTTTTTACATTAAATTTTTATCTGGATCATCGTGTTCTAAACAATTTAGTTCCAACGGTATTATCAAGGTTGTATTGATAAGTTGTTTTTCATAGATCGCATGGTATTATTCTTGTTAAAGTACTATTATGTATTTTTTGCATTATTTTATTATGGCGAAGTATATTATGAAAATAAAGGGCCAGTATATCGTTTATGCTTTCATGAAATGGTAATAGATAGTTCAAAAAGAAGACTTTTTCTCTCAGACTTCGTATACATGCGATTCAACTTTCCCTTTGCCGGACAGATATCAATTACATTAATTCCCAGTACATTGTTCTAAGTCACGGTTTGTCTGTCGTTGTGTATTTTCTTGAAGCATAGAATTGTTGTATATCCACAATAATTCTTTGAATAAAATGAAAACTTTGGAAATATTTGGCTTTCGCGAGTAAGTTGAGTTGTAGACATACTTTTTCATAAAAGTCCTCTTAATAACATGTTTATCATAAAATTAAAAGGTTGCCTTGCTATGCAAAAAACTTGGGTTGACCCAACCCACACGCACACAAGTATCCGAAAATTAAACCAAAGCCAATTTCACTGCAAGAGTCCCTTTAACTGCCTTTCAAATGAATACAATTTATGAAACTGCATGGATAATATGGTTCATAACGACAGAGTCAAAGAAATATTGATTCACCCTCAACTGACTAGACCAGTATTATAAATCGAATCCGAGAGGAGCTTACTTTGCAGCCGAGTTTCTCTATAAAAGACGGCAAAGGTGTGTATTTACAAGAGACCTCTGGCACAAGCTCCCTACACGCCATTTACGAATTCACGCTCGCGTGACACATTTCTTGTGTTTGTATATGAAATGTACAATATTTATATAAAATTCATAAATTGTATTTATATTTCCAGTTAACTGAAGTAACACTACTTCCATTCAAGAGCAAAATAACGTGAATCTAAATCCTGTTTTAGTCCAGGTATGCAGAACTAATACATATATTCAGCCTTGCTTAAATATTTTGAAATAAAATGAAATAATTGACTTTGTAATTCCACAAACGTATTTTAAAAACACGACCCAGGTTTCGACGTTGAACATCATCATCAGGTTTTTAAAATAAAGTGTGTGGAATTACAAAGTCAATTATTTCATTTCATTTCAATATGTTATGCAAATTCCATAAAGTTACGCCTGAGACAACAAATTGCTTATATATGTTTGAAGTTATGCCGCAAGCATATAAATGTTTTCTTTAGATGTTTTTCATATCATCATCAGCAATTTTATTTCAAAAAACAACCACTTAAATTGATTGAATCGACGTCTTAACATTAACCCATACGTATATTCCACTTAGTCAATTTATATTGAATTTAATTTAAATAAAACTTAATATTGAAACCTTTATTGCAGAAACAGAATGGCAGGAAATGACTCATCAAAGAAGAAATGTGGGCAATATAATGTAGATTTTCATGCGTACGGATTTATATAGTGACGTAGGAACAAGCACATACCTATGCGCTTAATATGCGAAAAGTTGAAATGAAATGAAATAATTGACTTTGCAAATGCGAAAGGTTGTTTTTAAATGAGGCGGTGAAACCTTCCAGACTAATTAAACATTTTAGGAATGCACATCTTGACAAGACAGGAAAGATTTCAACATTTTTTTAGTCACTTCGCGGGAGAGTGCAAAATAGCCAAACCTTTTCAAGTATGTTGTTTAAAGCTTCAAAACATATAACTGATGATTTGCGTGCATCATACAATATTTTGCTATTAATTGCCAAATCTGGAAAGCCACATACAATCGGTGGAGAACTCATCTAAGCGACAGTAAGTAAAGTCTTGAGTACTGTTTTGCATAAGAAACCATATGAATCAATAAAAATTATTCCTCTAAGAAAAACTTCAGTTCAACGACAAATAGATGGATTGACTGAAGATGTGGAAGATATATTGTGCAGCATCCTGAGAACAACAGATTTTACATAACAGTTGGACGAGTCAACTTTGCTTGGTAATGAAACTGCGTTCTGACTCACGTACGCTCTATTTAAGATGACAAACTACCTTAAGAGTTGTTGTTTGCAATTAAATTAGAAACGGGCACTAAAAAGGAGTCAGTATTTCGTATCGTAGAGCAGTTCTTCGGGGACAAAAAGATTCCACTTTCTAACATACTGGCTGTTGCAACAATGACTGGCCGTCACCATGGTTGTATTTCATGCTTGAAAAATATTTACCAAATATTTTCGCTATTCATTGTATTACTCATTTTGATATTCATCAGCGAAAACATCTAGTAGCTAAAATACTGATTTATCACCTTCACAAGTCCTTGAGTATTGTTATTACAACGGATAACAAATTCAAAGCCCCTTGCTCTAGATGATCGACTTTTTCGAGAGTTTTATGATGACGACGATGATTTCCAGCTAATATTGTATCTACATGAAATACTCAATGCCTGTTGCCAATTCCAGCTGTTAAAACTAAGGAACATAATGGTGAATGTATGCTCAAAATTTGCTGTTAGCACAACTGTTCACCAGTGTTACCATCCATATACTCTCTCTGATTCTGAAAACATTCCTATTGTGTATATAATCTTCCCACAATATTGCTTAGGTCAATGGCGAGAGGCGTATAATTTTCCAAAGTCTATATCCTCCAAACTTATGAAACTCCACCTTTTGTATGCTCAACCTTTGGAATAGTTTGGAAAAATATGAATAAGCACACGCGTGTCATAAATTAACGGAAAAGATTCTAATAGGTTTCTCGAAAAAAAGCATCGCACGAGTTAACATTTAGGGCTCTAACTGTACACTCATTTGGACGCTGCCACTGAACTACTCTTCACAATTTCCGCAAGAAATACACGGACGGAATAAATAAGCATCTTTTCTCAAAGCAGCATCACCATGGACGCAGTTGGTTCTGCCAAAATGGCCGTGGAGGCGGGGATGTGGAAGAAGTTTTCCCAAGTTCTGTTGCGTATTCCAGAAATTCTCGACGACCGGAAGGATTATTGGGTGTGGTGGTGGGACCTTCAAAGTCGGGTCGGTTTTTTACCGCTTTTCTAATTCCGCTTTCCCAAGAGAGTTAGCAAAGAGGAAGGTGTCATCCTTACGCTTCGCGCGAGAACCAGGGTAACCGCGTGGTATATTAAAGTCACGTTTTGGGTGATGTATAAAGCCCACTGCCTGAAACATTTCGTCTTGAGGGAATGATAGAAGGAGGGGGATAGAGTGAGAATGAGCGGGCGAAAAGCAGAAAACTTCGCATCGTTTCGTGCGCTCCTGGCTGAACTTAGATGATCAATGAGTCTAGTAGTGACTGCATGAAATGGCGAACTTGACTCGCTGAAGATATAGAGCGTAAGCTAACCCACGCAAAAAAGCGAGAGAAAGTGATGAGCATTGCATTGTAGTAATACAGGAGTCTAGAATGCGATCACGATAGATAACCGATTTTTTCACTCCTATCCTTTGCTGAAGTTTCTCTATCAACCAAATATTTCAAAAAAGTTCCGTTATGGAATATGTAACATCGCCTAAAACTTGTAAGTAATTGTCAAATGCAAACATTTTGTATCTACGTAAGCTAAACTTTAGCGAGAGTACGTATGAATTAATAAGGTAACCATTGGTGATAATGATTTCTGTGTGCAATTTTGCTATGCACGCTTCTGTTAAGCTTCATTACTCAATATTATTAACCGGCAATGCGTAATAAAAAGACATTTTTATTTTTCGACTAAAATATAAGCAGAATTGCGTGGGAATACAGTCAGTACAGTGTATACCAAAGTTAAAAGACCTAAGTAAGTGATAGCCTTGACTGTTTACAAATAAATGAGTAAATTGCTAAACTTATGTCGGAATGGCTTTTATGCTCTATTTTACTCTAGTTTACATTCGATTTTGCGGATAGATTCCCCCGCCACACTCCCTAAGGGCGTTTGGCGGGGGATTATTGTGTCGATGGAAGGGTTAGAGTTCGGCAATCAATGCAACATCTAATCAAGAAAAAAACATCCAATTTATTATATTGCTTGGCATTAGTATTCATGAAATAATATTCATATTTACTTGTATGTTTTGGCTACAGGTAGTTAGAACTGAATCTGCGCGTGGTATTCTGTACCTTAATTTAACTCACAGAATATTATCCCACAAATTTAGTTACCGGTAAGGTTAGGGAATCTACCGCGCACGGTCCAGCACGATATTTTAAGTTAAAACATAATTCTTCAAAGAAAGGGAAAATTTCTTTGTCCAAATATTAACAGTTACGAAATTGTAATAAAAAATATCGAAAAATAATAAAATATGTACCAAAAGAGGAAATATATTATTGAAATGAACTTTCCTGGGCAATTAAAGAGTTTATATCTACATTTAATTATAACCTCTCCGCGTTACGTGTTTTCTAAAAAGGACAAAATATTGTAAATTTTGCATCTGTTGCGCATATTAACTTAATACCCTGGAGGTATTGCTTTAATTAATCGGATAAAATATATCTCATAATTAGTTTAATTATCAGAAAAGGTAGCAGTACTTACTGGGTAGCCTCGGGCGATCCAATCAGCGAGTACCGTACCCTAATGAGCAGATACTATCTGCCGATGTGTTTAATCCGTTCAAGTGATGTATTCTTCACCATCACGTCATTTGACAGTTACTTATGTATTTGTGACTAACAGTAAATTCTCTAGAAAAAGGTTTTAATCACAATATAAAAAGAAAACTTTTACTTTCAAGGAGAGTAATTTCATTTATGAGTTCTTAACTCACTCATCTTTAAACAAAGCGATATTGATGTAATATTTGTAGGTTATTTATAAATCATAAATCTAATTATTTTTTTCAGAGTTAAAATTTGCCTGTACTTTGGATGCTAATCATATACTTGGAGAATTAAAGTTTACAATTATGTAAAAAGTGATTAAGAATAAAAATTAGTCAACGTATTTTGAGAATTGCTTTTTCGACTTTTATTTTCAGTAGGATGTTAAAGCTGTTCAAATGAGAACCCGAGTTCTTATATTTCTTCTGCTTTTTAATTCGTACGTAAAATTCACCTTCAAACTTTATTAATGACATGAATTATATTATTAAATGCATAAATTACTACCTGAAGTTACTTTATAATTTTTCCTAACATTAATATTCTTTTTGCTCAGGAGGTAAATACACATTAAAAGGCATTCCTAATTAGAACAATAACGACAGATGCAACGACGTCGGCAATAAAATTTTATTATTATATTGCACCTAAAAATTATAATTTTCCCAGCAGTAATAAATAACAAATATTTCTGATGATGGTATTTCTCGCGTTATGAAGACAGTTGTTAGTCTTTTCCATGCATTTCAATAATAGTACTATTTTAATATTATTGGTAGTCTGATTTTTAAGGTATACTTTGAATGGACACAGACTGCACAACGATATATTTCATGATTTCTCCCTGCAAACACTATCTTATACGCGACACCATAATACGTGTTAACCTTTCCTCAATTCCACATGCTTCCCATATGCCTTTTCTTCCATTTATCCCTCTAGCCTAAGATTTTCCCCTCTAACACAGTCTTTAACATACCATCGCCACTTAAAATGCTTTGTATCCACCTTTCCTGTCTCGTAGGAATCTCGGCATACAATACTCTCTCTTCCCCCACCATGCTGGGTTTTCTCGTATTAAAATTGCATGTACGACGGAATTATGTAAAAACTTTGATTTAAAACTTATCTAAACACAGAAATACAAAGAAGGGAAGGGACCTCTTGGAATCATTTCCGCCATTCAAGTATCCCACATAGCCTTCCCTCGCATTTACACACGCAGTTTGGAAAAGGCTAACTTATTAAATTCTTTCTTTCCATGCGTCTTCACCAATATCTCACAGAATACCTCCGATAGCTTATCAAATCGTACAGGTCAACCGATGCCCAAAACTGAAATCATATATAATGGAATAGAACGTTTGCTGAAAAATATCAAGCCTACCAAATCCCTCGGGCCCGATGAAATACCCGCTCGTATATTTAAGGGTCTAGCTTCGGAAAATGCGCCGTATCTAGAAATAATATTTAAGAAGTCGCTGGTATCACAAGGTTCCCAGAGATTGGAAAACTTCTAGCAATATTTAAAAACGGAGACAAAGAGGAACCGAACTACTTTAGACCTATTTCCCTTAAATTCATCTCGTGTGAGGTTGCGTTAACATAGTTGCTAGTTCGATCGTGAGACACTAACTCATAGATAATCGGGAGTTATGAATGAAAAATCAGCTCGGTTTCCGAAAAGCCGAGCAGCGAAGTTTCCGATCCTGCGAGAAACAACTTCCGCTTTTTGATCATGATATTCTTACTTCGAAAGAAAGCAATTTTGAAGTGGACGTGATTTTTCTAGATTATAAGAAAGCCCTCGACAAAGTACCTCATAGTAATCCAATAACAAGTCTAGAAGCTCATGGCATTGATAAGACTATCCGGGGTTGGATCAAAAACTTTTTGAATGGTCGGGTACAAAGAGGAGTGATGGATGGATTTAGATATATTGCAGTAGAATTCACTTCGGTTGTTTCCCAGGAAGTATCATCGGACCTCTTTTATTTATTCTTTACAACATTGACTCCATAGTTACTAGTAAGATACGTTTATTTGCCGATGAGGCAATGGTTTACCGTGATATTCGTGACCCTGAGGACACAGCTGCTTTATCAGATGACCGTAGTGTTATACTACGCTGGTGCAACACTTTGCCATTAGAACTAAACTTAATAATATGTGTAGTTCTAATTTTGAGGTAAAGAGCAATTCCCACCCGAACGCCTACTGCTTTGTAAACATCGAAATGGAATGTGCAGACTCAATTAAATACCTAGATGTTACCTTCACTCATGATCTCTCCTGGGCGAAACACATACGGGGAATATGTAGACAAGCCAAGAAAAATTAGGATTTATTGGAAGAGTGCTTGGTAAATGTGATGAAAAGATCAAAGAGAAATGTTATCTGTCGTTTGTTAGGCCTCATTTAGAATATGCTGCAAGAGTATGGGATCCTTAAGAAGTTGGATTAATTGCCGCATGGGGTCGCGTGCAGCGCATAGGAGCTAGATTTGTAAAACGTTGTTATGATAAACTTAGTATCGTATCCAAAATATTGGGGAAGCTAGGCTGGCGTCCCTTCCAGAGCGGAGGTTAAATTGCAGATTGAAGCTCTTGCATGAATTGGAAGAGTGTCTCTTTATCGGCGATGCTGAAAAGGTATCATTACCCCATCATACTACGGTAAGAGTGATCATGCTTATAAAATTAGAGAGATTAAGAGTAGAAAAGATAGATTTAGGATGTCATTTTTTCCACGAACGATAAGGGATCAGAATAACATAATCCGACCGTGGTAGGGTCATAATTGGGTAAAATTATTCTGGTGTGTGTTCACGCCCTCGCACATACCCAAACGGTGTCTTGCTAGGTACATAAGTCAAAAAAATATCACTTTATATTCCAACAATAACGCGAATTCGCGCGTCTATTATCCTCTGCCACTACCTCTTTCTCCTCAGTGTACATCGAATCAACCTGCTATCCCTACCCAACACCATATCCAATTCAGCCACTCATTTAGTTCCGTAACTCAACCAAATACTCTTCTCAGGATTTAGAAATCATACTCGAAGATGTTACGGCATTCTGAAAAAAACTCTTATCACTTACGCAGCCTTTCTTTCGTACGGGATTCTCCTTACCTCTAAAAGAACACCCACCATAACTTCCACCCCTCTTTCTCTAAAAACCAGAGATTGCCAACCTTAACAAACTACCTGAAAAATATTAAGCCTCCATGCCCGTTAAAATATCCGCTCGTGTGAAGTAACTTGCGTCGGAAATTGCGCTGTATCTAGAAATTGCTAGTGGATAATAAGGTTCTCAGTGATTGGAAAACTGGTACTGTAACATTAATATTTAAAAATGGAGAAATGGAGGAACCGAATAAGTACGGGCGTATTACCCTAACATCCATATCATGCAGGTCATGGAACATATAGTTGCTAATTCGACAATGAGGCACCTTTATAGGAGTTATTGATGAATAAACATCACGGTTTCCGAAAGGGTAAAGCTTGCGGGAGACAATTTGCACTTTTTGTTCATGATATCCTTAGGTCGGGAGAGAGACATTTTCCGGTGAACGTGGTATTTCTAGATTTTAGAAAGACTTTCGACAAAATACCTCATGGTTATCCACTCACAAATCTAGAAGCATATAGTACAGATATAAATATCATGGGCTAAATTAAAGACTTTTTGAATGTTCGAGTGCCAACCGTAGTCATAGATGGAGTTATGATGCAGTACACTTCAGTTCTGTTGTTTCCCAGTAAGTGTAATCGGACCTCTTTTATTCTTTCTTCACTTTAACGACATTCATTCCGCAGTCACTGGAAAGATGCGTTTATTTGCAATGGTTTACTGTGACATCCGTAATCCTATCCTATCCCTAAGTTTTCTCTAATGATGAATAAATCCCCAGGGAAGTATAATAGGGCATCTTCTGTTCTTAATATACATTAATGACTTAAACGCACGTTGGTAGCAATCTGAGGTTATAAGGAGCCAACTAGATCGCGAGCTACTCTCTTGAAACTTAGACAATATCTCAGAATGGTGCAATAAATGGGGATTAACACTTAATATAGATAAATGCGTAGTTTTGAAATTTTGGAACAAAGGAAGTGAAAAACAGGGTATAAACAACGAAATATGGGGTTCAGTACGGACTACGGTCAATCAAGTTAAATATTTGGGGGTTGTTCTAACACCACGCCTTTCATGGGGAGCACATATCAGGACAATATGCGGATCAGCTTTAAAGAAACTTGGCTTCATAAAACGGGTGGTGGGGAAATGTAATGAAAAAGTTAAAGAGAGGTGTTATTGTGCTCTAGTTAGACCTCATTTGGAATATGCCGCAAGTATTTGGTATCCTTGGGAGAAAATTTGGCAAAAAGAATAAGATAAAGTCCAGAGAAAATCCGCTAGATTCGTTGAAAATTGTTATGATAAGAACACAAGTGTGACAGGTCTCTTAGGGGATTTAGGCTGGGAACCACTTGAAGTGCGGAGAGAACAAGCGAGGCTTAGACTTTTAGAAAGGTTCAGAACAAACGAGTTTAACTATTGCACTGAAGGAATTATAATGGCCCCACACTACTTAGGTAGATCAGACCACAAAGATAAAATAAGGGAGATAGATTCCAGTACAGATAGATACAAATACTCATTCTTTCCCCGAAAAATCAGAAATCATAATAGTAAGAAACCGAAGTCCCTTTAGAAATATTAAAAACATTGAATTTACAAGCCGGAACAAAATTAAAAATAACAAAGATGTTAGGTATACTTTCAGGTGCATGTGCATGTTAGTTCGTAGTTTGAGTGTTTGCATGTGTGTGGGGTGTAAATATTCTTGCATGAATGCATGGCATGTTTTTTGTGGATGTATGAATTTGAGGTTTTTGCATGCGATTTTTTTCCTTTCTAAATTACGGGTGGTGTCCTAACACCCACCGCCACACGCCCTTGCGGCGGCTTGCGGGGTATTCAGTAGATGTAGATGAATAAATCAGCTTTAGTAGATGACGTAAATGCTACACAACGCTAGTGTGAGACTAGGAAATTAGAATTAAAATTGAAAACGAGTGTATTGATGAATTATGGGAGAAAGGGCAATTCCCTCCCGAACGCCTGCTGCATCAGGAACACCAAAATAGAAAATGTTGACTCGATTATATACTTAGGCAATACCCTTACTCACGGCCACTTTTGGGTGAAAAATATATGTAGAATGTATATGATGACAAGCTAATAAAAAATAGAATTTATTGGAAGAGTATTGGGGAACTGTGATGAAAAGGTCAAAGAGAAATATTATATTACTCGTTAGACCTCATTTAGAATATGCTTCTATAATATGGAATCCTCATTAAGTTGGATTAGTAACCCAATAAAATTACGCGCAGCTAGATTAGTGAAACCTTTTTATGATAAACTGAGGGGCGGCATTAAACTATTAGAGGATCTAAGTTGGGAATCACTCAATGAACGAAGGTAAAATTTAAGATTAATCCTCTCGCAGAAATTATAAGGATGTCTCTTTAGCAATGATTTTGAAAATGTGTTATAAGCCCCATTGTACTTCGGTAGTAGAGTTCATGTCTATAAAATAAAAGAGATGAAGCCCAGAACAAACAATTTAAGAAGTAATTTTTTCTAAGAACGATATGGAATAGAAAAAAATATTTGTCCGACCGCGTTAGGAGGGAAAGGTATTTCTGGTCAAGTTTATTATGTAATCACCCCCTACCAGACACCCCAGTGCTGACTTCCAGGGTACTAAATAAAAATGAAACTATCTTATCCTCCTTGCAAAAAAACCCGTTTCCCTCAGACGACAGCCGAAAGAGGTAGAGACTCGACTCCCCACACCCCGAACCGAAAACAAGGTAGTGAATCATCTTTCGTCCGTGCCTCTCGACAACAGCGAGCTTTCATTATAAAAGTAAAGGCTCGCATTCCCCTTCATCCTTGGAATCAACTGCGTTGGAATCGTCACCAACTCGTTAAAATTTTGCCAGGATCTACGCTGGCACATTAATTGGAAATCCCACCGTGTCAAACGAACTCTTCCACCATCAACCCACCATTCACCCGATTCAAGCTTCAGAAAAAACTGAAGCCACTTCCATCGAAACAAGCCATCCATGGCATCCTTTATCAACCTCTTCCCGACAAAGGTATCCGATAAAATCCTGATAGAATCCTTAAAGCCACCTGAAAACCTTTACCTCTTCGAGACACATGCTCTCAGATGTTAAGCACCAAATAAAAATATAATAATTGCAACGACGGACGAAGGTTCAACTGTCGTCGTGTAAACAAAAAACACTATGACGCTGAAACATTGCGTCAAATAAATGGCCCCTCTTTTTACGTCCCCCTCCCCAAGATCCTAACCTATCATACCAGAAGGAAATTATCTCTGTACTATCCAATTTGGACCCAAGAAGTCCTCTCACACTGAGATATCCATTCTTTCTCCACCTAATCTCATAGCTTCTATTTGCTACCCGAAACACACAAAACAAAAAACCCCGGACGCCTAATTGTCTCCAGCATCAATTCACCCACAGAGCAAAGCTCCGAATCAATAGACCACAACCTTCAACCTATAGTCACTTCCCTCCTCTCTTATATTAAAGATTCGCAACACTTCCTTGAACGTTAACACTTCATCCTGATTCCTCATAACTCGAACATTATCGTGACTAAAATAGATGACACCTCTCTCTACATCTCCATTCCCCACAGTAAGGGCTAGAATCCCTCAAAATTACCTCACCCTACGAGCCGCACCTTACACGCCCTCCACGGCCTAACTCATTGAGCTTATGAATGATCTAAATGATCGAGGGTGTAATTGCGTTTCATTCTATATATGTATCTATTGCCCTTCTTGTCGTAAACGGTGAATAAGTTGTGCTTTTGGATATTTTACTCTCACCCGCATTCAATTTTTTCCTACTAAATCATTTCATTCCTGTATTCCCTCCTCTCTCATAGCAATTGGGTAAATATAAGCGTTCACTTATTCCATATTATTCGGAAAATGACAGCGATTTGACTTTCGATTACAGCTAAATTTTTCATACAATGTCAGCATGGATAAATTCCTTAATAGTCTACCTAGATAATTGAAAAATCGGGTGTAGAATTAAGTTACTGTGACGGTATTATCATAGAGATAAGAATGGAATGTAGCAAGTCATTCTAACGCTAAAGTTCATGTCCCTAGAGTAAAGGCCATAGGGATTATTACCACGAAGAATCCATGTAATTTCAGCAGGTAAAAAAAATGCCTGTCCTTTAGCCCTGATCCATACCTGACTTAATGCCTATGAATACTCACTTAAGCACTTAGGCCGTATGGTTTTTCTAGGCGCAAGGGCTGTATGGGAGACCGCAGGGAACGTTACAGGGAAAGTAGTTACTCAAAAACCATAATGCCTCTCATAAGGCAAAGGATTTAGTACGCGTCAAATTTACCCTCCACTTTGAAACAGCCCGTAAAGTTGAAAACCATGGCATTTGTGATAAAACTCAAATGGACATATAAGGAACTAACACTACTAGACTGAAGAGCTCGCCTCAACTTCGCAAAATTAGTAACGTAGCAAAGGTTTGATTACATTAAATGCAAAGTTATTGAAACCCATGATGCCATCTGATTTATTTTCTTACCGACACATCATGGAATAAAGCTAAGCATTTTTTTACCTAGGTAATTAAAGACGTGACTTAGTAACGCGGCTATCTGGCGCCATGTTAAGATGCAAGACTAAAGTCTACTAATTTCATTGCGCCCATCGCCTTTCATTTTGATTAATTCGACGCTCCACGTGCCAACTGATGACTTTGACACTCTTACTTGACCCACTGCTAGTTGTGAATTTCTCGGAAAGGAGGCCTTTTCTTCTAGTTGCCGTCAAATGCAACGGCGAATGAAAAAACTCCGCACGATGCACAGTCGCGGCTTAACTGCTGTCCGCCCTTACTTTCTTCTATTTGCTCAAGATCGGCCGAACAATGTGGTGGCGCACAGGCGGCTTCTCTGTGACAATTGCGTTTTTTGCCTAGGCCTCGTCGAGAGGTTAGTGGATCGGCGTGGGCGATAAGGGGGAAGTGGGGCAGGGGGAGGGTTCCTGTTCCAAACCGCCTTAAGACGCACTACATGTCTCGGACATCAGTGGAGCCGCCTCGTATGACTCGCGTCGACTTGAGGGATGGTGGCCGTCGCAATGGCTCTCTGGGCGGAGACAGTGGTGGCGAAGAAATTCCCTATTCTGCCCCTTTTCCTCTCTTCTCGGTTTCTTCTGTTCTATCCCCCGCCCCACGTTCGAGTCGTGGAAACTTTTTTCGTGAGCCCGTGGCGTCAAAAGAGGGGGGGCAGCGTGCGGAGGTGGCGTCAGTCCATTTATGAGATCGTCTACCGAGGGCTGTGAGATATACGTCAGGCTCATGAGTAATATATCAACAGAAATACTTATTTCTTTCTGTCTTCTTTATTCCATAAGGTCCACGCGTACGTATTGCATCGTACAAGTACGTGTACAAATGCGAGTGATCAGAGGTCCGGGAGATTTGCCATAAAGGGATTTCCCGTTTATTTATTTATTTATTTATTTATTTAGTATAAGTCCGAAAACAGCACATTTTGGCCTTTACATCGAACTATTAACAACGATAACAATGGTCACATTTACAAACACCCAAGCCCTAGATGGAGCGAAACTCACCCAGGCGGGAATCGAACCCGCGACCCTTGGAATGGCAGACGAGGACGTTACCCCGCCGCCACCGGGGCCGGCATGGGCGTTACCGCACTTTCGGAACGGATCCTTCAAAATATAGGTATTATTAAAAGTATATGCCAATGCATGTTATCTAAATACCTTATTATTGTATTTTTTACATAGCATTAAAATTCATTCCTTGCTTGAAACGACTAAAAGAATCTCATTTAAAATAGGAAGTAGAAAATCATAGACGATTTTACTATGGTACATTACATATATTAAATAATGGAAAGCAATTGGACAATTTATTTATATTCCTTAAGGTATTATATCAATACCGGGAAAATACCCCAGTGTTAAGAAGATTTATCGCCTTATCTCATATATCTCATCTTTAATCTATGGGGATGGAGATGGTACGGTGGATATCGTAATGGATTCCCACCAAGAAATGCTGACGTTTTGTGGCAGTCCAGACCAGACGCAGGGTTTCTCTCCACCCTTCATCCTTTCCTGTCTATCCCTAATGGCACAAATGGCCTTAGATGTCGGTCGCCTCCCCTAAATACTAATCCATTAAAATGTCACCCCCTATGATTTTCCGGGTGCAATTTTCCGCATTTCTTCAATTAAAGACCTCAAGACAAATTCTTTGTTGAGATACCATTCGTCATCCAATATAAAATTCCTGTTTAAAAATTAGGCGCTATTCATGGCAGTTTCTAGTACCACAAGATGGAAGCAATTGATTATTTGAATCCCTTTTTATTTCCAGATAACGCTTCATTGCAGTAACTATGCTTTGAAGATAAAGTTGATACATTTAGGACTTCATTCAGCTATTATCTTTGTAGTGTGTTTTAAAAGATCACCAGATCATAGTTTAAAATCCTCTTGATTTGCTTTTTTTTGGATTTTTAACCTCTTGACTTCAAATGGAGTGATTGCTTGTTACAAATGGTGTAGTATTTAAACTCGGAATTCAATTCACTTAGTTTTCTAAAGAATCGCCTTCGCTATTCCACCATCTCGGATAGTTACCATCATATTTAGCTTTAATGAGTATAAGCATATCGATTCCATGGCGTATTGTTTCCAAAAATAATTCTCATTTTTACTCAACGTATTCTCTGGGTGTAAAACATGTTTAAGTTCCACATTAAAATTCTTAAAAGTTACAGTTGTTGAAAATCTAATCCCAAAATGTGATGAAAGGGCGAAATTACCATGCTATATTTCGTTAGTAGACCTTTTGCATCAACGAAGGTAATAGATACGTAATGTCTAGATCATTTGAGGAGCTATGCTGACACTCAATCACCCAATGAAAGTTATGTAACAGAGTTAATCTCTTTCATTAACAGGAAGTAGATGTTTTTAACAAAGTTATAAAATGTGTTATTAGCCCCATCGCACTATGTTGAGACAATTCAAGAATTGTTTATAATCTTAGCAATGTGAAAAAATATTGAAGAGATTGTGTTGAACCAACAATTGAAATGTATCACTTTTCTGTCGAACGATTAGCAGTCAAAAACTTCAAACGAGTGCGCTAGAAGAAAAAGTATTTGTTTTTTCCAAAAATTCTGGTATGTTGTCAAAGTATTATCAAATTCAAAGTTTATTGCTCTTTTTGCATGTAGCTTATAGTCTGAATTCCCCAATCATTTAAAATTTTTACATATTTATTGGGAAACAACAAATAAGCAAAACATAGCTTTGTTGATGCATTTGCGAGGTGTCAATCCGATAGCCAACATTGATTTTTAAGCACTCTATACCTAGATTTCGGTAAACTAGGTTAACATCAAAGGGAGGGAGAATTGGACAATGGGGAAGATGACAATAGAAATGTATGAAGCGAACGGTAACTACGTCCGTATGAATATAATGGGAAGAGTCAACCCCAGCCGTACTCTTATAAATGGGCAAAGAGTGAGGGAAATTAGAGAAGATATATGCAATAAATCAATAAATATTATAAAATAAATAACTGAAAATAAAATAATAACAAAGTAAATATAATAAAATAGTATAAATAATTGAAATAAATAGATAACGCCCACGGTTAGAACAATGAAATGGAAAAAATGCAAATAAATAAATAGAAATGAATTGCCCGTAGTCAAGTGAATATCTTCCCGTGGGATGAGGGAGAGATGGGGGAGGTAGAAGCTTCTTGGGGTGGAGGAAGCAAGACCTGGAATGAAAAGGGGACGGAAAGTGAGGGAAATGTGTTTTCCATTCTATTATTGCGTACCCTCTGTAATTTTAAACTCGGGAACCAAGTTAAATAAGGGACTATTGATGATTCCCGGTTCGTTGTTCATAATTTGGGCACTGAGCAAGTGCATGTGGTAATTCTCAGTAGACGTCGAGTTTGAAATTTTGGGTGTGCATATGTAGATAGGGATAAATATTGGATTGCAATATGATGGGAGGTTTTTCTTAGATGCGATTTGCGACGCCGATTTTTCCAAACGGTTTTTTAAAAGCCAATGTGGCTATGGCAATGGCATATAACAATACACTGCCAATAGTTCACCCTGTCTTCGATGATGCTGCATGCCTGTTGTGGAATCATCCCTGCGTCACTCCCTTAGCAGCTTGAAGGGTATCTCGTATATGTAGAAAAACCTTTTATGTTTCAGCTATGATTTTTACCGGTTTATCAGGTCGATATAGCGTATTTCATGGTATCTATGTAAAATCTATGGTATTCATGGTATCTATGTAAAAATGTTTTCCTTATCAAGAATAACTAAATAACATTAGAGTAATATTGACTTAACGACCTATTGACTAAGTGAATGGAGAGCATATTGGAATCGCATTGCATGACACCCGGTTTCTAACAGAGATTAAAACCGATACTTTGGAGTATCCGCATAAATCGATGCATCTTTGAGGCCCCCGCTAATAATTATAATTCTCTGATTGGATTTAGAATGTGTCAAATATTTGAGTTTTCTGTTAGTTAATTAATCTTATTTCGGGTTAGGATGAACTTTCGAACGAGAAAAAAGTAACGCCTGTTGTTTTTTCTTTTAAAATAAATCTGTCATGTTGTAGCACTACGTTTCGGGAAAAGTTTGGTCTAAATTTTTAATGAGAATTCATTGATACGAAACTTTTCAGTCGGTATATATATATATATATATATATATATATATATATATATATATATATATATATATATATATATATATATATATATATATATATATATATATATATATATCTATCGGCTTCAAATTATTATGGCTGCACATATATTCCAAAATAATTTTATAATTGGGGTTCAGCGTCTATATTTTCTGTATGTTCCTGCATATTCTATTTATCTCTTCTGAAAACTTAGGAGCATTCTAAGAGACAAAACTCATACCACACAGCCTACTCTGTATATGCTTCAAAGTTTTAGAACGCGGCCTGTCCGAGGACCAATGCCTCAGATGGATAATAGTTTGCCTTACATGTTAATCCAAGAACCTGTTGGGCCTCGGGTAAAGGTCATGGAAGGAGTTCAAGGTCTCCCTACCTCTCTCGGATGTGTCGTGGTTGCTGACATGTTCCACCAGCCGCAGGTTAGAGCAGTCGTTTCCATGTACGACCACACAGCACGCATGCGTTCCATCTTGGACATCTCCTGCGGTTCCAACTGACATTCACCGAGTGGTCACCTTATAGTGTACTCCCTCCTTCCGTTTTCTCTCCCGCAAAGAGTGCCAATTTTGCTAAAGAACTTATTTCTTTGTGATATAATGCTCATATACTGACCACACATTAGAGGATTAATCTAGTGATGAGTTAATTTGAAGAAATCACATTAAAGTGATTTTTTCTAATTCATTTTCGATATTATTTGCTTGTATAGTCATAATACTATGAGATCCATGTAAAATTTGTAATGCGCACATTGTCTGCAATATCCCGCAAAATCACTTGAAACCTTGACATTCGCAAACTTGCCCCGCTATCTCTCCATCTCCTCATATAAATTATTTTACGTTAATAAGTGGCTTTAAAAAGATAAAACTCTGCTCGTACATGTATCAGTACATTCTGTCTTACTCCATATTATTTCTCTTTATCTACTCTTTCCCGCCACTCTCCGTCTGCTACTTTTCTTATTCTAAATTATTACACTTTTCTGACTTTTCCCCTCTTACAGCGGTCAGGATCATAATCGGGCTTCTGGCCAGTCCGAAAGAAATATTTTGATGAAAGATAAGCTCGTATCTCAAAGATTTTATGCGTAATTTCAGAAAAAATTTCATTACTCTCTAGGCATTATTAGTGACTCGGACGAGATATGCGTTGTGGTCCCAGCTGTGTGGTTTACTTTTATTTCTCAAAGCTACTTCTGCCCTCTCACTGCCCACTAATTCCCTTTTTCATGCATATTAAGTGTGTTTCGAAATATTCCAAATTATGAAGTTTTAATTGATTTAAATTAAATTATATCTAAATTTAAAGGGAGTTCTTTTCATCGATAAATTTCGTTTGCTCCTGCTAATCTTTGAAAGCAGCTATTTTAGAAATTATTTCTAACCTTAAATTTCCCTATTTTTCAACGGCGGCTACGACTGATGATGGTGTTTAAGATTTAATGGTAAAAAGTAGTTATTGATTGGCCATCCAAATGGTATATTTTAAGTGGAAGCTGGGTAAAATAATATAATTCAGCCATTGATAATGACTTAAATGTTGATTTATCACTTAAAATTCAATTAACATGTCTGCGATTGACGATTTTCGCAGTTACCATGACATGGAGTTCAGATTGCTTCAGCATGTTGACATAAATTCATGGCGCATGCGAGAATTTATTTGTTTAAAGTGAAGTGAAATATTTGGTTAAGTTGATTTAGGTACTCCATTTGAAAACAATTATAAAAACTCTCCTTTTATTAATTTTTTTGTAATTCTCCAGCTGTTAAAATCCTGGTGTAGTAAATACTATTTGTTTCTTCCGCGTTATAACTTATTATATTTTATTTTTAAAAATTTGCGGTTATTCTTGTGGATCTTCGATCATGGGAAACCCGTTTATTAAGGGTATTTTTAACCCATTGTTACCAAAAGCTTCTCCTTCGGATAGCAATTTCGCCTGTTGTAAATGTATCGCGGGGGACGAGAGCTGTTTTGGAGGGGCACCCGCGGGGAGAAGATGTAGAGCGTCATCCGTCCCATTGATGGATGCATTGATTGCGGGTGCTTATTGTTTGGGTAAGCTTTAGCAGCTGGAGAGACTGGGGAACGGTTCATTAATGGAATTTGGAACATGGGTGTGGGAGGTGGGTTGGGAGGAGTTGGGGGTATTAAGGAGAAAGACCGGAGGGAGATGAGTGTGTTAAGGGAAGGTAATCGAGGGCCAATTCAACACGGATCGCCGTCGAGAGCTGACGCTGCTCGGAAACAAACGAGGAGCGAGGGCGCATTGTCTCCGACGCACTGCGCGTCAAGCAGTAAGGCAGGGTTTATTTACTCATTTTCCCAAGGAAATTCTGCTCCTATTATAATGAAGAGGCATCGGATTGCACGCTGTGGTTATGTCTGTCTTGACTTTACGTTCTTATGGTACTCATCGACCCTTGTAATCACTTGGTAGAACATGCTGAGGCTCATACCTCGAGTATCTTATCTACTGCTTGACATCTGTGCGTAGTACTTAATCTTAACTTTGTATCTACCCCTCATTTAAGAAGAAAAATGAAAATGTACCCGAAGTTTGCGTTTTATATTTGATAGGGTCTACCACGGAAAGTTTGATTCTTAGTTTTGATAGTAGAAAGTAGTTAATTCTGTCATATAAAAGTCATTGCATCTATTGATAATATCATCGTTGCATGATTTTTAAGCGACGTGGGGAAATCTTTCATTCGTTTGTTTTTCAGGATTGGAGTACCTATTATGTGTTTTAAAGAACTGGATTATTCAAGCTTTGAGGTTATCATTAGTTTTCATCACCCCAATACAAATTATTGACTGTCATATGTGCCCGTATTCGGGAAGCGCATAGTTTGGTTCAATCAGCTCGATACTTCTTTTATCACCGATGACCTACTGTCGTTGAAGTCTCAGATTGTAAAAAATTTCTCGGTTCAAATGTTATTCATGAGCACCAAGTATTTTTCTGATCCTATTTTCTTAAAGACTTGGCCCAATTGTGACCTTTATCCATAATATCTTTTTATTAAAACGGTTTTTTCATCACATAAACCTCCCAGGGATTTCTTAATCCATGTTTATTTATTTTTTACAGATACTCTTTTCTTCACGTCATAAGTAGCTAAAAGGTATTCTTAACATGACACACTATAAAAATAAGAGCGCATTATGAATTTATTTGGGTTAGATTTAATACGTTGTATTTCGGGTAGATACCAATAATCTGTATTTGGCAAAGAGAGCGTCGAGTGGTAGTAGTAGTTCGAAGGGAAGGCAACCGACAGCAGAGGTCATTTTCGCCAGATGGAATAGTTGGATAGGTGCTCCCAACCCCTTCTGATAGAGGTTGGAAGTTTAAGGGAATGGGAGGAAGGTTTGAGAGAATTTATTAGCATTAGCTTAGTCTTAACTAAAGTTGTCAAGAGGACCACAATTTAACTTCGTATCTGAATGACGGCGTACTTATTTGAAGTTTTCTCCACTTAGCACCTCATGTAGGAATCGCTGAAAAATCCAGTTATCACCGAGCTTCGTAGTGGGCCCTCGAGGTGGGAAGCTAGTTCTTTAGAACAGTATACCATCTCGATTCCCGAGAGTATCGAACTCCTCCTGCTTGCTACGCCACATACTTCCTCACAGACAAACAATCCTAGGAACATGCAAACATATTTATGTCTGTTCCAGGGAAATCTAACATGCCCATTTTAATGCGAAGATTTACTGTTATTTATTTCGCAACTGCAATAAAAATGTTCGCAAATACCAGTATCTCCTGGCGTGTGCGTGAAGTGCTAAATTCATTTCGTCGGTTAAGTTAGGGTATGTTCGGGTGTTAAGTGGACCTTCGGATATTAAGATAGGGTATTGGCATTCACAAGATGACAGTACACACCATTATCACTGAAAATTTAGCGATGCGAGGGGTCTGCCCTAAACTCCTCCCGAAGGTCAATAGCACTTGAGGCTCCAAGATAACCGACTACTTGACAGAAACGTCATCGCGACGATTCCCCAACCCCCTTTGGTCCCGATATGGCACCAGCAGACTATTTCCTAATTCTAAAAGTGAAATCCCACCTCAAAGGACAATACCATGAGACCCTAAGCGCCGTCAAAGAAGATTGCACGCGTACCCTTAAGGACCTTCCGGAATCCGCCGACCAGGGAACCTTCGAGTCATGAAAAAACCGCGGGAAAAAGTTTGTCGATGCTTAAGGGGTGCACTAAGATGAATTTTTAAGAATTGTAGCAATATCCTTAATTAATCTAATTTTCCGAAACTACTCCCGATACTTTTTTATACATACCATGTATGTACGTATGATACGGCCTTGTTGAGTAACAATTTCAGACTCATCTAAATTTATTTTACAAAAATTGAGAAAAAATCATATACCTCATAATGGTTTACACATACTTTGGTTCATTAATATGTCTGTTTTATTACAGACAAAATATTAAAGATAAGATCTGACTTAGGTTCCTTTTTATTTTATGATTTTGAGATTGAAATTACTTCCTTTTTGCGTAATAACCAAATCTCCCGTCCAAATCTTGAGGTCTATCAAAGTTTGTCTTTCTGAGCAACATGTTAAAATATTCAAGTTCTTTAGTACAATTTTTTATTTTTTTTGCTCCAGCCATTTTTACCGTAGGGAAATCAAACGCAGAGCCGGAGGGATTTTATTTCGCCCTAATATAGAAATGGTAGCGGATCATCAGGATGGATGAATGTCATATTTCTCAGAGCTCCCAGCGCATTAATACCCCATTTTTTAAAGTGCAAAGCCGAGATAAAAGTGAACCCTTTCCTTAAATAACACACACACATTAATAATTCGCTGGGTTTTTAAAACCATGGCAAACAATTTTGTCAAGGTCATATCTTATCGACCAGTATGAGAAAGTTTCATATGTAAAATGATGTCACAGTCCAAAATTCCAAAATATATGATCTTAAGGTAGAAAAAAATAAGTTTGATGCAAACATGGTTGGGATTCATTGATGACTAACCGATTAATCGACAAAACTACTTGTAAATTACACAACCTTGTAACACCACGCTTTTTCTGCTCATAAATTCTCCAAAGGGATAGAGCCTTTCCAGGCATTATACACTTGTCAAATGGGCTTGGATAACGAGGCATTACCTAGAGTGTATGCCAGCGAGTCTTCGCTCATAACCTTTCATCTCGAAGATAATGGAAAGGATGTAGAGGTATTATCCCAGGGAATAAAACAAATGGACAGTCATCATTTCACGTATTTTTCGGATTGATAGAAGGACTTATTCGGTTGTACGATTTATTTGTGTTTTATTTACGTTTTTTGTTGTATTTAGGTCTACATATACACAATCATAATTTATCCCTACATACGAAGTGGTATAAGAAACAACAAGTTGATTGCTGTTTTTTGACCCGTCACTTCTTCCCTCATGAATTCCTCAGCTAGGAGAAGAGTTTTAATTGCAATGTTGCAACATGAACTAGTGAATTAAAGATTTAATGAAACAATAAATATTTTGATTAGTTTTTAAAAATTATATTTCATAAATAACTTTTAGCATAACTCGCACCCACTGGTTAGATTTAATTATTACCTACGGTACTACAGTGGAAAGAGTTTAGGAACGAATTTATTCCTTTGAATCCATCTGTAGTGAAATAATTTCCGCGGTTAAGACTGTATTATACGTTGATATATTATTTTCTGAAAAAAAAATTATTTTCAACATTAAGTTGAGTTCATCGGTGTTGAGATGATGTTATTATCGAATGATCTGGTGATTTTATTGAATTGTAATGTTATAATTATTTGATGGGATTTACAAATTATTCAGTCACAAGGCATCCCTGAATACAAACAAATGTTGGCCATGATACTCTAGTCTGACACATTTCAATTAAAGTTAGATAGATAGTATTTGCGATCTACAGGGTGAACAATTTTTCATTTGACGTCTAGCAATTCTTCCATGCCAATATATTTTCCAAACGGCCAACGAAAACAAATTAGGAGAATGGATGTTGAAGCAAATGCATTTAGGGATTTGAATCCTTGGAGAGCAGTGCGTGATTGCAACAAATTAAAAGTCATGTAAAAAATGTAAAGTCCGAAAAATATTGCACACGATAATTCAATAAATCACCAATATATTCAATAAATTCCAATCCCCTAATGTTTCTTCCGCTAGCCATCCTTTTCAATAGGCTTCGCACGTCTTGCCGTTCGTCGTACAGTGATGACACGCGGATCCGTGCGAAGAAGATGAGTCGTGTAGTTATCGAATTCTATTCATTCCACCTCTTGTTCTTCTGTGGCTATTCCGTTCGATGGGAATATTCTCTGAATGGATGGTTCTCGATGTGGGAGGCAAATGGGTTGAAAATGCTGTGAAAATTCTGGAACGGAAGAAAGACGTATGAACAAGGAACCTAATGAATGACGGAGTAGTGCGCGAGGCCAAATGGACGGAGTTGCTGTGGGGCGGTGGCTGGGGAGCGGCAGCTGAGGGGCGCTGTTGAGGGAGTAGTAGGGTGAGGGGGGTGCAGCGGGGTAGGGTGGACGTCCTCAGGGGTCGGGGGACGATGGAGGGGGCGAGCGGAAGATTCGTGTCTTTTGCGGAAGGAGGGTTTGAGGCGGGAAAGGCGGGACGGCGGTGGCGGCACCACCCGACATCGGGCGGGAACGTAACTAAAGAGGATGATAAATCCTTGGTGACGGGTCGCTTAACCCTCCGATTTAAAAGCAAAGGCATTCTCTCATCCCAGGGCCACTCGATGATGCCTGCTTGATTACTCGCCTATCCCCCCTGTACCCCACTCCCCAAACGAGCGACCCACTTCATCAAGAGCGGCCGAGGTTCCAGTGCCGTTTCTCTTCTTTCAGAATCATCACCCCGTTCACGCCCCCTCCCTCTCTCGCCTCCCCTTCCGTCCACCCCGTGAACCCTTTCAGTCTCGGAGGGGAAGAAAAGAGGAAGGGAGAAGGCGAATTCGCATATTCGAGGCCATCAATCTCACCCGAGCTGCTCGGAATTTTGACGCTTAAAATGGCATCAGAAAAAATTATTTGATTAAACAGCTTGAAATGGAAACCTGCGATTAAGGGAATATGGCCATTGCGCCGTCTAGAAGGGGGCGAAGAAGTCCTCTGTCAAATAAACCGTTAATCGAGGAGCGGATGATTATGTTCATTAGAGAGGCAATCTCCCTTGACTGTTTAAATCTTTCCCCGGCTTTTTAATGAATATTTAAACATTTCGGTGACATTTTTTTTAACTTCAATACTGTTCCATTAAATTTAAAACCTGCAAAGTTAAATGAGCAAGTGGCAATGCCGTGGAAAATGAACGAAACTAATTATTAGCATATGCAAACCAGACTCCGGATAGCTCCGGAGAAATTTACCTAATACGTAAGGAAAACAATATGAGCACAATGCGGGAAATTAAGACTAATGTTTGATAAAATCTACCAGTCAATGAAAAAGAGACATTTTAATTTCTTGAGTAGGTATTAAAAATGTGCATGGACTAGTAAAAATTTATAAAAAACTGTTTAGAAAAAATACTAACCGTGAAGGCGTGATAATTATGTTTCATAAATTCACTATCCAATTTAGATGAAGGTATGATGTGAGATAACCTAAAATCACATTTGAAATAATACATTTTGAATCGATTGACTTCCCTCCCGCTGCGTTTGGTAAATTCAAGCTCAAGTTCTCGCGGTCCAATCTTTCATTAGTGAAATCCTTAAAACTGGAAATCATCATAATATATTTATTAATTTCCAATTATATCGTATCCCTTGGAAGATATTGTATCAAAGAAATGCCAGGAAAAAAACAGCTGTCAGATGATAATTTCATGAAAAGAGGAATATATATACATTCATCAGTAATTAAGAATGAGAATTCGTCTCCCTTTTTTCGAATCCCGAAACCGCTCCGGGCGAACGCAAATACCAAAAATTCCCCAGAGAAATCCATGAGGGTTCCGGGCAACCTCTCAGTACTGAGAAAAACCAATTAATGTGAAGTGTCTAGAGCCAGAAAAGTTAT
Source organism: Hetaerina americana (assembly GCF_022747635.1). Classification (NCBI taxonomy): domain Eukaryota; kingdom Metazoa; phylum Arthropoda; class Insecta; order Odonata; family Calopterygidae; genus Hetaerina; species Hetaerina americana. The sequence goes on from NW_027287538.1 coordinate 55,976,402, forward strand.
CTCGGAGATACGTTTGGGATTTGAAAGGCTAAATAAATCAATTTTTATGAATAATTGAATAAGCTCTTGTCATTTTAAATTGGGCGTGGTTCTGTTACTGCGTCGAATTTATTTTGGAGGAATGGTTCTTGCGGTCAGTGATAAGTTTTTGACTTTAGAGGAGGAGATATATGATTGCGCTCTTTATCTTTATTAGTATCCATTTCTGTGACGACACGAAGGAATAGATAGGCGTAAGAGAATGTGCTACAGTGTGATAAAAGCCGGGTAATAGACTACAAGTGTCATGTTAAGTAGCTTAAACTAATATTTTGAATTTCGCGGAAACTTTTCCACAAGATTCAACCGTCAAATGTCCAATCTTAAGGTTATACCTGACGCTGACAGACATGCAAATAGTTGATTAATTACCTATTGCTCAAGAAATAATATAAATTACGATAGTGAACTAATTGCTTGTTATTTACAACTTGGTATTATTATGCTACTGTAAAAATAGCAGTATTAAAAGTAGGATTTCCCCTTGCCTTAAATAGATGCTCTCCAGTTGTGAGCTTAACTATATGTATTTGATAGTTGTGAACATCGTAGATATATTACCGTGAAGATCTTCAAAATGATTCCTCTCCCAAATGAGTGTGTGAGGGAAATCATGCCTTATATGATTTATGTTGAATTACAGAAAAACGTGTCATTAATAACTATTTATTATATTTGTAATTACCTAAAATAGGCACCATATAATATGCATGTTTGGTGTGTAACAATTTTCCGTTATGAAAACTTATTGAGGCGTTATGAATTTGTTGCAAGTAGTGGGATGAGCAATAACAACTCTTAATGAAATGCTATTATTTATTCGGAATGTATTTATTGACTCGAGTTTCAATAATATTTCAATTTACCATAGCAAACGATGAAAATATTTGGATAAAAATTGTTTTTACTGTTATTTATTTAAAACGAATCACAAGTAAGGAAATATTTGCTATAGAGTAGTTGAGTGTGTGTGAAAGTGATGATGAAAAAGATTGGAAACCATGCCTCACTAACCCTTACAGAAATGGCGGGTGGATCCTTGGGAGACGAATGTTCCAATTATTTGCATCATCAATCCGCCACCCCGGAACTCACCCCCTGTGTCTTTGGTCTGTTGAGAGTGAGTGTGCTATCTCTAGAGAAAATAAAGCTCCATACAAACTCCCGTCCCGAAACCGTCTTGACATTCAATCATTCGATCCCCAAAACTCCTCAGATTCCCCTCTCTTACCCTCGTTTGCCTCTAGCTCCATCCTTGTTTCTCTAACTCTTGACAAGCATCTTCAATCTGGGAGTATTACTTCTCCTAGCTCTTTCAACAGCCAGCTGTTTGCTCCATTTTGCATTATGTCTGAATTAATTTGCTCATTTTTTATTTTTATCCCGAGAAGGAGAGACAATGATAGATCAAAAATATAAAAACAAATTCCACTCTATTAAATTAAATTATATATTTAATGTTGAATATCGAAATAATGGGGATACTTTCATTTGTGATAACTCTTTGATTATATTCTTTTATTTATTAAAGATAAATAAAATGTTGCTCTTTCTTTAAGAAAGATTAAGACTAGAGTCATATTATAAAGGTCATTACTCTGATCAATATATGATTGAAGTACCTTCAGTCCGCGTCAAGGGCCTTTGAAAGACCTAATAATTACTATTGTCATAGGTAATCTACCGTTTAAGGTAGGCTTTGGTTGGTCACAACTACCAAATAAACATCGCGTCTTTCATATCAAAACACGACCCGACATCCTACTCCACAACAAACCTCTGTATACTTCCTTCCTCCCTTCATTCAGTCGAGCATCCATGTCCTATTCCTACGGCTTCCTCGTTTTCCTAGCATCCCATTGACGACCAATATGTTTTGCATCCATTTTTTCTGCTTTCTGAGGATTTTTCCAAGCAACTCCCACTCCTCGCCCACCATGCCAGACACCTCCAAATTTATATTTCTATTTGTCCTCTTAACCTCCTTCTTCTTTCTCCAAAGCCACATTTAAAAAACCTTCAATGTACGCCGATCATCCTGTTTCAATTACCATGTTTTCGCGCCGTACATAACTACGTTCTATATCAAAATTTTAATGAGCCTTTTTTTTACATCCTCACGCAAAGTTTCTACCATCAATTCCCCCTCCTTTTGAAAGCTTCCTTACCTAACAAAATTCTTCTCCTCGTAACCCCACGACTTTGACCATTTTGGTCCCAAACCCTTCCGAGATACGTAAACTGTTCCACCTCTCCTAACTGTTGCCTTCCTTTTTTAACGCTTAACTTAGAATTTCTCTTTCTGGAAAACTGCATAACCTTTGTTTTATTTTAAATTTATTCTCGTCCAATATCAATTGCTCAGAGTTTCGAATTAATTTAGAACTACTTGCAAACCTTTATATTTAGGGAACCTAACTGATTTTATGAATTCTCCGCCGACATTCATTGCTATCTTCAGTATTATTCATACCTATTTAATAATTTTCTCCTTATAAAGATTGAACAGCCAAGGTAACAATGGACAACCCAGACTAAATCCTCTTCCTAATACTGCCTATCCGTACTTCCCACCCCTCATTCGCGCCTAAGCAGTCTGAGGCATTCGCAAGTTGCGGCCTCCTATCAATCTAATCTACTCCTATTTTCTGCAATGTACTCAATAGTTTTTCCCAATTCACTCTTTCAAACTCTTTTTAAAAACCTATGAACAGGTTTATACTTCTTGCTTGTATTCTATATTTTTCTCTACTAATGACCTCATTACTGCAACAGCAACTCTCACCCGTGTCTCTGCCTTTCCTGAACCTAAACTCTTCATCCCCTAAGTAATAATTTTCCCTGCTCTCCATCCTAAAAACCACATTAGCTGCGTTGGAAATCAAAGTTATTTGTCCGTAATATTCACATGATGTAGCCCTTAAGTGTTTTGGGAAAGGAACTAATCTGATCTCACAAAGGCCATATTCCTTTCTCATAAATTCTACGAAATAGTTCATAAAGACTCCGTTTTATCCCATATTTTCCTAAACCTTTAAGTGGTTCCGCAGGAATGTCGCCTACTCCCATGACCTTATTAAATTTCATTTCTCTCAATGCTCTTAATACATCTCATTGTCGGCTATGTATATAACTTAGCTATTTTCATCGACGTCATGTTCTATGTTTATGTCTAACCTTGTTGGCCTAAGTTATTAACCCTACAGTTCTTCAATTTTTCCTTCCATCACTCTTGAATCTTTTCCGAATCAACTATTATTTTACTCGACTTGTCTCTAACTGTTAACACAGATTTTTCCATTATACTTCCCGATAGTGATTTAACCTCATTCTACAGCGCACCGATTTCACCCTTCCTCTGTATAATCCTCATATCCTCGCACTGGGTCTTCCAGAACGCTTTTTTCCACTATTTTTTACCAGTCCACATTTATTATTCAACTCTTTGTATTTCTGCCTAATTCTGTTTACATTACTGCCCTTGCAACACGTCAGGGCAGTAGTTCATGGAAAATATCTATATCTTCATTTTGAGCAATCAATTATTTATATGGTTTATATGGCTGCTTCAGAAAGGAAGCTACTTTTATGTAATGCTAGTCTCCTTTACATCTATGATTAACGTTCATATTTGAGTTCCTGTCAAGAAAGAGAATTCTGACCATTAATATGATTTATTTTTAATCCATTATAGAAGTTCACTCTTGGAATATTATTTACTCAGCATGTTTAAATAGAAAACCTGCTTTCAAAAATAAGAAAAAAATGAACTTTATTTTAAAATCTTCTCGCTTGCTCTGTAAAATATTATAAGATTTTCAAATATTTAAAATGTGATATTTCCAGATTGATTTGTACATTTACACTTAATAACATCATTTCCAGCCGAGATGCCCATTAATGATTATGTTTTTGATCAATGAATATAATAAATACATTCAAATTCCGATGGGACGGCTTGTCGTTGGTGTGGGGAGCAGATATATGTTGAGAAATTTTCCAGATAATGACGTAAATGAAAATACTGTGTTCTTCTACATGTATTTTATTTTGGACGGCCTAGGTTTCGACTTACCATGTCATCATCCGGTGATGACTTTGTGAGCCGAAACCTAGGTCGTGCATGATAAAATGTGTTCGGAAGAACACAGTATTTTCTTTTCCGATAAGAATCGCTTCCACAAAGTTATGCCTCAAACCATTCCATTCATTTGGAAATCGCAGCAAAAATAGCCGTTATAACTAATATAATTGTATGTATATAAGAAATTAAAACTAGGATACATTTATTTAATACTTCCAAAGGCACTTAATATTTTCAATACACGAAACACTGTGATCACATACCGCTTTTAAGTACCGGTAATCCAGGATAAGTCATAAGAGACCCCTTTTTCCATACACATCTTAGGAGGACAAAAGTAGAGAACATCACGTAAGACATTTTGCACTTACCGAAAATGAAATCAAATGAATATCCCAAATCCGCCATTTACTCTAATGCTGGCTTAGCCAACCAAATTTATATGTGTACGTATAAGTGTATATAGAGCGTACAGGCATATACCTGTAATTATATGTAAACACAAGGTTTATTAGGGTAAGAAAAATATCGACTCCTTGTGACGAAATTTGGGTATTTGAATCGTGATTCTGGTAACAATAGGAGAGATTTGGGATGAGGGTTGAGTGGGTTAAAATATAAGATAATGTAAACGTAATTCATAAGTAAATAAGAAGCATGCCGTGAAAGCACGACCATTTTAAGAGAATAAATGTAAGTCGAAGCAATTAACAAATAAATAATAAAGTTTGATAATGATTTTAGAGCAAAGGGTAAACAGAAATTCATGAGCGATATGACTGAAGAGATTCTCAAGACAAAGACTGTTAGTAGTCTGAGAAGCAAAAGATAACTTACAAAACTGTATTTGAGTGCGATAGATGAAAATATGTCAGGATTCAGGTTGAATGGGATAGAATGATAAGTTTCTGAAATCGCTTATATTCAGGCTAGTTTTTTAAAATCATCTAACAATAATGTGTCTACTGTGGTATGTATCTGTCCGAAAACATAAGTCATTTCTGAAAATTTACTCCTATTACGCTATAAAATAAAAATAATTGGAGATACTGCGATAAAATATTGCCGGTATATTTCTGGAATACATAATAAACAATACCGTCTTTTAGAATCTATTTCCCATCACATTTACCGTTACAGTTCTAAAAACAGAGGCTGCATGTGAACTCCACGAATCAATAGTTCACAAACCCTATTCGCAGATAATGGCTGCATTATGAATGATGGAAAACGTATTGCTTGTAGCGTCCAGTGCATGAAACATTTTTTTGTAGTTTCTATGGTAATATTTTTACTGTCTTTGACCTCATTGTTTATTTACAGCCTAATTCATCAGCATGAGTTCATCCATCTTAAAAGAGGATATTTTTCCTAAACGTCTGTACATTACGTATATTATGCATCTGCACGTCTTTTGATTAGATTTATTCAACATTGTGCTAGACATATGACCCAGTTAGCGTTAACCAGTCAATTATGTTCAATTAAATCCTTTCATTATGTAAGCATTTAGTACCCTAATTGTGCTACAATAAAACAATAAATCATTGCTCATTAAAGCTACTTGAATGTACAGGTAATGCAGGTGCATGTAAAAGGCAAGAATAGGCTGTCACTTATTCAGTTTGATGTTACATTCAGCAATGGTATATGAAAAAGATTTTCATTGAGCAACGTCAAAATTCCTCCCACACGAACAATAGCTGTTCAAAGGGTGTTTTAGGCATAATTTAATGAAGGTTTCACATTATAGGTGTTATTTACTTCTATAAGTTTTAATTAAATTTGGAAGTAGCCAGAGAAATAGTTGTATTTCTTGAATTCCGGATTTTAGTGAATAATTCAATTGAAAGATGTTAAGTTCGGAGTAATTTATCCACAGCATGCGTTCTCCTTGTATTGTTGCTTTATAAATTCGGTATCATTCTTTTATTGTTATGATACATTTGTGCAAGTACCTTAAATTCTAAAGGAGAGTGGATAAGATTAGTAATGGTTAATTCAAAATATTTTTATGAATAATTTCATGGTTCAATTGAGGAGGAATTTACAACGGCTTCTTGAAATAATTGAAATTAATCTGGGATGTCTTGCTCATTAATTTTGACAAACTCTTTGAAATATACCCAAGCTGTGTAACTAGAACATTAATGACCATTGGAGAAAGTTGTAACTTAAAATCAGAAAAACGTTTGTTTTAAATTTTATAAAATTAAAACGATTATTAATTTGAAGTCGTGAAGTACAAGCCCGTACATTAAAAAGTACTCGCTTTATAAGGAGCCGGACTATTAAAGTACTATAGGCTAAGAATTAAATTATTAATATTTTCTATAATTACATGTATGGAAAAAATTCCACAAATAGGATAATTTTCATCTTAAAGGGGGCCAGGTATTCCTTAAACTTTCACGAAGGACTTGTTTCGATACATGAATGAGAACAAACCGTATTGGTTTAAGGCTTTAAATTTATCTCGGAGCAGTCCAGAATGAACATGGAACTAGGTCATGCTTATTAGATACGTTTTGATTACCATCCAGGTAGTCTTTTTGATTTTCCTACTGTGGTTAATATTATCTTCTTTAGATGCAATAGTTCTCTCACATTGACTTTTCAAAAATTCAACCTGATTTCTGCATTTTATGACATTCAATAGATAACAAGCTGCATCGGAAAAGGGAAGCGGATGGGTGAGAAGGAAAATTTGAATTTTAAAAATGTCTAACGAAGAGAATCCTAGTCCCTCCATTTACCATTTGATTTTCTTCATATGCTATTTGGGATATATATCTACAGTAGGTGCTTGAGGTAGAAAATATAAGGAAAGGACAGCTTAGGCCCTGAAAATGTATGGTGTGTTTTCTCATGCATTGATAGTAGGGTCGGTATATATATATATATATATATATATATATATATATATATATATACACATATATATACATTTGGTTAAAAGAGCCATATCGCTATATAGAAGCATGATGACTTTAGGGCAAGACACGTAGCATATATGCAAGCAATGCATGAAAAAAACACAATTCACAATTACATGAACATTTTCGTTTCTTACCCCATTTCAAAATAGCTAAGGAGTTAATGTCCACGTGCACCCTGAGCTTCTGAAGGTGAATGAAGTATGGTAAGGGTAAAGAGTGTTTGTTTCTAGAATTCCTAATGGTAGACATGGGCTCCATTGGGAGGGGAGGGTGGCGAAAGAAGCCAGAGGGTTGTTCTTCTTTCTGTTCTTCGGCAGAGGTGTGGAAGAATTATAGGTTGAAATAAAATGGAGGTGGTGTTGTATGAAAGTGTGGATGAGCCGTGTGGGTAGATAAATGAGGGTAAGAATGTGATGGGCTCCTCCTTCAAACCTGGCCTTCCGCCTTACTTTCCCAATTTTCGTCTCACCCCATCCCTACCTCTTTACCTGCCCCCCCTCAACACCACACTATTGAGCGCACGCGGGCAGACATTCCTCAACCCTCAACATGGTGTATCTGGTCTTGTTTTTCTGTGCTCATTATGTGTCCTCTACTCAATTCGTATGTTGCATGCATTGTTATATATATATATATATATATATATATATATATATATATATATATATATATATATATATATATATATATATATATATATATATATATATATATATATATATATATATATATATATCTTTGTCAATGCCAATGGCAATAGGCTATCCAAGAACGACGGTCTTGTTGTAATTAAATTTCGATAGTGATTCTTAATAGTACTCCTCTGTGTAGTGTATTTTTATTCTTTTGTTCTATGAAAGTTAGTGGAAAAATTTCTCTTTCACGATCGTGCAAGAACGCATTTTAGTACCCCGATCTTATCCAATACTTAAATTTTCCATCCCTTCTGTTTTTAACTCTGTTTCTTTTCTTGTTTTCTATCACTTTTACTCCTATTTCCATCTATCATCCATCCACCCATCTATCCCTGGGCCCAACCGTCTCTTCTTGCCTTTTCCCTGCTTCCCAACTCTCCAATGATTCTCCCAACACACGCCTATCCTCTCCCGACCTCACGCATCAATTCGACTCCCGCGGGAAGCGAAGTTGATTCAATATTGGCTCCCGCGTTATCTTGCTATGTACGTGTGTAGCCTATAGTGCGTCAGAACTTCCCTCTATTCGCTCCCACACCCAACATCCGCACCTCCTTATTTCCCCCTTCTCTCACTCCCTCACCTCTCCTTACGTCCGCACTTCATCCGCCCTCCCTCCGCCACGCCCCCACCAACGTGCAGCGCTTCCCTTCATCCTTACACTCTCCTTCCCCGCTTTGAAATTCTGTTCCATCTCTCTCTCCGCCTCTCTCTCTCTCTCTCTCTCCTTATCCTTCGGTTCTACATTCTTCCGCCTTCTCAAAAACATCCATTCACCTACTTTACCAAAGAAACCCCGTCCCCACCCAATGCCATTCACTCCGTCACGAACTTGGTAGCGAAAAGCGTACATCACGGAAATGCCCCCTGCGGTATATCGGTGCGCACAAATTAAATCAATGGCCGCTCTTTGATCCCGTTGTCCACTTTCGCATAAATTCAAATGCAGGCAATGTCAGTATTAGAGGTCTATGTAACATGTCCAAGGATATACGTGCTACCGTTATCACCCATTAGAGGCGAGTTTGTCGGCTTAAATGCATTATAATTCTGCACCGATATACGTATAATGCATGCAGGATTGTGCCAAATATATGAGCGTTGTTATATTTATTAGAGATAGGACACCGATTTATTGTGTGCGGTAGGATAGTCCCCGAAAAATATTGCATGATGTCGTAACTTCATGGCACTAGAGTGCATTTTCACATCACACTTTTCTTATACAGAATTACCTTTTTTGCTATTCAAAGTTTCTATTTTCATTTGTGCTAGTTCAAACGCCTCTTTTTCCCTTCCTCTTTTCTTTTTGCTCAAAATTTCCATGAATTCATATTCGCGCATTGCAGGGCAAACTGGTTTTCATTCCCACTTTCACAATCTGAAATATTCCTCTCAATAACGTATTTCTCCAATCTCTTTTTCTGCCGTTTTCAGTGTTCCTCAAATTCAAACCACCTCTTGTTTCATTACCATATTTTAGCTTCATTCTTCGTCTTAGATACCATAATTCATAATTTCTATTTATCTTTCTCTTTGTTAAAAGCTTAAAATGTAGCTTATGAAAACCTTTTTTTCATACAACAAAATACAGGGGTAAATTCGACAATTCGTTTTTTTCTGAGCTTTGAAATATGCCTATTATGCGGCGTTCCTAAAGTCAATCATACTACACAAGTACAGTACATGTATTTAAAAATATTTTCCAAGAACTCAAAATTAGTTATCATTTTCAATTGCATAGTATTGCAGTAATGTTTTCCCTGTTATATTTATATACCCTATGTTATTAGAGAATCTCATAACTTCGTTTTTCCAAATATGTACATGGTTTGTATAAAAAGTATCAGGAAAAGGTTCGAAAAAAAAAGATTTATTTCGAATATTGCTAAAATGCCTCAAACTTCTTCAAAGCACATCCCTTGAGCATCGACACAAATTTGCCAGCGGCTTTATTACGAGTCAAAGGCTCCCTAGTAGGCAGTTTCCCGAAGGTCATTAAGGGTACGCGTGAAAGTTTCTTTGATGGCACTTAGGGCTCCATGGTGGTGTCTTGAAATTGTTGTTACCGATACTTTCTCTACAGACCTTGGATATCGTTTTCATTACTTTTACAGGGTTTGTGAAATTTTATCAGGAAATTTTGAGATACATGACTGCCTATCAGAATCTTCAAAAATCGAACATATTATTACACATTACACTCATTTTTGTATATTCCCTTGCTTCTAGCCCATTCCATACCGCTTTAATCATTTATCGGCATGCTATGTCATAGAGATATTTTACGATTTTCAAACTATATCATTAATAGTTCCAATAAATTAATTTTTTCAAAGAAACATTTTCCAAAATCACCCCTGCACTGCCATGGAATTGCGAAATTAATTACAAGGAAGGTATAGAAAGTCTCGGGGATAAGAGTATCAGAATATGGAGAACTTATCATAACGCTTAGATTTACTGAATTTTATGTTTACGCCTGCCGGGTAGCCAAGGATGGGCATCATCACTGAGCGCAGACTGAGTGCATAATGCTTTTTTTCCAAAGTTTCAAATTTAGCCGTTCTTATATAAAATACGACTACCAAATCATTGATAGTAGTAGTTTACTGACTTAGGTTACGTTTTTTATGGAGTCTGACACTTCATACAACTGTTATTACGATGCCTTACTAACATGACGCGAAATATCCTTAGCCGCAAAAAATAATAATTCATTATTTCATTGTGTATACTTTCTACCTTAATTGATTTCATCCTGAATGCCTATTTATTTCCATCCTCTAGTGCGGTTCTCGGTTATCATTCCCTCCATTAATGCCTCTAAAATCCGATTTTATGTCAGTATCTCCTGCAGCCACTTGTCCTTCCTCCTTCAAATTTCTCGAAATAGCTATCATTCCTCACCGACGACCCCTAGAATTCCATCATATATTTTCCTTTCAGTTTAATATTTTCCATTCCATTTCATGGCCACATCTAAAAGGTCTCCAATATTTGTTTACATTTCTGTTTTCACGACCAGATTTCTGAATTACACAAAATTGCTCTCCGTATTGTTGACGTTAGTCTCTTCATTACATTTTCAAGGAGCTGCGGGGGATGCCGTGAGATTTAGTTTAACAAATCCATCCGCTGATGAGCATCGAAATGCAGAAAATGCAAACAATGGAGCTTCTGACTACTACAACGTGAATTTTAATGGTGAATAGTTAAGCACTTGCCTAAAATCGAGGGTGTCCAAGTTTCGCTCCAGACGATTGATTTTTTTAAAGTGAAATTACAGCATTTCTCTCGCCAGTTTTACTGCCGTGCATATAAATAATGTCTTAATGTTTTATGCTATTCAGCTTCACCGAGTAAACTATTTTTTATTATTATTTACTCTAATTGAAAATAAGGAAATACAAATGCCTTGAAAATACCTTTTAATTATTTTCAAATAATGCAAGACAAATGATGCTGCGTTCTTGCTTTTTTAATATCCGAAAAACCAGTGACATATAAAAAAATAAAATGAGATAATGAAATTGTGATTGTATATGCATTTGCTGTTATAGCTATTGATTGAACTTTTTTGTTAGAAGAAGATAAAAATTGCGGGATAATATCAACTAATTTTATTTGAATATTCTTTTCTATGTATTACCCAAATGAGAATGTTTTGCATTAAATGTATCTCATTGCCTGCCTCGAAGCTAGCATATAGATCAAATATAGCTCGCATATAGAGCATTTAGATTGGTCACGATATTTAAATTTTGTGTTATCATAGAAATATGAGAGAGAGAGAGGTGTAACAGATAATAATTTTGGTGAAATCAAAGTCTTGTCGAAATACGTAGTCTTATTTTCAATGATAAACCTTCTTTGAGACTCATTTTTATTATTTTAAGCTTTTCCCCTTGTACCTGATAAAAATTATTTTCGCCGAAAGAACATAAAAAAGCACTATGTTGGCCACAAGAGAAAGATCAATCAATTGACTCATTAAAACCAAATTTAGCAAATTCTTTATTATAAATGGAGATATTAAATTGATATAAAAATGATAATTTTTTCGAGAAGAATATTCATTTTGCATGTCTGTAATGTGTTATTATTTCGATTTGTTTCGGTTTTGTGTTGATTTTTAATATCATTTTTACAAAAATAATGGTTCTACAAACACCAAATCCTGGTCGCACAACCCTTTAATATTTAACGTTACATGCGAATAATGCACCCAACTGCTGTCCTCATGGACTGCATGCAGTTGTAAGGGCATTGCGTAAAAACCGTCTCACACTTCGGTTTTCATTTGTGCATCTAGAGAGTGTTGTTCCCATATACACTAGAAACTCATCCTCCTCAATCTAATCTCCTAACCCTTCCGTAACTACCCCCTCTCCTTGACATGTGCGTCATTCTCTCTTCCCCCAACCCGATCCTCCAAGAGCGAACCATTTCTGGCGAGGGCCAACACGGACATGCTCGAATAATGGATTTAATGACACGCACATGGGAATGATAGCGGCACCACCCGACGGGTGGAGGAAGAACTGCTCCCGTGAGACAGGATATCCGCGACCCCGTTAGGGTATTCACTCCTGAGGGAGTAGATGGTTCCGTTGTCGCCCACTAGGAGGCTCCATCCCCCATTCTCTCTCCCTCTTTCAACTCTCTCCACTCCCTACCTCCTCGACCAAGTTTTTACAATTTTCAGAGTTCCGGCAAACTTACGGATGAGCGGGATTTGGAATGAAAGGCGGGAGTCCTAGGGATGCGGGGTGAGGGCAGAGCCGAGAAGGGTGAATGCTCCGATACCAGTCAATATGCTTCCTGGAATATCTTATTTATTCTGAAATTGAAGAGAAACGTTTGCATGAATGTGAGCGGGATTACGTGATAACGGCACCGTTGATATGTGACGGGTGCCATGACGCCAAACTGCCGAGATAAACGTGATTAAGTCATTGTTTAGCGTCACCGGCGTTCCATTCGTGAGAGACTTCCACATCCATTCTGGCGTCTATCGATTTAAAACCATGTAAATTTTGTGTGCGCTCAGATATTAGTGATCTGAAGGTTTCCCAGAGTGCGAAAATGATTTAGGCTTGTATTGATCGAGAGCTTATGGAAAATGTATGAAATATTTACCTGTTTCGTGTTGATTTCCATTAGGCATTTTAATGAAACTTGATTAAATCACGTACACAATTATAATATATTTTTTTGTTTAAATAGTACATCTCCAGTTATTCAAATGGTCGGCGAGGATAAAATGTAGCATTTGTATTCTGGAAACGTACATATAATATTGATAATTAATTTGTACGGGACAAATCAATCACAAAAAATGTTTAAAACAATGGTAATGAAAAAAATCCAGCCTTCACGTAAGGCAAACTCGAATCCAGAAAATTCATTTTACATTCTACTAAAAACATATTTTAACAACAATGTAATATAGAAGGATAAATCACTATAATACTCATGGAATTCATGATATTTACTACCAAATTAACATAAGCTCAGGGGTGGTTCGTAGACTAATCCATTATGTGTTTTATCCATCGGGTACCATTTCATCAATATTTTTATTACTTTTACAAAGTCTCTAATGGCTAGGGAAAGATGTATGATGGGAGAGGGACAAGAAACTACAGTAATTATAAGCCATAGGTAATGTAACTCAAAATATTCTTAAACCCATGACTATATATTGCAATAATTTATTTATTCTTTAGTTCTCTATACTTTCTATATTTATTGAGGTCATCCAAAATGTCTGCTTCTTTCCTCCCTAAATCTCACTTTTCCAGCATTCTTTTTTATTAACATTAACATCCCATTTGCTTTCAGTATTTCCTGAATCTACTTGTCCTGTCAAAATTTTCGAATTTTGCCCAGCAGCATTTCTCATTCCTCATTCGATTCCTAGAACTTATTCGTTTTTTCCTTTACGTCAATTTAATTTTATCCACTCCCACCAGCATATTCAAAAGTTCATTCTATGGCTATCTCCCTGCATCTATTGGTGTCAGAAATAGCAAAGCTATTTCTTTTGCAAAACTCTTTAGTTTTTTCCCTCGGTTATTTATTATTTTTAAACCACTCTATTCTAACTCACATCCGACTCTTCCATCGACTATTGACACATTTATATCCGTCATCACTATCAAACGTTTTCTTCAATTTATATTAGTAATTTCGTCCGACTAATCGAAAGCTGATAGTCTTTCTTCTGTCCTAAGCCTGCTTGTCCGAGTGTACGCATAGATTACTGCCAGATTGGCTACTCTGCTCTCACTTCTAATGATAATATTCTATCATTCATATATTCTATTACATCACTTCACAGTTTATTACCATATACTTTGATATGGTTTATTTATTATTATTACTTATAATATACTTATATTATTTACTCTCGGTCCCTCTCGGTGGCTTTCTTCTTGACACTTTTTTTCTGCTAGCATTCGATCAATTGCTAAAGGGGACCGTGGAGTCTTTTCCTTCTCCGTTGCTGGACACAACATTTGGCCTTAAGGTTCGAGTCCCGTAGTCATAAGAAATGATTTTCTCATTTAATTCAATCGTAGTTTCATGGGATAAATATTCGAGGGGTTTTTTCCGCTTTCTTCCTCAGTGCTGATTTTACCGTGACACCGTCACTGGATTGGTCACCCAACTGGCCGTTTCAGTCAAGACAAAGCGCTGCAATGACTGCCTTTTTTCTGGCTTTTACCTTTTGATACATCTAGCATGAAATAATACTACCAGGAGCAATTATATTTCTACTCGCCAGTACAGCTATATGGGTCAAAGTAACACGCCAGCCCTCTTCGTGGCTACTCAGTGTTTAGTATCCCATCAAATATGCCAATAATTCATTGGAATGATAAATTTAAATTGAATGGCGCACTAAAACGCACGTTGACCTAATTTCTTAAAATCCTGATCTAATGTTAGAATAAATTCATGGGAAACAGTAAAAGTGCGAGAAACAAATGAAACGCGATTATACGAGCATTACTATTATACTCGCAATACTAATACTTGGAAATTATCTAAGTTTTACACTTTTACTTTTACCACGAAGCCAACGTTTGAGGCACAAGGCATTGGAAAAGGAGACAAAACTGTCGAATCTTTCGTGGATTTTTTTTATCTCAGTGATAGATTGCAACCATGAAGGAAGTGTAAAATAGGTTAAATACTGGTCTAAATAAACCTTATTCGCAAGTATCTTATCTCAGATTTGGCAATTTTTAGACGTAGCAGTTTAATCGATATCGAGACATTTAACTATTTCATTATCATATTGCTTCCTACGCATGAAATGTCCAAAGGTTGTTGTTTAACTAGGAGTTTGTTAGCATAGTTTTACTACTGAACTGTCATAGTTATCCTGTCACAGCTTTAATTCTTAAAGTTTTTAACGTAAATTTTAGGAATGGATAGCTAAAGGTTTTTTTGGGCGAAATTAGGGACCATTAGGTCTCAATTTCGCCCAAATTGAAAATTTCATCCAAATGGAAAAGGGACCTAATGGTCCCTTTTCCATTTGGATGAGTTCCATACAACAATGTATCAAGTTGACGGATTCTAAAATAGTAATCAAGGCTTATTTAATATGGAAAAAGAAGTTATACTAAAACGGCGTGATTTTCCTGAGATAGCAATAAAATGGATTACTTGACTACGACTATCTTGAAAGGGAATGACTTCAGTGGTATATATCAAGATACAATACTATCCTGAATAATTTCTTCGCGTTGTAGCGAGAAGAAACGTATCGCGAAAAAACACTCAAACAAATCCTTTTTTGAGTCGTCCTTTTTTCCTTTTTTTCACTTACTTAAGCCTTTCTTTTCAATTTTAAAAAAAGCCCAATGCATGCGTTGTAATTAAATGATTTACATTTTTATTTGAGCGAATAAATGATCTACATACAGGTATCTACATCTAAATGGTACCCTGCTGTTATTACGTTTTTGGGCAAATGGAAAGAGGTGTGCAATCCTGGTTTAATTTTTATTTTAATTCCTTGACGTAATTTTATTATATACAGCAAAATAATATATTTCTTTTACCTTTTGATTAATAAATAACCATTTTCCGATTTTTAAATGAAATACGTCGGTCTTCACCGTCTTGACTATATTCTCCATTGAAAATTCATGGGATCAAATCGATTGAATCGAAAAAATAATGTGTTCCAATATTCCGCCATTCTTTTCATTCCACATACAGTTAATATATAGTATGTCCCTTAATTCCGCCGCAGCTGACTGAACTCAGAGATTTCATTTGATGTCAACTAAGAAGCTCTTGACTACCCCACTGACGGGTTCGACTTTTGCTCCCATGGGATCCACCCCAAAGATACTAGAATTATTTTCTTTATTTTGGACCATCAAATTACTAATTTTATCAAAATGTTTTCAAATTCGGTATATTTTGTTAAAATATTGCTATAAAGGTGGTCACATACCTATGCAACTTTTTTGTGTATTAATTATAACGACAATCTTTAGGTCTATCAGCCGTGGATGACTAAACATCAATCACCATAGATTCTTCTACCCTTAATGTCACTAGACTGCAAAGGAATATCTAACATCTTTTCCCACTTTCCGCGTATTGAAAAGAGTGCTTTTACGTCTTGTCCTACAAAAATATGTAAAATCTGGACATTATTGCAATTTCTGAATTGATCACCTCCCTTTATACGAGAAAAAAAGAGATTAAAAAATAATTTTTCAGAAATACGAGTATATCGAATATCGAATTAAAAACTATCTCTTTGAGACATATTCTAGGATTACATTTCACGTGTACTACTTTTAAAAATATCGATGCACTCATGTGCCCTACTTCTACTCTGCACTCAACCTAAGCTAATAACATGGTCGCCTTGTGTCTCAACTATGAGAAATTCAGGGTCTACTGTGAAAGCTGGATTGGAAAAATAAAAGGTGAGCAAAGATATATTTGTGAATAGAGAATACATTATTTACCTGCAATTTTTTTAAATTTGTAGTTTTTCTAATCCATGGTTGATTCAATTTGGAAGCTTTTAATTTGTAAAATATCGTTCGTCATTTTCTCTACATTGTCAATATGACAAGTTACACTACGCCTTACTAAGGCACATGGTGACAATATCATTATTTTGTTGTGTGTCACTTTTCTCTGAAAAGGAGTCATTGTTATTGAAATGACTTGCAGGATAATTTTAAACTTATGAGAGACTTTGGTGTTCGAGAAATATAAATGTATCAATATATGATGAATATATCAACTTTTATTTCTTCTGTCATTCGTTCGTTTATTTGTAAAACAATCGATTTAACTTGTAAAATCTCTCCAAATAACATTTTTTTCTGTCAATTTATGAGTACCACGATACGATGGATTCCCAGATTTCATTTTCATAATTACTCTGTCCTTTCTACACCGTACTTGCCTGCCATGGGTCCTTCAGAGTTGTTACGTTTGGGTCGTTCGTAGATCGGTATGGTCTGCGTCGCCATGCCAACAATATTTATATTGAAATAAGGACAATTTGCTCTTTTCCACAGTTTATTTATCGTACGACGCGTTTCAACTCACAGAGTCATCATCAGGTACAAGATGACTCTGTGAGTTGAAACGCGTCGTACGATAAATAAACTGTGGAAAAGTGCAAATTGTCTTTATTTCATTATGATGAACTTCCACGACCTCAAGCCTGAATCTGTTGAGAATATTTATATTATTTTCGCAATGTATCTTTAGTGGTGGAGGGATACGAAAGGTTACGCGGACTTACTCTAGTGTGGTATTGTTTGGTAGTATGTTAATTTATTTTCCATCATGTATTTTGTGGCAGATAATATTCTGTTTTCCTGTTGAAAATATGCATTGCAGAATTATATTCTGTTCATAGATATTTTATGTATAAATCTCTTGTCAAGTTTGTTTTTTTTGACTAAAAAGACATTTTTAGAAAACATAGTAATGTGAAATCAAATACGAAGGGATTTTAAAATCTTAACAGAATTGTGATTAATCACGGGGTAATTGAAGGTCTTGCGCTAAATTCATGAGGCCTTGATTGTTTATCAATTTTATTGCTCGGGGATGGTAGCTTCATACTTGAATAAAAGCGCCATCCCCCAGTGAAAACACAAGAGAATACTTTACTGCGTTTGTCTTTTAACCTTGTTATAAACTCCTCACGATAAACTAAAATTATCAGAGTTCTGACCACAGCATTGGAGTCAAATTCTGATGTTATTCCACTAACTCTCCTTGCAACCAGGCTCTCTCTTTTATCATAGTGACGTTTGCTCAACGAGAGTGAAAGGAGAGATATGGGAGAGGGTCAAAAAAATAGGATGAAAGGGCGATGTCATTGCAGTCGCAAATAAATCCTCTCCGACTCGGTGGGAGTAGACTGTATTACGCGAGTGGAAGTTTGCGCGTAGGGGATGGAGGAGGGTGCCTGGGTAAGAGAGGCTCGGCAGAAGCAGCTGGGGCAGTGAGGATAGAATGGGTGGCACTGGGGAGAAAAGAAAGGGGGAAGTGAGACTGGATGGTTAAGGGGGGGGTGCAGTGTGTCTTTGTGTGCGAGCGTGAGGCACGGGTCGGATTCTTCATAGTCCTTGCTCGACAAATTGGCTTTTCCCAGCGATCCTCGCCCGACTGGGGAATCCTTCGGGAGGAGCCAAACGTCTCCGGGGAAAATATAAACTTCGGAGGGCGAAGGAGGGATGGGGAAGGGCTCAAGGCGATCCTCACCGACGAAGGCGGGTGAGGGCCAAGAAGAGACAAGTGAGATGGGATGGATGTTCTAGGGGAGGAAGCAGAGGGAGGCACGGTTTTGGGGGGGGGAGAAAGGAGAAAGCATGCTTAAAAGGGTGTGAGGGAGATTAGGGAGGATGGGGAGAAAACGGGGATGAGATGAACAAGGAGCGAACCTCGAAGGGATAGAATAGCTTTGTAGTAGGGAGGGTGTGCGAGGTTGAGAGAGTCTGGAGACGGAGGGAATGGTTAAGTGCGGGGGTGGGCGGCAGCATTCTCTACGTTCCGACAATGGTCTCCCTCCACCACCTTCCTCCTTTGGCCGCCACTTCATCCTCGTCTTGTTTTCACCTCCCCCTCCAACCGTTCTCAGTTCCCATTCCCCTCCCATCACTCTCCCCCATCCCTTATTTCTGTTCTCACGATGCGTCACATCCCTTTTAGTCCGATGCTGTTTTTCTTCGCCGTCTACACACTCACTATTCCCTAAGGGGAATCTTTTTCAGAGCGACATCCTCCATTGAATGAAAAGCGTCTCCGAGGGTAACATATAATAGTATAATGTTTTCTATGCATTTTATGAAGCAGCAAAGATCTTTATGTAATTTTTATCGAGTAAATTCCAGGAATTTTCAATTAGTGGATGGCTTCTATCCATATCATAAGTAAAAATGAAAGAGTTATTACATTTATCGTCATCAGCATTTCATACTACTATTAGTTACTTCATTTCAAAACGATGAATTTCTGATATAACCCCTGCAAAACTTCTCTCTACGATTTTTTTGTCTGTTTTATATAGCATATGATAATTTAGCATTTAAAGTCGGCCCTCAGTATGGCGAGGATAAATTTTCACCAAAAAATGTAGGGTGTTGCTTAAATTTTGCCAATCTATATGAAATTAATAAATATTTAATTTGTGCCTAATTTTTCTCGTCCTGACTGCGCGAGTGGCACTTTATAGGGTCCAGATACAGATCCTGTAATAAAGAAATTCCTTTGGTCAGCGGATCCGTTCATATTGGTTTGAATTCTTAGCAATACCTCATTTTTACATTCTCCAGGAGAGCATTGAACTGCATATTAGTTTACTGAATTATAATGATAGCTCAACAAACTTATCTTATTTCAGTCCCTCTGTATATATAACGTGTGTGTCACTAGTGAGAAAAATAGAAAAATCTCATTTGTCGTTTTTAGTAGATTAGCTTCACATTATTATTATTATTAATATGTTTGCTTATCTAATGATGTTCACTTAGAACCATGGCAAAATGTAACCACAGGATGACTAAGGCCCACAACTAAGTATATTTGAACTTTTTTTGACTGCTCTATTTGATTTAATAGTAATATTTTTTTCGATAAATTGTTACCTAAACATATTACCGTCGTGATAATGTTATTCGCAATTATTTTATCTTTATAGCGCAAACCATACAAATCATCCTGGTCGGAGTTGAACGCATATTATTGTTGGATAAAATAAAATGAACGATGGTGGCTCAAACCTCAGATACTATACTGACCGTCTGCTCATAATAATTATGTAATTCCCTCAAATAATGTACATTCGCCGATAATTTATCAATGTTTACCGTACGGAGTTGCTGTTGTGACAGAATGAACGATGCCATTTAGTTAAAAGAAGTATTAGGTGCATGAATAATTGACCCAAAGTTTAAGGAGGAAGTGTAAGAAAAATGTACTATTTAAATCAACATTCTTTATCTCTAATCCTAATGTGGCCCGAGGATTGATCATATGGTGTACGTTCACACTCTTATATCGACGTGTGTGTAGGTTCCCCTTTCAGGCTCACTCTTGTAGTGGATGTTTTGGCCCAGCTGAGAACGGCTAATTTGTGCGCGGAGACTTGTTTGTTGGTGCGCCATCATTGAGCGGTATGCGTACGATGTGAACGAAATGGGTTCGCCGGTGGCTCCACACTCCCAGGGAGTACGCTCGAACTTATCTTGTGTGAGCGGGGGGGGGGGGTGAGCAAAGAGCTTACTGTCCTCGGTCGGAGCTCCAGTGGGCTCCTTGCCCACTTTCTCTTCCTCCTCAACGCCTCCATTTCGCCTCACGCCAATGGAGGTTGTGGGTCATTAGACGTGGGGTGGAAGGAAAAGAGAGTCCCTCTTGCTTTGAAGACCATGGTTTGTTTTACGACCGGCTTCGGACTGACCCAAACGGCCAATGAAATCGCTAAAAATACGAGCTCAGGGTCCCCCTTAATTCATTATTCCGACGCTGGCTCGAGAGAATCAGGACAATTAGGCTAACAGTGAATATTTCAGCATTGCTCTCCCTTTTCTTAACTCACATTTAACAAGCGATGACATTTTATTTTTAAAGAAGGAAGCATATCGGAGGGTAGTTTAAGACAATCGAGAATGCTCAATTACACCGAGAATTTGGCTTCTCTGTGAGCTGTCCGTTATATCTCATTTATGGAAATTTCCAAGAACTAAATTTATTCGAAGGAATTTCGACTTTAGGATTTGGCAATATGCCAGTGGGAACGTTTAAAATTAAAACCCAAATGATTAAGTATTCTATGCCTTATTTCCTATTTTATTAAATACCATGAGATAGTTTTCCACTAATAAAAATATTATGAAGTTAATGGACATAAAATCCATCGAATAATCAGGGATAAGACTTGATAATTTACCTTAAGGTATATTTTGTCATTACTACGAAATTATAGGTAACTGTGGAAGTGTAGAAATTAATCTGATGAATGTTTAAATCTCATGTCTAATGACGCACGATTAAAGAAACAATAATCAATCAATGTGATAAATAAATGAGAAATTTTAAGCAGAACTTCTTTTATCAGGCATTTTTAGCGGAAATGAAACTTAATATTTCAGCATGAAGGAATATTTTCTGACAGGGTTTTGTGTTGAGCATAGAACTTATAGATCCTTCGGAATCAGTCTAACGCTAATGCTCAGATTCACTTTCATAGCATATTTATTCACTTCATGAAGAAATTCGACTTTTATCCCGAAAAAATTTATTCAGCAGGTATGAAACTTTGAATTCCTATTAAATTTTAAATACGTTAATCTTTACCTTTCGAGTTTCATGGGTACACCTCTTAACATCTTTGGTATTATCACTAAAACTATGAGCCGACTTCTTTTTGACGACACTCCTTGTATTATATAGGTGTGCTTTTTATTCTTGGGGCTTCATATAATGAATAAATTATTATAAAATTCACCTCGGAGAATAAATGAATATGGAGTACCAAGAGATATTAAAATGTAAGATATTGAAATAGAATCTTGGAGGCTTTGATATTCCACCTTCATGTGAATTACATATAATGAAGTGATAACCCTCATGGTTTCCAGTTTTAAAATGGCTACTGCTGTAATTGCTGATAGAGATTTATTGCTCTTTTTCATGGAATTTCCTTGCCATTTTATATTTAAAGTCATCTATATTTATATTTAAAGTCCTTCTATCAATCACTATTGTGATTCTCCAAATGTCCTGGAATCGTTTAATTAAGAGTAATATAAGTATCATAGAAAGTTTATGAGTGAAATAATGGAAGTTAAAATCAATTCATTTAAATATTTTTCATGATATAACACTTGGCGTATTTTAGATAGCCATCTAAAAGAAAACCTGACTAGTCACCGGCAAAAATATGTGGCGACGGAGAAACAAGAAAAATGTATAAGAGATATTTAACTCTACTCTGAGCAAATTGGGTGAGATAACTCCCTAAACAAGCTAAGGTAGCTGTCGCAGCTTAATCAAAAAGTCAATGATTTGTTTGATTTTGAGTAAAAATTATTAAATTCCCTTAATAGATAATTTTAAATATCTATTAAATATTCTGGGTGGAGCAGAAAGACAAAGTACTTCGTAACCAGATGCAAATGGTAATGCAGATGAATATTAGACTCAATTTCGATAAAGGAGGAAGCTAAATTACAATATAAATTTGGTAGTTTTAACAGGAATGTAAACTTATCATTCAAAATAGTAAATAGAAAAGGGAGAATATTACACAAATGTGAAGTATGCCTTATTAACAAATAAAAATTAGTCAAACCTTTTTGGCTACGATAAACAATTCTGCAGTCTTCTAAAGCCTAGAAAATCTCTCGTAGAAGTTGTTTCTAATTATGTCACCGTGCAGCATATTTTTTGTTTAGTTTAGGATAATACAAGGCACTTTTTATTTTCATAAAAATCTTCCTCGGGATAGATCGAGTTTAGGATTCAGTTAATAACCATAACACGCAGTAGAGATCGTAAGTACGTGCATCAATCGCAACATCCACTCTCCCATGGCTCTATTAGTGAAAAGTCTTTCACAGTCTTCATTTGAAGCCTTAATGATTGATAAGAATAGAAGAGATTATATGGTTTAGAATAATTTTGTGTGTATCCGTTATTTATCAATCTCCATGTAACAACAAATCCACCAAAGATAATGGTAGTTGAGTTAGTGAAAACGAATATTTGATCAATGGCAGTGTTATCTTCAGGTGAGAAAGGGTAAATTTTGAATACATTCAACAGATTCAGGCGAGATGTAGTGGAAATTCGTCATTATGAGAAAACAAATTGTATCTTTTCCACAAGTTTATTAAATGTGTACTACTCGTTTCGGTTCACAAAACCAGCATCAGGAAAAGATACATCAAGTAGTGACTACATCGTTTTTATAAAATGCATCTATGTATAAAAACGATCTAGTCACTATTTCACAAGTCTTATACCTGATGATGGTTCTGTGAACCGAACGCGCAGTACGATTCTGGTAAAATAGCTAAATGATTGATTTTATTGGTGACTAAACTATGCACCAAAATCAAAACATCTGCTGCTATCAACTTTTGGCTGGTTGTTTAGGTAAAAGTCATTTCCGTTAAAAATAGAGCCTCAAATTTGATAGAGTGCAATTCCCTAGGTGGGGTAACGATATAGCTATTCTGTGGAAAAATGGGATATCCAGTACAGCAATTTTCTCTGTGCATCACGTAGGAGTTTTGGGATACCAAAAGTGAAATAAAAATTTTCATCACGAGGTGCGTGAAAGAATTTGTCTCATTTTTGCCCCGGGAGAGGAATCTTTTTGTTCCATTTCGTTTCCTTTTTCCCATAAGACTCACTCCCCAAGCGCCCCCACTGTGCTCTCACTTTCCCCATCACATACTATACCCCGCCTCCCGTTTTTGTCGTACCGTATCGGACGAATTCGCCACCTTCTTATTAAGGGGACGAGGCCTGTCCGTGAACCACCACCCGTTTCATATTTTACGCCCCGCTCTTTATTTGCGCCTTTATTAAACGCGGCGCTGGGCTTTCCTCCCCCATCGGCGAAGGTCGCACTTTCCCTTCCCCGCTTGACGCGTTGAGACTCCAGGGAGTACGACGGTGTGGTGGCGTGTACACTCACTGCACATGCCTTCTGCCGCCCCTTTTGGCCCTTCATCGCAGCCTTTCCTCCATACTCCCCATACTTCCCCCCCTCCATTCTCCGAGGTTTCATTCGTTCTCCTCCCTCCCCGCCAAGCTTTTCCCCTCTCCCTTTCTTAGAAGATCTCCGTGGGGGTGAATTCACTCGCTCCTTTTTGGAGATTTTTGGACGTTTTCCCAGGAGTGCGTAAAATAGGAAAAATTCGATTTAATTTCGTCTCACGTTCGACTTTTGAAGTTTGCTTGTCTCGCCATCGGGCTGGGGCATAACATTCTCTCCCAGCCTTCCACTAATTGAGTCCTCATCCTCGTGCAATCAGGTGGAAGTAAATTTTGCCTCAGCTATCTTCTTTCCGAGTGGGCAATCTTTCGAGTTCATCCATTTGAGCACCTCGGATGTCATGAGCGTTGCAATCTATGTACGCCTTGTCTAAATGATTGAGCATCAGCTGGGGGGTTTAATACCGATAGTAAACGGTTATTTAATCCATACACACTCTTCATTTCGTCCCCATTCGAGGGTAGGCACATTCAAATAAGCCTTTTAGTTTGTGAGATGCCTCGGACACCCTGATACCTTATTCCATACTATCGCAATAAAACCTCACTTCATAAAAGCCTTTAAACACGTATTTGCTTATATTTTCAGATAGTACTCGAGCTTCTCATTTTATGAATCTCCTCGACAGTTTTCATGGGGATCGGGATGTGGCTAACGTACTGGCTTCACACCCAGAGGGCCCCGTTTCGAATCTCAGAGGAGGCAGATATTTTGAAGGGGTTTCCCGATCCCTACTTGAGACGCTTTGTGTAGGGAACTAGGAAAGTGAAACTAGGGTGTAGGAAAGTGAGTACGCCATCCGTCGGATTGGACGCTAAGCAGCGGACCCCTCCGTGCCTTTCGTTAAGAGAAGGCAAATACCAACGCCGGGTTTATCACCACCCTTCATCCTTTCCTGTTCATCCCTAATGGTGCAAACGACCTAAGCTATCGGTCGCCTCCCCGAAAACTGATACTCGGCAGTCTTCATTGTTAAATTTCTCACTCCGCATTTTCATGTGAAAACGATCTTGTTTCATATTTGATTTCAGTTCTCTCCAGAATTCATAATTTAAACTTGAAATCAATTTTCCATTATTTTTAAGCAAACCGAACAATGAGAGCGTTCTTCAATACATTATTTTTTATTCATCAAGTTCTGAAAGAAAAATCTATATTCATGCAATACTCATCCATTCACCACCCATTTATTTCTGCTTTTTCTCATAATTACATTCAATTGCTAAATAACCGATAACATTATATATAGATGGTTGATATTAAAACTTTTCCTGGTACACTCAAATTTGAATTCGTAGTAATTTGGGTGGCTTTCGTTATCTTATGTTATTGCTATCTTTATGTCCTCATATATGGCTATATGAAACTAATTTCTGGTAAATGTGAATATTTTACATGCGTAATAAGGTTAAATAAAACGTTTCATCTGACAATTATCATTATTATCATTACAATAGAATTTTATGGCAACTAAGGAGGTGGAAGACCATAATTGCTATGTTATAAATATTCTACATTTCTAAATGACTGAAGAGTTGGTGCTCTATTCAAAACATTCCTAATCTGATTCCAGGATTAAGAGAAGTAGTAGTGAAGAAAAATAAACAGAGGATGTAGTCGATGCTGGCGTTATTCTGCAGTACTTAAGAGCTATGAAAAATACCGTATAGAGAGAAATATACAGGAAATTGGGAATTAAAAGAGATATCAAACTGTTGAGCACATATTTTTTGATGGAGTTTTGATTATTCAATCAGCTAAAAAAGCTCATTCATTATTTCAATGCCGTGGTTAAATCGGTATGAGGTTGAACGAGCGAATTTTAATTTACAGCCTTCCAAAGTAATGATATTCTTACTAATAAGAAATTTGACAAAAGCATTTGTCATGTAATGCCATTTCAGGTGTGTATCATTTTGAAGATTTTAAATGAATATGTAGTTTAAATTTTGCTCTATCACATGACTATAACGATAAAGGGTCTTTCTGCAATACTCTAAAGTAAAATTGGCATCGAATATCCATGATTTTACAGATTCTCTTATGGCTGTGGATGACTACGACCAGAGGAAATGTAGGTTGATGGTGGAGAAATTCATGACCATCTAATGAAAAATTGATATCATTGTACAATAACAAAATAGTTTAAATAATGCTAACAAAACAGTACCTACCCGCTTAAAAATAATAATAATAATCATCATCAATTTATGGATGAAAACAGCCGAAATCTTATAGTTACAAAAAATGGCGCCTCAGAGCTAGCCCAAAATTTGTTTTAGAACGTGTTTTAAAAATTAATAAGAAGCTCGGAGTGCAGCTGTATGTTCACCTGAAATTTTTTTACAAACAATGTACGAATGGATGGCACATTACTTTCAATCCCTCACAATTAGATCAAGGTTTGTGACAAAATGACTCGTGCATTCACTATCCTAGCTCCATAATATGCCCCCAGGAAGAAGTAAGAAAATAACTTGGGAATTAATAGAAGAAATTAATGCCTAGCTCCGGAATATATCGTCCCCGGATTACTGAGAGAACTTGGTCAATTAGTGGTACTTCTTCTTAAAAACAGTTATAAAAACTAATTACAATGAAGAAGTTTCTTCCTAGAGCAATGGAAATAGTCACAATTTTCCCCTGTACATAGTTGAGAATCCTTGTTTATTATTAAGCATCGTATCTTGCAAAATCTTAGAAAATAATTTAATGAAATACCCTAGTATTTTTTATTGCCAGTTTAAACTTAATATACCGACGCCAGTATGGATTAAGGAAAGCGGATAAGTTGCCTTCCATGCACCCTAGCGGTGGCTTGCAGGGTACTTAAATTCTAAAAAAATACAAGTGTATTTTTTCAGTCGTAATATGCTGAAATCGAGGGAAGGGAATGCACAACAGATACTCTTTATTTTTATATTTAAGAAAGCTTTCGTGAAGGTATCTCATGAGTAATTAACACACAATAAGGTATGACGTTATTAATGAGTGACGAACTGGACTTTCTAAGTTGATAGAAAAATCACATTACTTTCAGACAACACGGTTATTTCTTAAAAAATTACACCAGAAGATTTAGGGCTACTCTCTAGTAATTTAGGCAATTGTAGGGGGGATTGAATAAAAGAATTTGGAATAAAGAATAAGAATAAAATCTAGGCACTGGGGTCAAAATTAAATATTAAAAATGTAATGGAATCACAAAATAAGGGAAAATAGGAACAAGACATCAAGTTTAAAATAAAGCGAATAGAGCACCGAACAAGTCAAATATGTATGTGTCATAATATCAAACCTTTTATGGGCCAAATAGAATAAAATAAACGATACACGAGAACCAACTGATTTAAGTGCTTGTTATTAAAATTAAATATTAAAAATATTATGGATTTTCAAAATAAGGGAAAATAGGAACAAGACGTCAAGTTTAACATGGAGCAAATAAAGCACCCTCGCACGATAGTCAATAACAACAAACTCAGATGTGATCATTCTTAATTTTAAAATTTAAAAAGCTAAATGTAAAACATCAATCGAGGTCATTCATTATTGCATGTTGTAGACAGATATTTATGTGTGTACATTTGCATGTTTTCGTATGTGATAAACATAGTTACTTGTTAGTCTAGCGTCGAGGAAAGGTTTTGGAGGGGCAAGGATTGAAAACGCACTTTCTTATTCTAGCAGGACACAACCCAACATGCCAAACTATGGTACTCTGACCGCTCTTCAGTTGTGCATAAATTGTACTACCCTTCTTTCCATCCAACGTGCCTATTCCTTTTCTCTTGAAAATCAACGTGCCTCTTCCTTTTGACTTGAAAATCTAACTTTCTCCCCTCTTTCACAGTTCTAAGGCCACCATAGCTAATCAAAAGGCTGTAAATCATCCTTTCCTGCCTTTTCTGAACTACTACCAAAAATCTTCTCTCCCCTCCTATCATGCCGAGCACTTCGTTTTTCTTCCTTTCCTAATATTTTATGTTTTCCATCCTTCTCCGCACTAGCATCTCAATAGCCACCCATTTATACCTATCACCTTTAAATGATAATTGAATAGTGACTAAATCGATGTTTGAATTATGTCATTGATATAACTATGAAACGTGCATTAATTATGAGGTTGATTGAAAAAATATTTAATTATTGAAATAAACTATTCACTTGAAAAATTTTTCCTGTAAATAAAATGTTCTTTCTAATTAAAGGGGATATAAAACTCTGAGCTCGCTGGTGTCCTTTCTTGCAATTTCATGATGATTCTCTTAATTTCACGCTCCTTTCTCTCAGCCTCCTGGAATGCGAACTTTTAGTAACGCTTACCCACCCGATTACACATCCCCTGTTCCACTCAAACATATTCCATCTAGCTAATGCTGTTGCCCATAATAAGTGTATGCTGAGGAGATTCCTAAATTTCCTTTTTTGGAAAAAATCGTTTGTAAGAAAACCCCAAAATCAATAATTGTCTTTCATGCTACCCGAAGTGAATGGAATTAACGAGGGTAATTCGATAAGTATAGAGAGGAATGCCTTTATTATTCAAAAGCTATTAAATGAATCTTTTCCTTTCTTCCGGGGTTTTCATTGAAACCTTGGGATTAGCTCTGATTAGCTGTGCGGTTGTTTTATGTTAACATAACCTCAAAATATTCAGTTCGCCGTGACAATTCCAGTAGAAAATTGCACCTTATAAAAACAGCGCTATGTTATTAGATTGTTAGTAGCCAGAAAAGCTTAGTTGAATAATCTCTTGAGTGCTGAAACAATACGGGAAAATTTGATGAACCGTGAGAATGGTTACAAGTGGGTTAAATGGTTTGGCAAGCGTGGGTTATGAACTCAAGAATGGAAGTCCAGTTGAAGTTTCTGATCCCTCGTTGTAATTGAGGATCGCTGGCTAACAAAAACAATTCTGTTGAAATTATAGCTAAGGAAGTTCATTTAAGTGATAAAACTGTCCACAATTCATAAACATTTAAATTCAATTACAATTCATAACCATTTTTAGTACAGAAAATCGCGTGCAAGATGGGTTCCGAGGCAGCTTACTGTTGCTCATTAGGAATCGAGTCTTTCCACTAGCTAAAACCTAAAACAACAAAGTTTGGTTATAAAAGACGCTTTTTTGAAAGAGTAGTGACTTATAACGGGCTTTAGATCCATTTCTACGATCTTCAGGCCAAAAGACAGATTACGTAGTCGAAACATACTAGTTCTCCCGTTCGTAAAAAAAATTAAGGTTTAACCTTCCGCGAGTAAAGTGATGTTAGCCATCTTCTGGGACTGAAAGGTTTCAGTCTACTGTGATTTTCTGGAGGATAAGCAAACTTTTATTAACCAATACTACTCTGGGATGCTGGAGCACTAACTTAAACCAGCTATCAGCAGCAAACGCCGTGGAGTTTTGGCAAAATGAGTCATTGTTTAGCACTACAACGCCCACCCTCATACGACCTAGCTGACCCATCGCGTACAGTCCAAGCCTTGCCTTGTCTGATTTTTACCAGTTTGGACCACTCAAAGACGCCTAACGTGTGAAAAGATTTGCCAATTACGAGGAAGACAAGGAAGCGGTACAAAAGTGGCTTCAGGGCCAAGCGAAATAATTCTTTGTGAAAGAAATTAGGAAGCTACAAGAAAGATGAAGGATATAAATATTGGGGGTAACTATGTTGAAATAAAGCCCAAATTTTGTAGGAATCCAATAAACCGTTTTTGAATAGTAGCGATTTGTCCCTTTACTTATTGAATGATTTTCGTAAATTTATTTTACGTCTCTATTTCTTATTGTAAAATATTTTACTAATGAAGGTCATTAGCTTATACTAGGAAATCAATTTATGAATATTTTAAGTTGTGGGGCCGGCTTCGTGAGTCTAACAGAGCAGATGCATAGTTTACAGCCCTAGTGTTGTTCAAATTCCTGAAATTACGATTAGTTTGAAACCGTGATTACTACCAGTACTCATAGCCAAAATATGCCCATGGAATAAAATAATGAGTGATGTCCGTTTAACAACGACCGCTGATCATCTTGAAGAGAATGTGACGCTTCTGGATCATAGATGAAAGATAAGACTTTGCAGCCAGTCCGGTATTTTGCTGCGTACGGTACGGAAGCGAGAAGTTAAAGGAAAAGTACCACCGAAGATACAACGGGAGCCAAGCAGATGTAAAAGATTTCTACGTGGTGTATGGACCCGCCAGAACCTTTCTGGGTGAATGGGAAGATGGTTTTATCGCGGAGACCCCAATCTCACAAAAGGAACGCTATCGCCTATTTCGTCCGCAGGTCCGGGAAATTCAAATATACAAACAAAAGAGTGGTAAAAGTAATGCCCAGTTTTCCTAGAGAGTGCAGTTGTCTGATTGAATGGACTCTACCGCAGATGCAGATGAGAAGCAACCGAAAGCTACAGAGCGAGTAGAAAGAAAGCGCTCGTTTAAAAACGATGGTCGCCTAAAAACTTTGGAGAAACTTGTAGAGAGCCATTTTGTAAGTCCCGGCAACTGTTTAACTTCACAAAATACGAGTTTTTAAATCTGAATAAGATCCATGAAATGATTTTGCATCTGATGAGGTGGGCTTGTGTCCTTGGTACAGCGGTACATCTTCAACTATGCTTCCCATTATCCATTATTACTTTGATTTCCCGAAAATTTAGCTCGAAGTAGCCTTGTTTCCAATGTTCTCTCAATTTATCATCATGCACAGGCAAGTACATAACAATATTATTAAACTTACAATTAAGGGATTGAATGGTGGAATTTTGGAAACCATTGACGAAACATTTGGCGGAAGTAAACCTGTGAGAAAGAAAACATGGGTTTAAGAAAACAGAATTTTCCTATAAAAGGGAAAATAAAGTATCGCCTGTACTCAGAAAAGAAGAGGGACAATGTATGGTAGGAATAGATGTGTCATTAATTAGATAGGAAGGCAGGAAAATGGGCCGTAAATAGGAAAATTCCCCGAATGGATAAGCGATACATAATTTTTTTGAAATAGAATGTTGAGGCAACTTACAAAATCGCAAGAAAACAGTGTAGGAAATTATGACACTCTTTATTTATGGTTAAGAATAAAGCAAACTAATAGAGTCAATAGGAAAAAACACTGTTATAACGACATTCATTTGGGACATTTCTGGACATTTTGATGATGGCAATAGAGGGTGAATTTCCGGTGAAAAAAAGTGTGACCACATTCACTGTTACCATCGTGTCTTACCAAAGGACTCATGGTCGTACTAAGCACATAATGTTTTTGAGAACTTTAAATTAATGAAACAATCCATGAAAAATACTTTGAAAAACTCTTAAAACTATATGTTTTCCATAAACCAGTGGAAAGCAATAATCGAATTGAAATAAATTGGTCATATTCTTCTCTGTGACAAGAATAGAAAAAAATGTGCGTAGTTACTTTATTGTTCTAGCCACTCCTTTTAAGTGATGACCTTGAGAATAAAATGCTGGAAAACATATAAGAAAGTCTTGAATGGAAGAAAATTATGCATTTCAATGAAATTGGTGAAAGATTGGAACTTTGTCTTGGAAAATGTTGATCATTTGGAAAATTGACTAGTATTAAATTTTCGGAAGCATAAAAAAGAAAATAATTTCCAAACAGTAGGCGCACTCAGACTTGATATGATGGAAATAAAATATCCGGCTTTCAAGGACCACTACAGAAATCGAGTCGTAGGTGGTTGTTTTGTAATTAATTTATCTCATCGCTTTTATCGGGGCGAAATTGAGACTGTATATTCCCCTCTTCTACCCAACCGTAAAGCATTACCTACGAGGGCGGTTCAATAAGTACCCGTGTTTGACAACAAAGGGCCTTCCTGAGAGAATTTTATTTTATCATCGTGTGCTGCCATCCATCAAACGACGTAAAAAAAAATTTCAGACTGATTTAAAGGTTAGTTTAAATTTGGTAGCCAATCGAGTAAGACGTGTTTCGTGATTTTAGCTAAGACGAAAAAAGAGCAGTACCGTTCGATAATTCGCTTTTTGTTTTTGGATGGGAAGAAATGCAAGGAGATAAAAGCAAAGTTGGATACTGTTTATGGGGGCCCTTCGCCATCTATGACCACAGTTAGATATTGGTTCAACGAATTGAAACGTGGGCGAACATCTGTTTTTGATGAGGAGCGACCAGGACGCCCGGCAGACGTGGTTACCGAGGTAATCATCCAAAAGGTCCACGCCATGATTCTCGCTGATCGACGAACGAAAGTGCGCGAAGTAGCAGAGGCCGTGGGTGTGTCGACCGGAACGGCAATTAATATTTTATATGATAAGTTGGCGATGAAAAAATTGTCGCCCCGATGGGTGCCGCGATTGCTCACGGTGGACAACAAGCTGATCTGGCCCTCAACTTCATGAACTGCATGAACTACGTAATGAATTGCTGCCGCACCCCCCGTATACACCCGATCTGGCTCCCTGCGGGTTTTTCTTATTCCCTAACATGAAGAAATGCCTCGCGGGAAAAAAATTAGCTCAAACGAGGAAGTTATCGCCGAGACAGAGGCGTATTTTGGAGAGTTCGACAAATCCTATTTTTTGGAGGGGTTAAAAAAATGGCCGGAACGTTGGGAGAAATGTATCCCTCTAAAAGGGGACTACGTTGAAAAACAGAAAAAATGTTTTTGAAAAAATGGTTTCTTCATTTCTAACACGGGTAATTATTGAACCGCCCTCGTAAAAACATTTTCAATTACAAATCCCCAAACGCTAGGTGAAGGATAACCCATAGACAAGAATCGGGCTAGCAGACTTTAGATTGAGAGACGAGGATGATCTTCATCCCGCAGCCATTAGGGCCGGCAGGGTCGATTTGATCGGTGAGGGAAGATTTCACCAAGCACAGCCCCAATGGTGGGTCAAATTCATGCTTTAGGATATGGGGCTCAGTTACTTTCCTTGTGCCGTCTATGGTTTCCCAGGATAACTTGATATCCAGAAAATCAGACAGTTTGGGAGAAGTTGAGTGAGTCCTGAGACTTCAACCGACCCTCTTCGTCAACATCCGGCCCTCTTGTCTGTAGCCAACGACTCAAGTCACAGAAATACTCAGCCTTAAAAGCGAAATGAGGGGGAAATATGAAAGAGGGGATGATGTGATGATTTCCTTTGACT
The DNA here is from genome assembly GCF_022747635.1 of Hetaerina americana. Taxonomy (NCBI): domain Eukaryota; kingdom Metazoa; phylum Arthropoda; class Insecta; order Odonata; family Calopterygidae; genus Hetaerina; species Hetaerina americana. The sequence goes on from NW_027287538.1 coordinate 56,009,609, forward strand.
GTAAGATATTTGTAATTCCTTGAGTTATTTCACTACAAAGGGAAGTAGCAAGAAAGCGATAGCAAAATAATAGACACGCAGAAGGATTCATATAGAAAAAATAAATTTTAATGGTAAATAAGGATATAACTCATGGCCGTAATTATTTGCTATTTCTACGCCAACGAGTGGAAAATTATGAGTCACGGAAATGCATATCTGTAGTAATATGAGACAAATAGGAAACTAATAAAAAATTAAACAATCCTTCTAAGAATAGATTGAGAGAGAATCCTAAGGAATTCATAAAGGAAATAGGCATAAATGGAATAGGAATACAAACTGCACATATCGTAAGTCATAGCGTGTTAGCTGCTACAAAAATAAGTTCAATAGCAAGATCTGATCTAATTATAGTCCTGGAAAGCATTCACGTCCGAAACAGAGCGCGAAAGCTCACCATTATGGATTTCTGGCCTTGTCGTGAACTACCAAAATACTATGGTCGAAGTTTCTCTTTGAAACCCGTTATGCAGTCAAGGTGTTGATTTCTCACTAGCGTAAAATGAATTAATCCAAAAACAGAAAATATGAAAGTTGTCCATTCCTGTTTATACTGCCTGCACGCATCGATGATTTCATTTCGTTTCACTGGGGTGTAACTCATCCATATTCACTCAGAATCGCATGGGATCATTGTCCTGAGAGCACACATAAATAAACTTTAGGTAAGATACTATAGGTACGCTTTCAGAGTTCTGCTTCTGCAGTAAAAATCCATCAACAAATTTATCCCATCCATCAAGTGGATGAAGGACGCTTTATTGCATTTTCACACTTTAGTAACAACACCCAAGCATAACAATGGTTTGAAATTAAAATGCCATTCCACTCCCATGTTGATTCTTGATGCTGGAAAAATGTTCTAAGAAACATGTAAACAACAATTTGGGTGAGTTTTATTTTATATGATTCCGTTGTTCATTCTTCTTGCGAAAATATGGTGAAATAAACTAATAAGTCCTTTTTATTTGAATGATAGCCGATACAATATTGAACCGTACGACATATGGTTGAGAATGTGTAGGCTAGGTGTGTCAAAACCTTTTGGCCTAATTTGGCAAAATTCTTTAACCAGAATTAAAAAACGAATACTTGTAATTGCTGATTAGCAAAAAAGACCCGTAGTTAAATTTTGCGTTATCAACTGTGTATTTAGTAATATCATAAAAATAACAGTTTTTAAGATAGTTTTTTTATTGTAAATCTTTGAAATAACCAAAAAATAAAGTATACAATGTTCATTAACATGAATGTATTTTTTGTTAATATAATGTGAAAATAAAAAAAAATCAGACGAAGCCTAAAATTAAAATATTTTAATTCGAGCATTTGAGTAATGGCTGCATCGATTATTATCTGGCTCGAGGAAGTACACAGTTGCAATCCTCAATTAGCTTCTAAGTGCTCATCAGATATTATGGTTACAGTATCACTTGTAATGTCTTGAAAATACTTAATCTTTCGCAGAGAAGCAATAAAGCGAATAAATAATTTTTGAAAATGAAGCCTCATTCGTCTCTGAAATGACAGCTTTCAAAAATTCCAGTAATAGACCTGATCAAGTAAATTTTTAAGTTCAATTTCATATTGTAATTCTATGAAATCCGCTGAATACCTGTACGGTAATATATTTACATACATCCACAATGTAAAAGTTTAGTTACGTTTCACGGTTCTTTAAACGGTGTCAACTTGTCCTTGGGTAAGGTAATGCTGCACCTCATCCTACAGAATCTTAATCAATTCTTCTCTTACTCCACTCATATTTCGACAGATTTTCTCTTAGTCGGCTTTCGTAATAATTCTTCTGAATAATAGTTCCCAAATCAATGGGCTTTAAACTCGATGTTGTGGTTTAGTTCTTCTTACGTGATGCATGATATCATTTTCACCAATGATCTCCTTAGGCCGGCAGGTTTTAGTTCTCCCTTTACCAAAAAGTGGCACGAGTATTCTTCTTGACTAAACTATTCCGTCGAGTCTGTGTTCCTAGTATTTTGCATTTCTTTCTCTTTGTTGTTGGAAATCCTTCGTTATCAACCTTGAATTGGCCTATTTTCGAATAATAATTCATATTCTTGAATTTGACATGGCGCTTTACTACTGTTGAATTGTTTCAATGTGAATTTCTGTCTCCTGGTAGCGTTTTCAGTTATTTGATTCCTTAACCTCAGCTTCACGAGTGTTCAGTCCATTTGGTATATCCTTACAGTTCCACTCATCTTCCACGCCTATCATCACCATGAATAGTTTTAAAATACCACGTTTGCCATCACTTATGTGCAATGTACTAGTACCGAGTATCAAAAACCTTCATTCCCTTTAATGGCGTTTCTCTTGTTGGTACATTCACATAATTTAACATTCCTGCATTCCCCGACACTTACATCCCAGTTTTCAAGCATTATTACATTTACTTTTTTACATTTTTATAACCCTAGCGATAACGTCATAAGCATGCTTACTTTGCCAACATCGCAGTCTGTCATCTGCGTTCAAATATGTACACTGCAATTTTTATATTTCATTGTATTCTTCGCCATATTTCTTTCATTTTACGACAAAAACCTCTTCCCTCCGATTGCAGCACTCTCACAGTATTATTCCCACTTTTGCATTTCCATTTGCGGATCTTGTGTAAGTGACCCGGTAGCCACCGCTCCAAAAGTGTCTTTATTTAATCCATTTCACTTCACTTACACTGAAATGTCTACCCCACTCCTCGCATCTCTTTCATGTCATCCTCTCAACACTCACATGACCGAGTGTCCAAAATTGTACACCCGGATCTAAATTATTTGACATATGCCTCCGAGTTTTGTCCAAATAAGATTATATCTATAATTCATCAATATCTCACAGAAAAACTCAGTACTTTCTAATCGTAGTAACTTTTTATTATGATACAGTTCTCTAGTGCCTCGATCTTACCCCCCTACCTTCTGCCTCTACCGTATTCCAATCATGCCATTTCTATCGTATGTTTTCTTCAAAGATAGCACGCAATTTTTATTTAGAAAATAAATAATAAAATATCGTTATTGGGGCGAGATAAAGACTAGATATCACCTTCTTTCACCTAGCCCCTATCGTATCGAATAATTACGGGCATTTACCCAATATTACTGAAATATCGGGCCGTTCAAAGCTAAGATGTTAACATACGTAAATTATATTTCTTTCACTCATAACTCCTTGACATTAAAACCATAATAAAAACCGAGTAATTTGGATCTGATTTAATTTCTACAAGAATTTGGTAGCACCTGCTTTCAGTATATCAATCTTCTTTTTCTCATTTTTCTGTGATAGAATTACTATCCCGCGCTTAATTTCTTCCCTTCCATATTATAAAGTGTAATGGAAATACAGGGTGCGGCGCTTAAATCCGGGGAGGCACGCGTTTCCTCGAGTGAAATTTCCTCGCCGGGTTAGCGAAACCTTCTCCAGACTTCTCTGAAGCATTATACTTAGCCAAAATATCGTAAACAGTTTATCTACGATACCCGAAGAATCGAACTATTTCACTGGGTGAACGCCCTGCGCGAACACTTTCGATAATAGTCGCTCTTCGATTATACTCCACTTGTACGTAACATCTCGGCCATTTTGAGGTCGTGGCTGTTTACTAGATGCCTATAGCTTTTAAAAATGCCAATCGCGACCACCAGTGGAACTATGATATGGCTGGAAATTCAAATTGAAATTTGTCCAGATTAAAGTTCTGTACTCAGTATACAGGAATGCATATATCCTGTTTAATGGAAATAAAACCCTATAGTCCCAGTTCTTTCGTTCTCACCTCGAACATCCTTAGTATATATCCAATTTTTCTCTGTCTAATAATTGATATTATATAACTTACTAATCCTCAAAATAATCTTTACATTACAAATCCCTAATAAAATCCTAGAATTTGCCATTAGTTTTTTTATTTTGAATTGCAATTTAACACTGTGTTTCTCACAATCTCTTAGTTTGGCCTACTTCCGTTTAAACTACACCCACGTGGCAAGTTTTGGGGAAGAATATTCGGATTTCAGTGCAACCTGCCATTAGTATCTAGGTTAGGGGATTCTTGGGCACTATATATAATATATTTATAGACATTATAAAGCTCCTTTTAATAAAACCATAGTAAAATAATTCGTGATTCTTCTAATTATAAACATCTGGGATTTATTTTAATTAATTTTAATAAAACGCTGAGGAGGTAAAGTAGTTGGACGAAAAGGCTTGTGGGAAGACAGAGTTTACATCTACATCTACTTAATACCCCGCAAGCCGCCGCAAGGGCGTGTGGCGGGGGGTTTAAAGGATATTAAAGGCATTGAGGGAGCTTATTGAAATTCACGCGGAAACATTTCAAGGTATAAAAACAAGTGGAAAGTAGAGGCTAGTTCGTACGATAAATTAGTGAGAAACTTGGCCGGAAGGTATCGTCAGGTCAGTATAAGTTCTTATCCCAAAATAAATGGACAGGTCAAGACTTGGGAACAATAAAATTGATTTCTCTAGCAGGCTAAGTGGTGCTGAGAATTATCAACGAGAGGATGCAGATAAATTCATATGACTACTAAAGGGATGATTAATTTGGATTCAGGAAGAAAGTAGGCACGCGTGTTGTCAAAGTAGTAAGAGGTGCCTAATAGAGAGGAACGCAGCATGAATGCATTTAGGACGTGTTTTTCTATTTAATAGATTTTGAGATGGCGTTTGATATCATGAATTGGATAGGCGTTTGATTATTGAATGTGTTACAGAAAATAGGAGTTGATTGACAGTGGTTAAATAAAGCCATTCTTTTCGCGAGAATCATATACGTATAATCGTTTATGCACTGATTTGAACTTCTTTATTTTTATACAATTTTATGCTACATAAAGCACATCTTTTTGAATTAGTTTTTTAGCTGATATGAACTATGATGAATATGAAGATCAACCTTTAGGTAAATAAAGCATCAGTGCTCCTTGGTTTTTATACAGTTCAACTTGCTCTTAATCTTATTTTATTTTAAATATTATAAAAGGGAACACATTTTTTGAGCTATTATATTCTTTCAACTTTTTCATTCATAATGGCCTTTGCAAAAACTAACCTGTCCTCTGGTTCATATTAAATTTTCTTTAATATCCTGAATTACAGGAGAAAAATGATAAATGGTATCTGTTATATTGGTAGGTGGTAACTTCTTGTTTTAATATTATTTATTCTCCTATTTAACTTATTTTTTCTGTGCTATAAATGAAAGGGAGCTACAATTCACCACAAAATAGATAGTTTTATACTTTGAGGAGGAATGTATATATGCTGTTTATAAGTATTGCTTTGAAATTTTGGAAGTGTTGGTGAAAATATCATAGAGAAAATTAGGGAGGAAAAGATTATAAAAGGAAACACAAACGTCTTAGATGAACGCAGGCACAAACACATATGTGTATATATATATTTCATATTGTACATATATGAAAGTAAGCCGAAGGTCTCTTCGTTTTCAAGTCCGCTGCTTTGCGGGTGGTCCTCTGTTGTTGAAAATCTGCCGTGAAGACTGAGACTACCGAAATATTTGGCCTTTGCCCCTTTCATAATCGAATTCGAGTCGGCCCGAAGTTTCACTCTTTTGATCCAATATAATCCCTCAGCAGAAAATTCTTTGAAGTGCCCGAATCTCCGTGGTCCGACCGAAAGAGCTACGGGTATCATTCGATCATAGCAGATAAGGGGATATAACCAGAGAATTTGACTTATTTCTGAGTTTTCCAAGAAAAAATATTTCGTGAAAGTGTACATATTTAAGCATGTACAACTATGACGACATAATTAGTAATATTTAATTCAATGCCTGCGTCAATCATGCTGGAAATTAATTTGTTCTTTAATAACTAACATAATGTATATTGTTAATAATAAAAATGTTCAAATTAATCGTCTGTATATGTAAATCAACCATTTTGAAGTAGTTACATTGCTGTGAAAATAGGATTCTGATACTCATCAATAAAGAAAGCATAGCCCTTGTAAAGTTATTATACACGTACACGCGTTAAATATATACATAACAATGTTTTCATGCACTATTTCCTACACCGCCAAAATCTACTAATTTTATGAGTAAAACGTCAACACTGCATATTTTTTTAAATAGTAGAGTAAGCGAAAACGGTGAAGCGAAATCTGGCACCGGCACTATTTCTATGTAAAAACACTGTACCATTCGAGTACAAAGTATAGCGTACAATCAAATGGAGAAAGGAAATGGACCATTCTAGGTGTTTAAGGAATACTGCATGAAAATACGTGAAAATAAATGCTAGTCACAAATTCATGCTTGACGTGCGTGGAAAGCCATTTCACCAGTCATGAGCAAGATATCTATGTTTCAACTTGAGCTAGGATTTGTTTGATACATATTAACATGAATTATTTAATAGGTGTCATTTACCTAAGGGCTAATATCTAAAGGCAGCTCTGCTGCAATGGCAAATTAAATATCGAAATTTTTATAATATATTTTAAGCATTATTAATATAATACATATTGACCCACCAATTTTCCCATATGTTTTAGCCTTACGAGAACTTCCAAAGGATTTTTTAAAGTGATAATAGGGTTTTAAATTGCATAACCATGGGGATATTCCTACCACTTCACTTTCCTTCCTGTTTAGACCCTTTTGCTGGGGACCTGCCCTCCTTCGTCGACCCCGTTGAATCCCTTCCCTTTCTCCATACCATGAAGTTTATGTGTATCCCTTTCTCAACGTCTGCACGTCATCCTCCTTCCGTTCGCTAGACTTCCGCTTTCCCTTGCACGCGGTTCGTGTCAGCTCGGGGGAGGGCGGGGTACGGGATAGTAGAGGACAGGAAGGAACACCAACGGAGCGCCCGCGAAACGGGGGCGCCGCCCCTGCACCCTCTCCCTGGCAATCTGCGGAACGCGCACCTGTCGCGCCGTCCTTGCCTCTTTTGTTTCGAATTCCGTTCGTCCTCTCCCCTCCCTGCTTCAGGCGTCGTCGCGCGGCGACATGTGGTACTTCGCGATTCGTGTCCACACCGCTAGAGCCGTGCTTCTAGGTAGCTTTCACCTCACGACTCCATGTCGACTCCTCTTGAATTTGTTGGGTTTGTGTTTGGAGAGGGCAGAATTTTAACATACGGTCGGAAAACAGCGCACTCATTTGGAATGATGGATTATGTTTGAAATAAGGCTGACTGACCTGTTTAGAAAAATTGGTGCAATTTGAAAACTATCAAATTCAGGAAAGCTCTACTGCTCCTAGCAACATTTTAGTATACTCCATTTTAATAATAATGTACATGAAATAATTATAGTTTATCATATATAAAAATGATGGGAAGATCTAAAGGTAGTTTCATCTGTCTGGTACGTGTCAATTAAACAATCAACATACGTTACTGCATAATTTCTTACATAAACAAGGTACATTATATGAATTTAATCTACCGAAAATTTGAACGCGGTCTCCTGATGTAGGTGACGCAAGTTCATAAAAATCCATAAACGCAGTGACGGATACTGCTCGGAGCACGATGTTATTTTTGATCTTCCAGTTACTCACATGGCCTGTTCTCGTAGATCAGATGGTAGTATATTTGCAAACTCATTCGTACCTATTTGGGATCTTACAAAGGGAGGAGCAGTGTATCTTCAGGATCAAACTTCCTCAAAGGTTGGGTGTGTCCTGGAGGTAAGTTAATGTTCAAAAATTGGATTATAATACTTAAAATTGTTCAAAAACATCCCTTTCATAGACCCAGAAAAGTAACAAAATGCCTAAAAAATTGCAATTGGTGAAAATAGGACTTCATAATTCTACTACAATATGTACTTATCATAACACCGTGAACCTGCAGAGTAAAATGGTTCTAGAATGGTAGCACTTAAAACTGTCTTTATAAACCTAAGTAATTTAATTGCTACCTCTGGCATGACTAAATCCTGCCTCAACTTAAGCCTCACACCGCAAATCCATTTCTGTTTTTCATTCTCGAAACACGTGAATGATATATTTATGAATAAAGTACATGGTAAAAAGTGTTTTGAAATCATTAAAATAACATACGAGTGTGTGAAATAGAACTTATTGTTCTATAGTCTCAAATATTGACTTTTTACTTTTTGGAGATGTGATATATCGAAATATTCTGGAAAAACCCCTCTCTCTAAATTGCTGTGGATTCCCCCAAGATAACACTCACCCAAGTTTTGAAAAATTTTTAATTTAATACGGGAATATTATGTTTCCCACGGATATATTTTATTTCAATTCCCTTAATGCTTTTTCTACCTAACAATTCAGTATTCCATGAGATAAGCTATCCTCATCTACGTCATATACCCTTTACTTGTCTAAATTTTCTGGCCTACTATCTATAACATATTGATCCTTTGTATTTTGCCTTTTTATGCATCTTTTTTTGGTAATTTTCCTGTCATGTCTAAATATTGTGCCCGGATTTACCCTTCCTCCTGAAATTTCCTTACATTTTTTTATAATTCATTCGCACAAATTCATCCCTCTCTTGAAAAGTCTTCATATTCACACACCGTGTCTTTCACCTGATTTTTTCGCCCATTTAGCATCCTGCTTCTGGGTACTAATTATATTTTTAACTTTTTTATACCGTTTTCCGCGCTTGAAATTTTCCATTTATGTTCTTAATTATCTCATCGGTAATGCATGGATTCCTATTCCTATTAAAGTTCATATTTTTTTGTTTGTGGATATCAGTATACCAGTTTTTATCCATATCCAGTTTTTAGATTTGCTCCACTTCTTCTTCAATAGCACCCGTCTCGCTATCCTAATTCGTACTTTTATTTTCTGCCTCCTTGTACTCCTTTCTCCTCGATATTGATATTCCATGGGAAATCTTCGCATATACCTACTTTTACTATGTTTTTGACGAAGTTTTCGATTTGATTAGTCTGTTTCCTACGAAACTCCATATCGCCATGGTCATTCTACGTACATGTTCTAATCCGTGGTATCCTATTTCCGGTATATTTTCCTAATTCGTGATATCCTACCTTAATACCAACTCTTAACTTTCCTAGTATTGCCTGCCAATCCTCCATAACTACAATTGTTTCCAGCCACGAACACTCAATTTTTTTATTATTGGTCGTTTACTCTCTCTTAATACTTATAATTACTTGGATTTTCTTCTCATAAATTCTATATCTCCCTTACTCAATCCTTAGTACGTTTCTTCCAACATATTTGCTCAATACTCCCTCCAACCTTTGCTGACCGCTTCAACTCAACTCTAAGGAGTTCAGACTTTTTAGTGACATTGCGTCTATTTGATTCATTTAAAAATATTATTAAAAAGAATTTTACTGATGAACAAATTCTCATTTAAAATTCAACTTTGTTTTCAGTGATAACAAAGATGAAGACAATTACTAATTTTCCACTTAATGAAGGTTTATGTTATTATGGAACAGTTCCACCACATCACACCTGAATCTCTATTTTATAATTTTTTCAATACTTCTGTGATTATATTCAATTTAAAGTCCTTAGTCACTTCAACATGCTTGAATGCATACTTTTAAATGTCAAATAATAAGTGCTTATTTAGCTGGAATTCATGTACCAATAGACCCCTTTTCTACTTGGTGAAAATGGATGTAAGAAGTTTCTTTTCGGACAGATAACGTATTTAACACCTAGGAATAGTTGAAATTATAATACTGCACTGCAGCCAATGAAATGTATGGCTGATATTGATCTCTAACCCATTCATGTTCACTAAAATTAAAATAAATAAAACAATATTCGTAAGTGAAAATACGTGCATGGAATGCCATTCATATAGTTTAATTTCATTTTTACGTGAAAGACCAGACTTCTAAAAACTATTACTTTCTGGGTAAATTTTTCAATGCGATCGTGTAAATCGTAAAATTATTTGAGTCCAAGGCTTTCCTGCTGAAAGTACAATAAAAATCCTTTCTCCTTATTCAGTGAGCATAAGTATACTCCAGAATATTTTCTTGCATGAGTTACTCCAACTATCACCAGCTTTGATGAATATAGCCCAAGTTGGCGATTTCCATATAGTAAAGACATTTCCCTAGGTCCTGCGCTCATTTCCCCGGTTTCTATTGGACACTCAATAGTTGTCCTTCCTTGAGTTAAACATGCTGCACAATCGTCATTTCTCCAAGCCAGCAAGTTTACTGCTTTTTTTGAATGAAACGGGTCCTGAGGTTGAGTGGTACGGGTAACTATTTCTGCCTTATTCATATTACATACATTGCATTCCACAGATTTTGCCAGAAGTTACAGAACAATTCTACGGGTTATGAGTAAGTTAATGAATAATTTATTATACAAGTTCAACAGCACCAACCTCAGGCAAACTTGAGCGGGTCTTATGCTGCAAAACTCGGGAGCTGGGTTCGGCTAGATTTCATTACACCATTTTCTAATGGATATGTTTCCTTTATTTAGAATTCACTTTAAATTTGTGAATGTGATTTTAGTTTGTTCACGGTATATATTCCAGCGTACCAGATATTTGGGGGAAACTGTGGGTGGGACATTATTCCTTATCCCCGAATTTAGAAGCCTTTCAATGTGTGTCCAACATTTCGTGCTGCATGTCAAGAGCTCAATTTGCTTGAAAATGATAAATATTGGGAAACGACAATGGCTGAAGCAGCCAAGTAAGATACGCGCATTATTTGGTATAATCCTTTCGAAATGCTTCCCATCAAATCCACGTGACATGTGGAATAAATATAAGAATAACATGTCAAAAGACATTTTATATCGCATCCGTGTAAGTTCAAGAAATCTAGATATCGAGGTAAATGAAAAGACGCATAACCAGGCTTTGCAATTGATTGAGGACATGTGTTACCTAATAAGCGGCAGTTTATGCGTGAAGTTAGGAATGCCAGCGCCAGATCGTGGAATGAACGACGCGTTTGATCGAGAATTGGAACTTGAACGTGAATACCATCGACATGAATGAGGCCAATCAGTTCAAACGAATATACCCCTGCTGAACCACCAACAGAAGGAAGAATATGATAAATTAATGAAGGCAATTGATAATGTAAATGGTGGCTTATCTTTACTGGATGCTCCTGGTGGAACTGGGAAGACATTCCTCATATCATTGCTTTTGAACACTGCTCGTGTGAGATCGGACACTGCGGTAGCAGTTGCTTCTTCTGGTATGGCGGCCATATTGTTGGAAGGATGCCGCACGGCTCATTCAGCGTTAAAGTTGCCGTTAAACCTACAAAATTCTGAACAAGTGACGTGTAACCTTTCTAAACAGTCCGCAATGGCCAACATTTTGGTAGCATCTAAAACTCGTCTCATCATGTGAGACGAATGTACGATGGCGCTAAACATGCATTGGAAGCCCTTGACCGGACATTGAAAGATCCGCGCAATGACTCGAGATGCTTTGGCGGCGCAAAGATTTTACTAAGTGGCGATTTTCGCCAAACACTGCCAATTATTCCAAGATCGACTGCTACCGATGAAATAAACGCTTGCCCGTTCTCGATTTATAAATGTTGTAACTAAACTGTTCATTGATTGTTGGGCAGTATGAAGTTCGTCGGGCCTGTTAGTACATGTATATGTTTAGAAAATATATATATATATATATATATATATAAATTTACACATTCAAACACAAAATCTCGCCATATGGCGAACAAATATTCATTCACATGAAAATAGATATAAGGAAAAGAGATATGAACACATATAAAAAACAAACATAGAAGAGGTGGGGAAGGCGGAGTGAAGCAGATAACAAATATATAAAAATATGGAGTTGGCAGGTCCCGATTTACCCTAATTTTTAATGAAATAATATTTTAATGGTCAACGCAAATATCTGTTAATGTGTTTGGTCATTGCTGTGTAAGGGTTAGCTGTTTGTTATTGTTAAGATATCTTATTAAAAACAGAATAATAATTATTTTTAAAGTATATTTTTATTAATTTTTTCGCATTTAAATGCCCCTTTATTGTTTTAATCACGACACTATTCTTTTAAGGCATGCAAACACTCAGCAAGAAAACAATCATGTTCCTTATTTAATTATTTTATCTTAAAATAATTAGGTTCACAATATCATAGTACTAGGATGTGCTTTATGTAGCGGATCAAAATTGCTCTTATGCAATAAAAGAAACTTTTGTGTAGCCAGGAAAGCGTACCCTATATCAATCACTCCACCGGAGTCAATTTTTGCTCATCAGAGGAAAAACACAGAAGGCACATTTTAACGATGAATCCGCCTTTAATTTCGTACAACGGTGTGATATCTTAACTTTTCTCGGGCGTTCACATGCCTTTCTCATGTTTATTCAAATGTCAACGAGTTTAAACACAGACCCGAAAATTGGGAAAGCTCTTTCTTCCGTGGGCTTTCAAAGGAGTCATTTGAGGCAATCGAAGTGAGAGAAAAAAGAACGCTGCTGCTTCTTTGTTTCTCGATGAAACGGTATATAAATACTGTTTTTGCATTTTCCTCTTCCGTTCAGTGCTTTCATGTTATGTTTTACCTTTATTTCTTCGGCTCTTCATTGTTCTTGTTTCATTATTTCTCACTACTGCTTTATTTGCTATTTAATAACTGATACTCTCCAAGATCTCATTATAAAGATGATCTTCGGCTCCCACGCTATGACTGACTTCAAGTGAGAGTCAAAGATGACGGACGTGGAACACTAATCTTATTTATTTTCCTATTTTTCTTGTTACTATTTCGTCACTAAGAATAAAACAACCGTAACTGTAATAAGGATACAATAAGTCCAAATATGTTCATATATTAGCATAGTTTTTGTAATCATTGCTGGATAAAATGCCGAAGTGTTGGTTTGAAATTTGTCAACTGCTTGTGACGCCTTGACCGGGATTGCGAATGATTTTTACACCATGAAATTTTTGCATTGAAATGCAAATTAGCGGATGACTTCGTTAGAGGTTATTGTTGCGGCATCTCCCGCAGTTTTTGGAATTTGCTTGGCAGATATTCGCAATAAACCATCATTCCCAAAATTTTTCTTTGCTTTGTTCTGGACCTATGGCGTTATTACATATAATTGGCATTTACCGCTATCTGATTTATGTGGAAATAGTTATTGGAATTGGCATGCATACAAGCACGGCAGTTCCTGGAACTTCTAATGTTTCTTAATAGCTATTTTATAAAATTCTGCTTCCCTCTTTCCTGCCATTCATTTCTGTTCTGAGAAAATCAAAGCTGCTGCTTACTTCCTTGCAATACTTGGACCACTGCATACGTAGTAGAAATTCCATAGGGAATATTTTCTTTATTTTCAATTCGCTGCACTTAAACAAATGGATTGGATCCTTTTGGGACTTCTATCAATAAGCGAAGTCTAGCAAAAAATATGAGGGCTGGATCGGAGTCCAAGCATTTCCTTTGATTTTTTTATATTTTACTTGAGCTTATAAAAACTAAACAATATTTCCATATCATTAGCTCAAATAATAGTAAAAATGTACTAACTAAGATTCTAGGATAACAGTTGTAATTCATCTCTACCTTTTCTAGGTAGTTTTTTTGTGCATATATTTGTGTAAAGACCCTTGAAATGATTGTACAGTATTCCATTCGAAGAAAATTACAACCTAATTATTTTTTACAATCATAGTGCACTTATGCATCTGTAATTCGCAAAATTAGTTATTGATATTACCCCTTTTCATTGAAATTCGAATTTACCTTTTTTTTGAAACATGGTTTTAAGATTCATCAAGTTCATAAGTTTCGTTTCTTCATAAGCTTATCTGCAATTATAATTTAAAGGGGTGAAATATTACCTTCCTCCTCCCACGGATATTGGGACCGTGGGAGCAATTATCTCATTCCCCAGTGGTTCCTACGTTTCTGCCTCCGCCAATATGTTCTCTCTTCGGCTGTCACTATTCATATCACATTCAGAAGGAAGTATTATCTATTTAAATTCCCTGACGGAGCACTCTCTAATATAAATGCTCCCAAAGCGAATAAGGCGGCAATGGCCACTTCCTCTAACTTTCGAGGGCTAGGATATAAATGAAAAGATATGTTTGACAAAAATCAATGAATTACTAAGGCTATATTTCAATAGTAATAAATGTAACCTAACAATATGTATAGTGCTAGATATTGGGATAATTCACTGCTATCTTAAGGATTTTACTGCAAAAAGTCGTTCAAAGGTGTATCTAATGGATGAAATCTCTTTGCATGAAAATGCAGCATCAGAAATACTATATACAGGGTCTTTCCCAAATTTGTAAGTAAAACGGTTTTTCCTGGCAAAGTGGACGTAAGGAGTGGGAAAATTTTCTGCGAAAATCTGCTAGATTATACCACTGTTCTAGGGTCCCGTCACACATACATATATATACATATTTATATTTCTGAATTTATTAATTTATTTATTATTATTTTTATTATTATTATTATAAGGTAATCTACCGATGAAGGTAGGTTTTCGGATGGTCACAACTGCCAAATAGATTTTGTGAATCCTAGCAAAATAATCCAGCAACCTAGTCTACATCAGGTCCCTCTTCATCTCTGAGTACTTCCTACCATCATTCCGTCCAACATCCTTCTTCTGTTTTTTCCCTTTTCTAGTTTGCCTAATTATCCCCTCTATTACAGTCTTCAACATCCCACTGCCGGTCAACACCCCATGCCTCTCTAATTATTTCCTCCACATAAACGTAGCACAATAACGGTGGTAATGGGCAACCCTGCCTTACCCCTCTTCCTAGCACTGCCCATCCGGACTCCCCGTTCCCCACTCGCACCTAAGCAGTGAGAGACATGGACAGGTTGCGGATTAGCCTCCTTTCCCTCCAATCTATTCCTATTTTCTGCAATATACTCATTACTTTTCCCCAATTCACTCTATCAAACGCTTTTTCGAAATCTACGAAGCAGGAAAATACCTCCTAGTTGTATTCTATATTCTTCTCGATTAATAATCTCATTACTGCAATGGCATCACGCGTACCTGTCCCCTTCCTAAACCCAAACTGGTCATCCCCTAAGTAATCATTTGCCCTACTCTCTATCCTTTTGTTTATGATCCTGAGAACAACTTTAGCTGCGTGGGATATCAAACTAATTGTCCTATAGTCCTCACATGACGTCGCCTTTACCTTTTTCGGAATAGGAACTAAAACTGATCTCACAAAGTCTTCCGGCCAGATTCCTTCCCCATAGACATTACGAATCAGCCCATATAGCCCCTTCCACCCACATTTTCCTAAACATTTCAGTAGTTCCGCAAGTATATTTTCCATCCCCACGGCCCTATTTAGTTTAATCTCCCTTAATGCCCTTTCTATCTCGTCGTCGAGTATGGCTGGACCTAAGCTGTCTTCCTCAACGTCATGTTCCTTTTCTATGTCTTACTTTGTTGGTCTAAGTTCTTTACTACACAGTTCTTCTTTATATTCCTTCCATCTCTCTTGGATCTTTCCCGTGTCAACTATTACCTTACCCGTCTTATCTCTAACTTTTAGCATAGATATTCCTTTCTCACTTCCCGATAAAGATTTAACTTTACTATACAGCGCACCAATTTCACCCTTCCTCTAAAAACTTTCCATATCCTCACATTGCGTCTTCCACCATGCTTCTTCAGCTTTATTTCTTGCCCGCCTCAATTTGTTTAACTATTTGAACTTCATTTTGCCTAACTCTGTGTCTACATTCTTCCATTTTCTCCTCTCATCCATCTTAGTAATCATCTCATCCGTGATCCATGGTTTCCTAGTCCTTTTCACATTAACGGTTCCAATATTGTCTTTTGCGGCTTTCGATAACCTTTTCTTGATACTTTCCCATTTTTCTTCGATAGTACTTGACTCTTTACCATCCTCCATGATTTCCTCTACCACCTCTTGGTTCTCCTTCCATTTCAAACCATTTAATGCTTCTACGTTCAATTTTCTAACCCGCCGCCCCTACCTTATCTTTTTGAAACGGACGCTACATTTCATAACAACTAAGTCAGAGCCTGCATCCGCTCCCGGGAAGCTGTGAGAATTTATCACATTGTTTCTAAACCTGTGTCTAACCAGAATATAATCTAACTGATACCTTTCTGAGTCACCTGGCATTTTCCATGCATACCTGCGTCTCTTGTGGTGTCTAAACCAAGTGTTGGTGACGACTAACCCCTGTCAACTGCTTGCTCCCCGCAGTCATTCCTGAGGCATGACTTCCGCGCTCGTCTTCCCACGAAACCCTTGCAAGGGAAAACCGGCAGCAGCAGGACAGAATACGCAGGAGAAGAAGACCAAATTATTAAGAAAAGTTACAGCCATAAAACATAAACTTCCCCTCTCCATTTCTCGCTTTATATTCGCTAATTTTCGTGTCCTTTGGCATTTTTATGATATTCAAAGCTCTATTTCTAGTTAATTTGATGTTTTTCTGCATCTACTCTTCTGCTTACTTTGTTTTCATTCCGCTTTGCTTGGATTTCGTGAGATGATGACCGCGGAAGCCTTGCTATCCCCGCTGCGGGAAATGACACTCGGTCCATGAGACCGAGTTCTGTAGCTGCTGGGACTAATTTTCACAATAGCGTCCATTGAATAATTTTGAGAATAAATGATTTAGGTGGTTTCCCGCTGCCTTCCTCAATAGTGTTTGTAACGTGACACAGTCACTCAATGGCTAAATCACTCCTGGATTGAGACGCTTGTGAAGCCGCTTCACAAACTAAGAGGCACTGCGTGGACTACCTTTCGTCTGGCTCCTACTTTTCGACCTTTTTGGCATAGCGAACCCACCAGGAGCAAATATCATTGCTCCCGCCGGCACATGCCCTTTCAGCGCGTCAATGTTTTAGTCCAAAGGGAGGGAGTAAATAAATATGATTAATGAAAAAGGTAAATATTGATAAAAGGAGATTAAACGCCACTTATCGCCGTTACCTACCTAAGCCATAATGAAGTCTGAAGCAGTTAAATGTAAAACCAACAGATTTTAAACAGATTACCTGACATTTCTCTTCAGGAAGCATTATGAAAATACGTTACATCCTCGTGAATATAGATAAAGTTAAAATAGTTGCAAAATAATTTTAAAATGTGGCTCTTCAAATATCAGTAAACGCTACTAATCGGGGAGGTTGTGATGTGAAACGTACCCCTTCATTAGACCCTGAAAATTCAGTTAATTTTCTATTGAAGAGAACTATAAAATTTTGAAGAGAAATGAAATAAGAGAGAAAATAATTTCAATAAAAATAGTAATTCAATTGTCATAGGCAGGAGAAAGGGACTTGATAAGGGAGTAATAATCGCTATGAAGGATGCAGGAAACATTTTCTGGATGGTGGCAATCAATTAAAAAAGTTAAATCAGATGCCATATAAAATATGATTTAAAAATTTTAATGTGAAGAATATTTGAATCTTTACACGCGTAATGTGGCTGTATCGAATCATCTTCAAAATTACTGTGGTTACCAGAGTTGCCAAGCGGTAATGATATCATATTTCTACCGCTAAGGTAATAGGGTCGGTCTGATTAATATTTTTTTCGCAAATGAAGGAAACAATCTTTCGATAAATTAATATCCATAACATATATTCAATTCATTTAACAATGGAGCGTTTACAGCTAACATTTTATCGTGTACTCACTTTATAAATAGTCCGTTGAGATTAAGAATTTTACATACACACAAGTTATTGCACTGTAGAATCCCATAATTACATGTAGAAGTAAGAGAAATTCTACTAATTTTTCAGAAATATATGGCTTCAGCGAATAGCAAAACCTGCCGGAAAGGTTAGACATCTTATATTTTACATTGACCAAAAATTACTGGAGATGGAAAAAAATATGGTAGTGTGGTTTTAGACAATGTCGCTGGTATGGAAAAAAAGTGGGTGGATTAAACATTTTTTAATTGAAATATATTTTCTATTTTACTTTTTCAAATATCGTACAGGCTTCCTCAAAAGTAATATACCGTGATTATTTTCAATTTTCTCACGCACGGTGAAAATACCTATGTTTATTTTATTAAAGACCGGGGTTCGAGGCTATGAGACAAATACTCCTCGTATAGCTTTCAACACGGCTTTTCATTTTTAAGGCTTAAGGCTTTAATTCGTCATTCGTTGAAATACGTAATATGAAACGATATCCTAAGTCATTTTATTTTCGGGGGAAGAAACCTACTCAATCTTATTTGTATAAATGTTATGCCATTTCATGCATAATTTAAAATGTGTGCAATTAATAATGAAATAAATGGGAGGTTTTCTGCTTTCTCCGTGTATTATTTCCGTACGATTTAATTCTATTCCCACAAAAAAACATTTAAAATGCGAAAATATCATTTTTTTATTTTCCTCGCTTAATTAATCATTGATGCGACTGTTGCAGCAACCGAAATTTAGCGAAAAACGAAGATTGGAAAGTTTGGAAATCGAGATTGAATCAAGAAACACTAATAGCGGTTTTGGCAAGGCTGCTGTTTCTACACTTTCCCGTCTAAGTGGTGTTTATTACCTATCTCTATAGAATAAACAATGATGTGTTTCATGCGTAATGTCTGCTTCCGATGCAATTGATACTTTTTTAGTATTTTTACACATCAAAATCATAACTTCAACATTGGCTATCTTTGATGTGTAAATAGCGTGGATTCGAGGAATACCGACTCCTGCATATGACATTACTAGCCAATATGATAACCTTTTCCCTTTTTATAAGTGTTTTACTAAAAGTTTTTATATATTTGTGTCGTCGCTAAAGAAGGTTCTTTTTCGTAGATATAGCGGGGCATAATACTTAGATAACAAAATTGTTTTATAATTAATATGTTTTGCTTTCCTTTAAAATCAGTTATTTCAATATTTTTCCATTCTGTCTTCTTCGCCCAAGGGTAGCTAATTAAATATTAGCAAAAAGGGCGACAAAACTATCAGACGCTATGTGAAATATTTGTCCTGTAAATGCATGGAAAAAGAGTTAAAATTTTCCTGCGCCACGCGTCATTAAATAATAATAATACCAGCTCAGCCCTCCTAAATCCACAATTGTTGCTAATGTTCCAGAAAGGAATGCTGTATTTTCTGCTTATCAATGAAGAAATCGAAAGGAGTCGGTGGAAACGTGAAAGAGGTGCTTACATGACGCAGCTTCATCTGTTACCGGATTTATCGGCCTCGGAGGAGGCAGCGGTGGCAAACGAGCCGTAGCAGCGGGTGAGTTAATATTATCGGGACATTTGTCGGTGAGTTGAGAGCGTGGGGATGCTCTTCAGCCCACCAAACACTCGTCGAAAGAAGCCGCTCCTTCCCGGAGCTCGATCCAACCGACTGAGAGGGGGCTGAGATAGCGGAAAGTGCCCTTCGCCGCCCCTCACCCAAATCCCCCATTGCCCCATCACATCCTCACACCCTTCTCTCTCCCATTGCGTCCCTCTGCTATCGAAGGAGTAAAGCACGGCACTCAACCGCCAAAGAGACAGAAGGGGCCTTCTTTTTTATTTCCACCCATCGATCCTTTTCCAACGCCTCCGCCCCAGCTTTTACGAACCTTTCCCCCTTAAAGGGACTGGGTGGAGGGGGCGTGATTTTTGGCCTTCGGGCCCAAACCCACTTCCCTCCCACCAGGGCCCCAATTCCCTTCCTCTCTCTCTCTCATCTTTCCTCTCATCGGAGAAAAAAGGGAGGAAATAGACACTCTAACTCTTTTTCATATCGTCATTTGTCGCATAATTTACGACTTTTGGCTTTTTATTTTATATGGCTCTTCCACCGTCATCACTTCGGGCCTTTTCACACCATTCTCCTCCCAAACTTTAGCCTGGAAATCGGCGGTGAGGGACGGGGGAAGCTCCGAGAGTTCATGGTGGACACATTTACAGTTGGAGTCTGAAGGTTTCCTTTTAATGCTCCCTATCCCACCAGAAAGTGCGTATGGAGAAGAGGAGGAGAGGGTTGGGGTTGAGGTTTTTGCTAAAAAAAGGACCCTTGGGGGTGTGGCAATCCTTCATCTCACCGCCAAAAGCGTGCGTGGGAAAGTGTTTTGCTTGTTCGTTCGTGGTGCGTCGATAAACAGAGTTTAAGGAATAGATGTGAGGGGCAGGTTAAAGAAGAGGTTAGCTTTTAACCCCTCAGACGGCGAGGAGCAGTGTGGTTGCATGTATGGTAAAATGAGGTCTGAGCAGCCTCAAGTAGAGGCAGGGATGGTCGTTTGAGGATGGGAAAAATCGTCCTTTTCTCTCTCTCTCTTTCACCCCCCATCGTTGGCTTCTCCGTCTCTTTGAAAGTGAAGGGTAAGAGAGTGGAAGGTTTTTCTTCGTCTCTCTCATACTCTTTCCCGTTTATCTTTAGCATTTTTTTTCTCTCGATGGGAAGGAAGTGATTCTTGGGAGGGGTTATGAGTGGCAGGAGAGGAAGGCTACCGACAAGGGGCTTTCGACAGTTTTTAGGGTCAGGACATGCGTTTTATGGGCGTGTTTAGAGCTCCAACTTCTTTTTTTTTGTAAAAATATCGTTTTTTCCCTTCGAAGGATAAAAAATTTCGTTCCCAAACGGTTCGTCTTTTTTTCCGACTTCATCATCGAAAACTTGGGGGAGTCGTTCATTTTATTACTCTCCTTCAATAGAAAGAAAGCAATGAAATTTGATTTGGGAGCAATAAAACTTTCTCTCATGTTATAAGTAAAACTCATCCTCTAGGATTCAAGACTCATTTTTCTTACCTCTGAGGCAGAGAGACGGGGCAGTGCTGCATGATTGTGCTTTCTTTTTTAACGGTTTGAGAAAATTAAAAAAACCACAAACCCTGCGTTTAAAAAAATGGATTTTTTCAAGAGTAAATGATGCATGTGTGTGTGTATATGTATTTCTGTATAGAGTTACGGGTATACATTTACATATATATGTTTGCTGGCAAGAACTTAAAGCGTCGAAGATTTAATGAAACCACAGTTCATCGTGATCATGCAATGATTAATTAGGTAATGTATAGTTTTAAACGAATATATACAGGTAATTAAGCGACATACTCGAAATACTTACAAATAATAATCTGGAAGCCTTAAACCTGCAAAAACACATTTAATTAGTGTAATATTCAAGTGGTAAAATTATTTTACAAATTCACTGCGCATTGTTAAAATCATAGCGCTGTTACGTTTTGTCTACCCTTGTGCGTATTCAGTAATGTGATTAAGTCGCTGGAATACTCTAAATGCTTACAAATAATAATCTGGAAGCCTTAAACCTGCAAAAAAACATTTAATTAGTGTAATTTCCAAGTGATAAATTATTTTAAAAATTCACTGCGTATTGCTAAAATCATAGCGCTCTTATGCTTCGTCTGCCCTTGTGCACATTCAGTAATTTGATTCAGTCACTGGAATAATATTTAAGATTATTCATAAATTGGGCTTAAAATAATTTAATACCTACAGTTATAATTATTATAACCTTTTAATAACCTCATAGAGTTACTAAATGTATCGAGAAATCTGTTAATATAAGTCCATTATGTTTATAATGATAAGCACTAGTAAGGATTTCAAGACGCTGAGTTGAAAAATTGTTAATAACGAGCGATAAAGTGTATTTTAATTCGCAAAAGTTGTACAAAACTTTAAATCATAAGAAACGGGAAAAAATATAAAATATAAATATATCTATCAGAAGTACGGAAATAGACTACTGTATAGTCAAAATTACGGTACGTGAAATCTTATTTTTAATCCGCATCATTACCTCGTGACCTTTAAAACCCTGGTCCAATGTAGAAGAAGTAAAAATTTTTATTTTCAGGGTCTGTTGTGGGTTTTCCATTAAAGATTGAAGAATTGAGCACTAGTTTATGCAGTCACTGGGGGATGACATATTGCTTTTTTTTGACGTGATTTAAACTGTCAAGGTGCCAGATTTCTCCATACTTTTGATTCCATACAAAATGAAACACACGGGAAAGGTGCGATGGTGGAGTGAAGTGCGGAGATTAGATATCGGGTGAAGTGTGCAAGCGCGTTGTGGAAATGAGTTGCCGGGGGTTTTGTTGTGCTATATCTATCATAGGTGCCGGTTTTCTTTTGCTTCTATTCATCAGCACTCTACGGTTAAAGCTGATAGCCATTATCCCGCAGAATGGAAAATGTACACAGGATGAGGAAGACGGAAGGGACAGATTCTACAGAGTACATCTGCATTGTAACGATTTAAAAGTAGAATTTGGCATAGCAAAAGAACCAGTGGTTAGATTTGATTTAAACTTTTTTTCTATTTTCATCCAATATGGTTAAAATTTGGCGTACGATCTCATTGTCCCATCGTTTAGTATATTGATTTAATAAGTGCTAGTCACATATTTAATCCAATCCTTAATACAGACCTAAAAAATTACAATTCTGTCAAGCTCGTATTAAAATTTGCTATTTGTCAATGGAAAAGTGCCTTGTATATTAATATGAACAAAGACAAATTAATCCTGCAGAGAACATTCATAGTGAATCGTATTACACCTTGTGCGTCTTAGCCGTACTGAATTTGAATTCACTCCACCTTCACCAAGAAATGTTCGACTCTATGGATGCGGGAATAGAGGTGGATGCTATAATAGTCGACCTGTCAAAAGCCTTTGACAAAGTTGACCACGATCGCTTAATGCTTAAGATGGGCCAATTGCCACTACACACAGATGGAAGAGTAATCTCTTGGGTCAGAAATTTCATGGAAGGTCGAACACAAAGGGTAAAATTAGGAGAAGTGTATTCTGAAAAAGCAAGGGTAACATCGGGAGTCCCACAAGGAAGCGTACTTGGCCCGCTATTGTTTTTAATATATATAAATGATCTCCCAATAAATATTAATTCTCAGTTAAGACTTTTTGCAGACGACTGTATTATCTACAGGAAAGTCGAAAATGACAGAGACCGTGACAAACTTCAGAGGGACATTAATAAAATGGCTGATTGGGTGACAAAAAATGGGATGGATATTAATGTTAACAAATGCAAATCCATCACTTTTAGCAATAAGGTAAATGGAAACCATAGGGAATATAAATTCTCAGAAAATGTCATTCCTAGAAGTGATACTGTCAAATACTTAGGTGTATATTTAACTACGGACTTAGGGTGGGGGCTAAATGTGGAGTACATCTATAAGAAAGCTTTCAAAACTCTTCATTGGGTAATGAGAAACCTAAAAGGGAGCGTTAGAGCAACCAAGGAGAAGGCTTATCAGACCCTAGTAAGACCAATTTTAGAGTACGCTTCTCTTGTATGGGACCCTCATGAAGAAGGTCATATTAAAAAACTGGAAAAGGTGCAAAGAAAGGCTGCCCGATATGTACTGGGGAAGCATAGGAGGATGGAGAGTGTGTCTGACATGCTAGAAACGCTGGGCTGGGAACCTCTAGAATCTAGAAGAAAAGTAAGCAGACTTTGTGGAATGTTCCGAATTTTGAAGGGGGAGAAAGCTTGGGCAGATCTTAGGAAAGAGGCGGGGAACCCAAATTTTATAGGCAGAAATGATCACAAATTTAAGATAAAATGCCGGGCACAGAGGACAAATAAAAAAAAATTTTCATTTCTAAATAGAACAATTGTTGAGTGGAACACCTTACCTGCAAAAATATTCGAGCCCTTTCCTAACAGAGTGTATACTTTTAAGAATAGATGTAAGGTATATATGTAAAAATTTGATTTATGTGTGGTGTATGGTATTATATGTTATAGCTTAATTTTTTTTTATGTATCTTTTTTTTTCTTGCTGGTTAATGGTTGTAAATGGGATGGGGATTCACTTGTTTTGTTAAAGAGATCTGTGTTTGTCTGGTTTTATGTATTATATTTTGCAATTGTTTGGGACTTGTGTGCCACCTGACAGTGTCTATTAGCACATGTGTATTTATAATAATAATAATAATAAAAAATCACCGTTAATATTAAGCCTACCAGCCACGAAAGATACGTGTTTTCATTTTTATGGCTGTCCTTCGTAATACCAAAAAGCAATATCCGTTTTTGCTTGTTATTCCTTGGCTATCGAATCTGCAATTCACTGTGACTCAGTAAAGAAATTTACCGAAACCTTCCAGATGTCCTAACACTTATACTGGAAAATAGTATATTTCAGATAATATCTTCCATTCAACGTTAATCATACTCCCAGTTTAAAAATATATATACCCAAAATTTTAAATCTTCTCTTAACTTTTTTCCTGGCGTGTCCACAAATTTCGAGGCATTTAAAATATGTATACATCATATTAATTAACATCAAGATGTCACCTATTTTGCAATATACCCCTCCGTTCATTTTAAACTTCATTCAAGGTTGGCGCGGCATTCTTATATGTACGAGATAACCCCTTAATACACTTCCTTTCTACATGTTTTCCTATGGGCTCATGACTCATGTACTGCCCTCTACCTTCTTCAAATTCCACTTAAAAAAATAGTTCTGTCTTTTTAAATCTATCTGATGTTTCAAAATTGTAAATTCCCAACTATTCTACCACATTTGTCTCCCTTCTAGATCAGAAAGGTATCTGGACGCATTCCACCAGAATGAACAGTCATATCACCAGTAAAAAAACGCCTAATTGCCAATTTCACCATCCCAAAAATAAAGATTCTTGCTACTAACCTCTTATAGCTATTTGTACGAGTTTGTACTCGTATATAGTCTCTATCTTAAGACCTTTTTCTGAATATGCCAGTAGATTTGAGATGATAAGTAGGAAGATGAGACGCTATTGACTATAAAAAGGATTTAATTCCCTAGCTTTGAATATTCTCCATTAATACCCCCTCACAATTAATTTCCCCTCACCTGTCGAACTTCCATATCCCGCGCTCCTTACGCCCTTTCTCCTCAGTCCTACCCCCAGTCTCATAGTCCACTTTGGCTACCGACGTAACCGACAGACCGACCAGATCTATTAGCAATCGTAAGGAGCTCGTTACTGTTTGATATCTATGTTCTATCAGTCGTGTTTCAATATCAAGTTTATATAAACATAAAAGGGTCGCGGAGGTCTTGGAGTAGAGCGTTGGACTACCGACCGGAGGGGCCGTGTTCCTTTCCCGGTACGTCTCCCTGGGCACCTGAAGTTCTACCCAAACTACTTGATTTTTTGGATACCAGATCTCCCTGGGAAACCATAACCGGTACAGGCAAAGGAAATGGCCTCCTTACCCTGACGTGTGAATTTCACACGCCGTCGGGCTTAGTGCTGGGTGAACTCTACCACCACCTATCTTACCGACCTTCGATTTGATTACTGAGATATACATAAAAATGAAAGTCTAACTTCAAAACATGTACAATTATCTCTTTCCATCATTTATGCAAATGTGAGTCATTTAACATGACGCACTTTTTCTCATCGCAAAATTCTAGAGAGTAATTTTGTTTCTCGGAAGCTAAGAGAATATAGCGGAACAAGTAGAGAGCAGGTGGATCACTCTCGTAACATAATTGGGTGAGGTCGAAGTCTTTTATTGGGGTATTGATTTTCATATGCGAATGGAGTTTGTGATTTGTTTGTTCAAGAGCTTTCAGTTCAGAGGACATACGGTCTCCCACTTTGATTCTCTTCTCTTTCCTGTCCATTTTACCATACATTTGTGCGTCATGAGTTCAGAACGTACTTTATATGGATGAGCAAACTTTATTTGAATTTGGATTCTTGTTTTCATATCCATCTTCACAGAAATCAATGAAAAATATTTTGATAACGCAGCCAAAATGTCATGTCTTGGGCTCCATTGCAATTCCTGAAAATGATAAGATAAGCGCAACAAAAATTTGGTAAATTAGATGCCTTTATAGTCACTTTTAAATATGACCACTCGAAGAAAGTATTCGTGATGATTTACGGGAACAAAGAATTATTAATTATCAAAATATCTACGAATATCGTATATATGTAGATATTTTGATATTACTATATTTTTACAATGATTAGTACTAAAAGTTTTACATCATCCTTCTTATCGGAATTATATTATGGTTGTAACACATTTCATTATCAAAATATACGATTTTTTCTCGTTTTTTAATATTCGCCCAATCTCTAAGTTAGCCATTAATATATTCGATGTTTCCAGCCTTAACTTCGTGGAGTTTTACTATCACTGACTTGAAAATACTGATGGATCTTTCCACTCAATTTTATTCTGCACCGAATAAAATTGAATGGGAAGATAATTTGGTAATTTAACTTTCCTAAAAACTTAAACGATTATTCAGCCTGAGTTTCATGGAATAAGCTTACTTTTACTTTTATGTTAAATTTGTTACATAATTGTTTTTCTTCCGTTTTACAGTGGACCAATACTTTTTAGTTTTTGGGCTAATAATATTTTAAATTTGACTCAAATCATAGCATTGGCCATTTTCAATTAATGATACGGAAAATTGCAATGATGCATCATATTAAATATAAATCTCTCAACTTCTTAGAAGTACAGAATCAGTAATATAATTCGGTGACACGGTATTGAGGCACGTTATTCCGTACTTAAGCATGCATAATTTGAAATTCGCAAAAGCCCACAAGAATTTACAAAATGTAATGATCCCTTGAAAAGGGAAATTGAAGTTTGGTGGTAAATATTGCCAAGCCAAATATATTGCAAATTAATCATAACGTTTAATGTTTGCCTTAGCCCCCGATAACTGACATAGGGAGCCTGTAATAAGTATTCTGTATAGCATTCAGGCTTTACATGAATGCATATTTTTATTGTATTTTCCTCAGAAATATCTGCGTTCGTTGTCTGGCGAAAAATTATAGAGAGATCTCTCATAGGTAACCTCGGGATTTTGGATACTTAAATAAATGCTTGTATATGTTAAAAAGTATATTTTTTACAGTAGTTTTGTGTATTTTTATTCATGATACACAGTGATTTTAACCATCAAAGCTATTGAAAATTATGTATGGACACTAAAAGTATTCTTTTGGTAAGGCATGAGATAGATTTATTTCGTATCATATCGATTGATCTTTTACCATTGAGTGGACCATTAAGTGATTTATCTGTGGGCGGCATTCTGAAAGAAAACGGGAATAGGCCCGAAATGAATGACGGGAAAGAGTGGAATCTCGAGGAGAGGCAATTTCCCCGAAGAGGAGATATGTGACATATTGTGTTTATGGGTACATTTGTTCGTTCACCGCTTGGATGGCCATTTATGTCGCAAAAATTCGAGTCGTTACTTTTATAATTTTTCGGTCGCAAAATTTTCGTTGCCTACATTTTTTAACCTCTATCCTTTTTCCAACTCAAGTTCTGGCGCTGCATTAAATTACCGCCGGAGTTTCATGGAATCGTATAACAGGGAAAAAGGGCACTCAACAAGTACCTACATACATCGAGTGAGGCTCGCTCGATTCTTCTGCCGCATTCTTTTAGTGATAAGGATCTCATTTTTTTTGTGGATATTATTTTTTTCTCGACGCATGAAGGTACGAGGTAGCGGTCGGTAGGATTGAACATCCCTGCATTTAGAAGCCAATTGAAAATATCTCCACCGAAAAAACCCCACCGAAACATTTCACCGTAATTTTGGAATCGGTTAAAGGATAGGTTTAATTTTACTGCCATCCTAATTTTTTTTTCCCGCGATAAAGGAGAAATTCTACGTTCCGTGATATTTATCTATAGGTTGACATAGATAGCGTTTGTCGGAAATTTTCTCTATAATGCTGCAAGTCAGTATAGTGTGAATGAATCATTAGAGTCAAGAGTCATTGGGTAGTAATTTAGAGATTTAGATATTTTCTTATCTCGCCAGTAATGGATGATTGAAAGAGTCGAGACTCAATACATACTGAAAGTTCAGTGCAGCTTCTCAGAATTTTGCTTATTATTAATTTCTATTAAAAACGGTAAAATTCATGGAATGGCATTTTAAAATTGGTTTGCACCTGTAAAGCAGAATGGTCAAATAGAATTAAACTGTCTCAACGCACGTAAATTTGATAAAAAATTCACTCATAAATAAAAAAATGATAGAATAAATGTAATTCATAAGTTTAGCATAGAATAAAATAAACAATTATCGATTCAAAGAAACAAAATATAACTGGCACAAGGAAATATTATTTTTTTGCGTTTTCAAAGAGTAGTATTCTGTGGAAACAAAGTTATTTGATTATTCCTTTTGTATTACGATGGAATTCCATAAAGTATCTTCTTAACTATCACTAAAGACATAATTTATAACCGATGGTTAAATCTTCATTCCATACATATATCCCTTGAGTAGGAATGAGTTGAAAAGACGTGCGCATTAGCATTTCTTGTTAAATACGAGTAGCTTGTTTGTCTCCCGCTTTGCTTCCCGCTGACTTTACCTACCTAAGTGCTAGGACTTGGTTAAATAAACTTGTACAGTTTATGGTTAAGTGTCCAATTTTGATAAAACTTGGTGGTAACGTGTTAAATAGGCTCAGAGTGAGCAAGTTTAAAACCATTATCTTAAGGTTCACACAGCTTTTTCAACTCCAAATAAATTTTGTGTCAAGAGAAAACTTACTGCACCAATAGAGACAGGTGAGGACGGCATCACGTCTAAAGGGTACGTGTTCTCCGATTTCTCTTCTTCCAAAAGCCGACGGATTGCCTTTTAAAAGAGGGTTTCTAGGGGAAATAAGGGGTTTATATGGAGTGGCCACAATAACTGGCGGCAAAAGGTAGAGGGATTCAGCAGCTTTTTCTGGTGGTGCCTTGGGAGACAAAATCCTCTAATAGCGATTTGGCGGAAACTAAAGGCGACCTTTAGCCAACTTCTTCCTTCAATCGGTAACCCTTTGGCGTTGAGAGTAAATAATATTGAAAAGTTGTCTACCGCAAGTAAAAACCTGAAATTCAGTTATGTCAGCAAGCAACAAGGCTTGTTAGAAGCTATTGAGACGGGATCGACGTAATAAAAAAGCTGGCTCAGTGTGAAGGCCAAGCCAATTATCTTCATCAATTCATTTGTAATGTCCTTCATTGACTTTTGTGCGTAAAAAAATTAGCTATTGGACAATACACGGTAGTGACACAGTGGCCGCATACATAACGCTACCACGATAGAGTATTCCCTCAATATTCGCATGCTTGCTCGCAACCTAACATATCGTACTACAAATAAGAATCCACTCATACGCTTACAAAATTATTAATTCTATTCTGAAATGAAAATAAGCACAAATAAAACCGTAAAAATAGAGTCTTAGAATGAAATATTAACTCGTTACTCCTTAACTTATGTATAATTATGCATAAATAAATTATGCGTACTAAAAATTTAACCGTCATATAAAATGTGTGGTCAAATTTCGGCATCTTTTTTCCCATCTAATTTTTTGGTACCTCATCAAATCTCATTTTCATTCATAATATTCGATGCTGGTACAACAAAGTTTGCTTAAAATAATGTTGTTGTATTATTTGACTATTTTTCAGTTTTTATATGATCTGAGCCCATTTGGAAATTACTTCTAATATATAATGCTTTTTTAATGACGCTGCAGCACGCCAACCTCATTAGAAACTGAAGCAGTATAGTACTTGATGTAATATTTATATATATAAATGATCATCGAGGCATTCCAGCGGACAATAAAGACTAAATGTTGATGTTTCAAAGAACGCAAAAAATATGTTTAAGATGAATCATCAATCGAGAATGTGGAAATAAAATTACTTAGGTTTACAGAGTTTTCCATGCATGCAACGTCAGTCATAGTTATATTCCTCCAAAATTTCCCTTTGGTGATTATAGCCCTTCAGCATAATGTGATCAGAACTGAAAAGTTTGCACTACACGCAGGACTGTCTATGGTTGAGCTTATGAGATAAATAACTGGTTCTTTAATTCTCAAACATCCATGATTTGAAATCAATTGATCAGCTCACTGGTACTTGTTAGGTTTCCTTAGGATGCAAATATACTAGAATCAAGATACTGCATTATTTCTAACTCTCCCATCCTGACTTAGTGAGACAAGAATCAGCAATAAATATCTTGGTGTATTTTTTGTACAAACCACTTCTAAGTTTGTTTGGTACTTCTTTGTGTCCGCAATTGATAATACGGGATCGTGAGTTCTTATTACAAGTCTTCATCTGAGTCATACGAATATTATTTATAATTGCACAGTGATTAAGTAATTTA
This sequence comes from Hetaerina americana, assembly GCF_022747635.1. Classification (NCBI taxonomy): domain Eukaryota; kingdom Metazoa; phylum Arthropoda; class Insecta; order Odonata; family Calopterygidae; genus Hetaerina; species Hetaerina americana. The sequence continues at coordinate 56,039,868 of NW_027287538.1, forward strand.
AGTATAACTTAGACGGAAAGAAAGTCTGGGCTGAATTATTAATTTCAGCAAAATGTGAATTATCTTTAAATTGTAAAAGGTTCTTATACACGTGTGTACCTTGATTCCAACGATATCACGGGTTTGGAGCATATAAATTAAAACGGACATGACTATTTATTGCTAGTGAATAAAAGTTTTTTATTCTGAAATGGCATGGGTGGATTCGCAGTTAATTTTAATGTTTAGACGTAGTACGTAGAAACATTATCCTGGATTTCTGCTGCTCTGTTGTTTTGGATCCAGTTTTATATATATTGAGCAATTTACATGCTTCATTTATCCAAGCTTTTGATGTTTAATACCTAACCGATATTTGCGATTTATCTGAAAAATTACATTCATGTCATTTTTCATAACAGAGAAATGGTTCCCACTTCTCTCACAGGGACACCTACGATGATATATCTCCTGTTCTGTAGGTTTCATTCCATACATTTTCACCGTTTCCGTAGGTAAATTTTACCATCTTGCTAAAATTAAATTTACTTCAATCAGGCCCTAAATATACTAAAGTACTACACAATTACAAACCTTGCTTGCCTTGCAATAACATAAGGTCCATTATTAGTACAAATTCTAGTATTTTTACACGACATAATCGTCGATGCCTCTAAAAATAAAAAATTATTTGCTTTACGTCAAACAAAATTTCTGATTATTCATTTATTAGAATAAGAGATTGAAGATATGTTATGATATATAATATTTAGGGACAAAATAATGCAATGAAGTTTATATTATTACAAAAAAGCTTGTAATTATCCTTTAAATTCGAATAAAAGTTGATTTCAATAATTTGATAGGATATAACACAACAGAAGAAACTCACTAAACCTAAAAACTGTAACTATATCCCTCGCTGGTTCAATTGTGCCGTAAGAACAAGAGCGTACTCAAGATTTAGTTAGTTTAAGAACATATTATTTGCCTCTTTGGATTGAGTAGCAATATTTTGCTCTTTAATAAATATTTAATAAAAATCAACCCAAATCTAAGTCTTTGTGAAAACCTGGAAAATGATTTTCCGTCAACATACTTGCTGTTCTCAACATATTCTGATAGAGATTTTAATTGATGTAATAAAATTCCGTAAATCTCCACGGCACCCGCCATGGCGTTGAAAAGGCTATTTAAATTAGGAGCGGTTATTTATCCGTATTTAACAAGATGACCTTCATGGAGAATGCTGTTTTATATTATTTTTCACTGTTTTAGGTTTTCCGAGCCTCATCACACCGCGAGAAATTTTACCCATCTTTCGGCGCTGTAAGGCAGTTGAATTTCATTCCATTATTTACGCCCGAGGGAGAAGCACTGATGTTTTTCTGAATTGAGTTGTTATTCTCTAACACCCACACTTATTGGTGACGCATCAAACTATATTGGGAGGAAGAACGAGAGGTTTATATTTTTTTTTCCAACTCGGGTAGACAGGACTGAAAACGATGCAAATGAAAGGGGTAAATAAATTTTTAACGCCTGATGCCAAACCATGTTAGAGATCAGTTTTAGTTTTTTTTTGTTGTGAACTTTAACTCTGCCATCATTAATCACTTCATGCCACGTACTCCAGGAAAGAATGAAATGAATAATGGTGTCCCTGTTCTGTGACGGTAACCAGAAACTTTCGTTAACCCACGTTTTATTGTGTATTCCTACTGTCTCAAGTATTGATTCTTTTTATGACGAATTTTTGAAGCGCCATGCTAACAAATTGTTGGTTACGAAAAGTCTGGTCTTTTGTTTAAAATATATTTATTAATGCTTCCCGGAACTGGAGCACTACAAATAGAAGGAAAAAAATAACTCGGGAAGTATCAGGATGAATTTTAAGATTCTATGAATATTTAATTTAACTTTAATATCTCATTAGCAACGACATTTTGCTACTTAAATTTGATTCACCAGGACTTAAACGTAATCCTATCCAAATAGAAAAAAAACGATTAAGCCATGACCTAAAATGTTACCAAGAAACAGTGTGAGGTAAAGTTAACATGAATGTTCATTTTAGGTTACAGAGAAAAGTAGCTTCACGTTACTGCTGGCTATTGGAGCTTTACTATTTTTCAAGCGAAATATTTTGCTTAATAGAAGATTTAATTTTATACCATCGTAATAAAAGAAATAAAATAAACCTGAGGAGACATAAGGGATCCCTCTCTTGAGCATTCGAGTGTAATTGGGTCCAAAGTGTGTCTTATTAGTTCTTCAAATATATTTAGTGTACATTAGTTTATTAGTCTATTTAGTGGTATATCAAGTACTTCTGTTGTCTTCTGGGACGATGAAAGTAATTAATGGCCACTCAGGCTCGATAGCGACATATATAACCCGCGATGCCAAAGCCAAAAAGGTGCGTATGTGGTAGAAGGTACAAGCACCAGGTGGGAAAGGGAGATGATAAGGGAGGATATGGGAGAGGAAGGGGAAAGGGTAAAATATTCGGTAAAAAATTATTAAATAACGAGCAAACTTCTAAACATGCTGGAGGGAGACTAAATTCTAGAAATAGGTTGATTCATCTAATAAATCAGTTATTCTCTAATATATTATGATTAAGCCACTATCAAATTACCTTATTTCTCTAGCAGGAGTTGCTCTTTTATCTTTTCTTGACTTTAAATGACCTGTTTTAAAATTTCCTTCATTAATACGCTAGGAAATCATCAAAAATGCAGGCAAGAAGGCACTGAATGAAAACTTTCCCTAAAACAATAAGAATATGGCTAAGGAATTTTATTGATAAAAATCCCGGGTTTATATCATAATTTAACCTGTATTGTGCATTTATAATGTTGAACATGTCGGAAAGCTTTAGTTAAGTCCGTTTCTAAATGTTATTAAATACGTTTTCGACAATTATAAAAGCGTCTTCATTTCAACCAAGAAGTAGTTTTTTTTATTATCGTTTATTTTTTAAAATTTTTAATAAAAAAAGCGTTCTCCAATGGAACCATTTCTTTCTCGAAATATGAAATACTATTAATAAAACAAAAGTGGTTATATATATCTTTGGTCCAAAAACTCGAACTTTTTCAAAGAAGTTTTGCGTTAACAAGAGCTGACGTTAGTCTAAATAAATAGCCGTGGGAAACAAAAACAATGGAATGTTGTACTTTTACTAAAATCATAAAGTACGCAATATCTAGAGAGCAATTCAAGCGTGCTTTAGGGTTCCCGAGTTGAGTGTCCTTGCAGATGAATGTCCTCTCTCCCGTGAAAATAAACCGACGATTCATGTGATCTTATCCAACGCTTCTTAACATGGAGTAAAAAAAAATACTTTATGAAGATACAGTGGTTGAAAATATCTCATCATATCGCTGTGCATTAACTCTTAGTTTTCCTTTTATAAGATTTTGGGGATAAACTTGCAGTTCTGAAATTCAAAATCTCCATTTCACACTTTCTTGTGTACACGAAGCACTTGAATCATGACAACAGTGGGGGCGAAGATGAAAAAAGAAAATAATTGACCGCATTAATAAGGGTGAAACTAACGCTCACTTAGAAAGGGGAAGCAATTAAAAGGTTAACGACGATGAAGGCGACATGTTTAAGAAGGAAGGGCGGATGGGTGGAGGACGGAGGCGAGGACCTTTTCCCCTTCCATTTTTTACATTTTTTTCCATTCTCCTTTAGCCCCGAGGACGGAAATTTGACCCTTATGTAGACAATGGCAAACTACGGACGAAGGAAGGAAGATATATAAAGGAGAAAAATTCAAAACTAAATTGAAGAAGGGGATAATTTAAATGTACGTAACAAATATATACCACCTGCATGTACTTAATGTATGTGCATGTACATATTTTATTTAGTATTTGTATGCATACGTGTAATTGCTATGATTTTGAGGTTAATTTTCATTGGAATTAATATATTTTTGAAATATCGAGTTGTTTTATTTTTGTGTTTTATGAATATCGTGTTTCATGACTGACAGAAAACCGTAAATAGGGGTCATACAAATCTCATCATAGAAAAATGGAAACTCAACGTGCGGATTGATAATTTACTCTAGCTACATTTTAATTGCTATTCTTAATTGCTATGCTTACGTATAATGGCTCTACTTAAATGGATTTTCCTTCATGTGAAGAAGGTTAAATATTTTATTAATTTCTTCTACTACAGGAATATGTATGCATTCAAAATCACCGTTAATATAACTCCTTACATATATTTATTGATGCGACAAATCATGCCGCGAATACCAATTTAAAATCATACGCAAAAACGTATTAATTAATACTTCCCCAATTGAAAAATTTTTAGATATTAATGAAAAACTCGGTATAAGAAAGATCTGTAATGCATTTTTTTACTATGAGTGGGCAGATTAAAGTTAATCTGAGTTAAGTGCAAGCTTCGACTACAAGCGTGCGATCTATTTTGAATCTTGGCAATGAAATATAATCATGAACGACCAGTGTGTCTACCACATACCATTTCCACAACTTGATTAAATGACTGGGTGTTAATCTGCAATTGAAAATTTCTCAAAATGAATTGAAAATTGCACCAATCCCAAGGGATTGAGAATTTTAAATATTAAATAGAGATAACGTATGATTGATTGACATATAGAATACCTCTGTTTTTACGATTGCAAAATGAGAAGCTATTATTCCCATAAGAATAATTGGAACGAACTCTTCAAACTTATTCCATCTTAAATTTACGCTTTAATACATTCTATGGAATAGAAAATTTAAATTTGATCAAATTTTCCTCATTGCAAAATCTTGACTGAACTGTTCCCTCAAGAGGACAAATAAAAAAGGTTTTTATTCCTCACTCCCCACCTCTCTCTCTCTCTGACCCTTTTTATAAGAGGCACGTGGGGGAAGAAATATGGGCAGCTTCGGGGGCAGAGTTACCGAGAGTCAGGAAGTAGGAGGTCGACAGAAAAAGAAGTGGGAAAAGCAGAAAGCAGAGGAAAGGAATGAAAAGAACGTAGGATGTAAGAGGAGAGGAGGAGGTGTCGACCTCTTTAAATGGTTTAAGATCGGGTGGTGGAAGACGATGGGGGAAGGTAGAGGAAGTGGAAGAGGCTGGCGGGGGCGTTATCGTGCGGCAAAGTAGGCTGGTGTGTGAGAGGAGAAGGAGAGGATAAGAAGGCATTCGAAAGGCGTGGGCAGAGGTCGAGGAGGACAAAGGGGGAGGGGTTGTTAGTGGCAAAGGGACGGAGGTTGGGGGGGGGGAGAAGAGGTGGAATTCTTCCCAAGGAGCTACCAGAGGGAAGTGAGAGTGACAGTTCCTTAGACCTCTCTCCCTCCATGTCTCTCTCCACTTGTGGGAGGAGAGTGGGAGGGTATCCGCCGAAAACAGGGCCGGAGGCTGAAGGGAGAGGGGAATTTAAAGATGAGAGGAGTCGGAGAAGGGAGGAAAAAAAGGAGTTGAGCCAACAAAAGAGAGCGGAGGGGATGAAGAATGGAAGATGTGGTGGGGGAGATGAGAATAATGAGAAGCCAAACGCAGAGAAAATAGAATGGAAGTACATTTTTATTGTCTTGAGTGGACGCGTTCCTATACTACGTATTTAGAGAGGGTAATTTCGAGAGTAAGTGGAGGCATTAGAGAAAAATAAGCTCATAACCTTGCGTACTTTTCCTAAGTGAGATGAAAGTTAATGGAAATGGTAAAAATATGTTAATATTAATTTATAAAATTTGAAATGAACACATTATTATACTATTTGCTCCTCAGTCCATTTTTGTCTTGTTTTTGCGTCAATAATCGCGTATGCTGCTATAGGATGCATATTGTTTACTTTACAGATTTGTAGTCAAAGTAGAAGGTATATCTGTACTCAAAACATGTTATCACCGTAACTACCAAGTAAGCATATATTAGCTCACATTAGCATACATACATACACATTAGCAATCTTTTTTTTTGCCGCAGCAAAAATGTCATTTTTGATATGGATTGTAAAGCTTTTTCTTTCGAAAACTTTTTTCCTTAAGTTTGAAATATTTATAGATTTTTTTTCATAATAAAGGAAAGAAATCAAGATGAAAATGAAAATAAAAACTCATGGATATCAATGGAGGTAGATATAGTAAAAAAATCAAAGCTTACAGTTAAAATGAAAATATGTATCATCTGTTGCTCTTACAATGAGATGAATGACTTTGAATTGGATATAGATGATTAGGTTATGGTGCATATGTGGTTAGAAGGTGAATTGAGCATTAATAAAAATTATAACCATTCGGAAATATTTTTTGGGATTTGGCCAAACGAGCTGGAGAATGCTGGCGAAAATTAAAAAGAAAATATGAAATTTAGATACGGAACCACTTCATTGGAAATGGAATGAAAAACGTCAGCAAATGTTGAATGATCACACTATTAACATAGTTATTGTGTTTTAGGTGTGTAATCAACGTAATTCAATCTAGTTTTCATTTAGAACTTCTTCTTTATAACCCAAAGATAATTCACACAATTTGTTCAATGTTTCTGAAATATAATTATCCGTGTGCATATATTATGATATTATTCCGACGGTCCTCTGAAGTATTAACGGCGACGTTTTTTTCTAATAGTATATTGACAGCTTTTGTGTCAAATATTAACTTGACGTTTTTGAATTTAAAACATTAATATCATTGCGAATGTAAATTCATTTAATGCAATGTTAGCAAGTACTAGTCATCAAAATACATTGAAATACAAGAAGTAATTTCAATAATTTATGCTGTTCTACATGCAATAATTTATTGACCAATGAAGTTTATCTTCAATTGGTATTTAATAATATTTATTAAACTCATTCATGAGTGTAGACTTCATATCTTCGGTGCTAATAGTTTACATTTGACATTCCCGAATAGTCTCTTCTTCAAATTTTACAAGTTTCCTCAACTGGAGTTTTTATTTGGTGATAAAATTCATCATTAAAATTTAATATAAATGAACATTATGGAAAACTGCATTCGGATATAATTTAAACCAAGAAAAATATACTCTTGCGATATTAAGGATTTTGAGTTTGACTAGGGAGCAACTGTATCATTAAAACTAATGGCTCAGGAATAATTTGAAGTTGAGTGCACTCTTTCAGGAGGTAACTGTAAATTTAGACACAATTTGTGTTTCTTTGGTGTGGAAGAAGCATCAGATCAAAGATATAAGTGAAGCACTTCACTCGAGTAAAGGGTCAAGGAATATGTCCAATTATTCATTAAACTTCATTAGTTTCATCATAATATTTATATTAATAATGTGGAATTTATATTTCAACCTTTGTTATTTCCACAAATTCAACGAAGCGGAGGGGGATATAGCTTCTGCAACTTTCATCCGCGAATGCACACTACAATCACGGGATTTAATAGTGTACAAATCATTCACCTTGATCGGAATACCGGTCAAGGCGAAGCTTTTTGAAGTTTGAAACACAGATTCTATTCAAATTCCAATTCGAATTCGTAGTAGTAGTAGTAGTAGTTTTGAGGGGAGGCGACCGACAGCTAAGGTCATTTGCGCCATAGGGGATGGACAGGAAAGGATGAAGGGTGGAGAGAAACCCGGCGTCGGCATTAGCCTACTCTTTACGAAAGGCGCCAAGGGGTCCGCAGTTTAACGTCCCATCCGACGGACGGCGTACTCCCTCAAAGTGCCCTCCACAAAGCACCTCAAGTAGGGATCGAGATACCTCTGAAAAATATTCAACACCGCCGGGATTTGAACCCGCGCCCTCAGGGTGGGAAGCCAGTACGTTAGCCCCCGCACCATCTCGATCCCCTTCGAATTCGTCTAGAAGCAGGAATTATATTTTATTCTGAAAGAGATCTTAAAAATCATTATCATGCTCTAATAGGCAATGTTTCTCTAACTATTTTCATTGCAGTTCCACGTTCATAACAATTCAAGTAGATGTCAAAATCTGTGTCACTTAATTGCTTTGTGAACATATTTTTAATCGATCCATTAATTGTACCTTGACAAATGCTTTTATGATAGATTTCTCATAAAAAAAATTTCTCAAAATATATTCTCTCTATAATCCTTCCTGAGGTAATATCCCCATGGATATAATAATTTTTCCAACGGAACGAATTGAGCGCATCGCCGAAGGTGCGGACTCGTATAAGGAAGGACTAAAATTAGTACGCACATTAATAGGCCAATGATAAGTACTAAAAATAATCGAAACGCAGATTTTCCGAGTAAAATAAATAGGCTGGGGAACGACTAAAGTCTAGGATCAGAGGAAGAAGAAAGCTCGGTAAGAAGCTGTTTCAAGTGCGGATAGCGTGTGAAGAGGTCGGGGGGCGAATGGGAGAGGACGAAAGGAAGGTTTGGTGGAATGGGTTGATGGGGTGCGACTGTGAGGACAAAAAAAGAGGAGACAATGGAGAGAGACGGAAAGAAAGAATTGAAAGCTTCAAAATGGAGGAGGGGAAAGAAGAAAGAATGCTCTAGAAGAATTCAGGCGGCGTAAGTCAGAGGAGAGGGGTAGAAGAAGCATGTTGGTATTGGCAAGGACTAGAAATGCGGGGATGTCTTCACCCCAAGCGGTTGAACTCCTCAATTGGGACGGCAACAGGAACTGGAGGACCCTACTCGTCCCACTTCTTCTTGAGTCTCTGCGTCAGGAGTGGGGGCAAGTATGGGTGGCTCGAGACAAAATTGGGATGGCCAAAACATTGATTTTAACTTAAACATCAAAGGAAGTAAGTTCACGCTGTCTTGGAAAATATTTGTTACTCATTAGACTACGTCAATGTTTCTGCGGAAACAATTATGAAGTATTTGGGTATGTTTTTATGCTTCCTCTCATTGAAGAACGAAGGGATTTGCTGCAATAGTAATTAGGACACTACCTCTGGGGCACGGATGTGATTATATTTTCTAGCATAGAAAAAACTGATAATGAAAATAACATTATTATTAATAAGTTTGGAAGACGGATAAACATTTTCATTTTTGAATTTTAAAATAAATAAAAATTGCGCTAAATATAACGGGAAACGTGTCCTAAGTCTGAATTAATTAAAAATAAACACACACAGAATTCACATACTATAATTTATTTTTAAAAGCTAGCAGCCATTCAGTTGCTATATATTTTTAAAAGCTTTATTGAAGTGCGGTTTAAGTTCACGTATTACGTTTAAAATCGTAAAAATAGCCTCTTTTAAAAAATCCAGTACTTCCCCACTTTGTGCTCATTCCTATTCATTATGCTGTAACTATGCTGTATCCTGGTCATTTTGCTGTAACTATTGAGATAAGAAAGATAAGGCTTCTAATTTAAACAGAAAAGGTTAACGCCTAAAAGACTTTTCAATGGGTCCGTGCACATCCTTATCAGTAATAGGCTAGTGGGATCTTAATCTTCCATGACTGGAATTTTCGAAATGCTGCCATTGCCAAAATCGTCTCATTTTTACGTATTGGCTGCCTACGTAATCCCTGTGTAAGATCCACAAATACGCCTACATCTGAGGCAAGATTGTTAATTGAAGGGAGAGGTACACGGCCTTGAAAGTGCTTATCAATGAATGTTGTTTCTACCCTGCCATGCCTTGAATTTTAATTATATTCCTTAAATATCCCTAAGAGTGCAACTTTTGTTTATCAAACGAGTAACCTTGTACCCATTCAGCAAGACGAGATATAAATTATGTATTTACAAACCACATATTTTGATAATACGACCCTGATTTCGGGAATTGGATGAATGCACAATGCATGATTAAGTAAACATGTCGCTACTTTAATACACTAGCTGTTTTGTTTAATGTTAGCTAACTCGTAGTAAATGAAAAGTTTTTAAAGTGCCATTCCAAAATTCATACTTTTCATTATTTCCTATGTTACACTGAAATTCACTTTATTCAACTGTCATTCACAGTAAAAATCACCCATTTGTGTATTCAAATCTTAGTTAATAAACCAAAAGAAACCCCAAGGGTTGAACAAAGCCTAAAGGGATGAACCAAAAGAATCCCCGAGTCCCAATGCGTAAGCCACCCAAACATTCGCATATTGCCACATTACGTTAGTTTGGATTAATTCATATCGAACATCGAAAGTTTTACCTGCAAAAGTTTCTAAGTTATGAAGTCTTTCATTAAGGTAGACGTTTGCTGCACTTTTGATGTACAATAAAATATATTGTCTGATAAATTATTAACATATGTATATTTTGAATAAATTTTTGCCTCTTACCTTTTCTTTCGCAGAAATAATTGAAAACTCTAGATATTTGAACTTAGTTAAAATGTCCATTTTAATTTAAGCAAAAATAATACTATATCTTAATTTCACATACGAAATATTTAAGTTTCCTTTCACTTTTTTCTAAACGTGAATAGTAAAATTAATGATGTTTTATCAAGAGTTTAATAATATTTTCCTTCAAAATTAATTTTATAAGCCATTTTTCAAGATAAAACTTAGCAATGGCTAAATGATTACTCTAGTCTAACGAATATGTGCTTTTATCCATTGAGAGTTTTTTCTATAATTAATTGAGGTTAAAATTTGTAAACTCTCACTTTATTTAACATTTGTGATACTAACACGGATTTATTAAAATAGTCGTCATTGCATTTCAATTTTGCATAATTTGTACAGAGTTATTACACATATTTCAACTTGTGTTTACCACCTTAAGAACTGTGAAATAATTTACAAAATTCGATTCTCAATCTACCGTCCTGAATGGCGATAACATATTTAAAAAGATATTTCATTTTTTTTCCTAGTGGAAATAAGTTACTGCAATAAGAATCCCATCTAGGATATAACTTCTGTCTTTCAAAAGACCCGCAACAAATCGATTATTGACTGCCTACCACAGATATTCCGATATTCTCACCTATCGAAGGCTATTCCAAGAATGAAGGAAGGAATGAGAAGGAGTACTGCGGGAGGCAGGGAAGGTTGTTTAGGCGATGGGGTGGTGGATTGAGTGCTCGTTCCGGGGGATGTCGGGCGGACAGAGGGGTCGTGAGCGGAGCGGAAGGTAGGTAGGTGATGCGGATGGATTGGGTGGAAAGTAAACTTGGCAAAGGCCGTGGGTGTTGGCGAAATGTTATATAGGTTCCAAAAGGTGGGAGTTCCTTCCCTCTTTCGACTGTGTGCAAGCATGTCTGTGGCTGTGCCCCGAATGCTTTCATTGCATTTCTCCCGTCCCATTCCTCAAACACTCACTCTCTCCCCTCTTTCTCCTTCTATCCGCTCCCTCATGCCTCCCTTCGTCCTGGACTTCAAACTGTTGCAGAGGAGTTGACTTCCAAGTGTGCAACCCCGCGATGTGGCTCAATACAGCCTCGTAGGACGGTAACATAGTATCATTTAAACTGCTTCGTCGATGAATTGCATCGATTTTTTTCTATTTTATGGGGAAAACGTGTCAAATAAAGTTGCGGCAATACATCAATATCAAAGCTAGTCATGTTCGAATTTAATGGCTTTGACGAGATGCTACGCACACAATTTAATGTTTCAGTGCTCTTAAGCAGTTCGCTATATACTAAGGTTCTAAAACTGATATTACGGAATATGAAACTATTTATTCAAGAGCCTTAATTAAAATTTATTCCAGTCTAGATATAAGTTCAAAGATACGTTCTCATCGCTTTAGAAATGCTCTCACAACAACAAATACTTGATCTTTCACGGAGTGCTTTAAAATTTCTAACAAGGATATTATACTGAAGAATATGCCAAATATGTTGCTGTAATGGAGTGTAAATATATTGATTATTCTTTGTTACCGTCGCAAAATTATGTGAATTCGACTTAAAAAGTTTTCATGGGCCAAATATTTATTCGTATATTGAGAGATACGCCACCCCATTCCCTATTATTTTCTCTTTTTTCATTGATTCAGTAAAATCTATCATTATTGTATACTATTTTTGCTCTTCTCCGTCGTGTTAGAGGACACGTGCTCCCGAGGGCACGAAGCACGCACAACCGCGCCCAACCGCGTCGCTCTCACCTCATAGCATGGCCCTTGGGTCTTGAGTACCCTGGCGTGGCGACGGAGTAGAAGGGTTTTTCGAGGTTGAGAAAAGAGACGCCGGAGGAGAGAGAGAAAGAAAGGAAGAAATTCGAGGAGGTGGGTGGGGGTGGAATGTTTTCTTAAGGGGTTACGAGGGAATTGCGCCGGAATACCTGTGAGGAGGGCCGGGGAAGGGCACGAGCCTCGGGGTTTACCCATTCGCGTGTGCGTGCGGGAGAGAGCTCGCACTTGAATGCTTCTGTGTGAGTGTTGTTTGCCTTGAGAGGCCATGTGTTTGGCGAAGACCGTGTTCACCTGTTTAGAATGACATGGAGAGGTTTAGAGAGAGATACAGACCCCTACCCATCGGAAAAGACGTGAGTCGTTCGTTATTTGCTAATGGTATATATTGTATTTAAATATTACCTACTAATATACGTTTTTATTGTTTTGTGTTTTATATTTGTTGTCACTATGTTGGCGAATATAGACGAAGTTTTTCAGATAAGAGATTAATCAATTTATTGCATTTAAAATATAAAAAATAATCTGCTGAAGTACACTCGTTCTCCCAATTTATCATTACCCATCAAAACTTATTATACGGAAACCTGTTTTTCTATAGACAACTCAATTGTATTTATACGAAGGATAATTTGATGTATTTTATAAGATGTATACTAACTATGGTTTGCATATTTAACGAGAGTATTTTTTAATTCTGATGAGGAACACGGCCCTCGCAGGCAAAAATTAACTATTAATCACTTTAACAGTCATGAATTTAAGTACATTTCAATATGGCAAATAATGACAAACTTAGAGCACTTCTAAGCTTCTTATTATTGGCTATTAGCTACTGAAAAAGAAGCATCATTAAATTAAAAATAATTTATTTTAAGTTTTTTCAAAATTATTTCTTGAGATAAACATCTTTTTTTAGATTATGTCAAGAGAGTTAATTGTAATTTTTTTACTATTTCAATCCGGTTTGCGCTATTTTAAATTAATTGTAATTAAACGTCACTGTCACAGCCTCAAGTAAAATGAATTTATCCTTTCATGAAACTAAATGTCACGGGTACGAACTACAAAAATGCCGCCTGCAATGACTCGTATATGAACGTTTTTCTTATCACCTGAGTTTTGAATGCCCTATCATTCGATTAAAATCACATTGACGCCTCGATAGCTTAACTGGCTAAAGCTCTCGGCCGGATATCGAGGGATCCGGGTTTGAATCACGGTCAAGGCGAATGATTTTTACATATAAAACTGTTGTATTGAAATGAGTACTAGCGGATGACTCAGTTAAAAGTTACTGTTGTGGCATCTCCCGCAGTTTCTTGGAATGATAAAGACATATTAGGGTCCCCGACTTACTTGAGTCGATCAGATTACATACGTAAAAACAGGGTGATGGATAGTTGACCAAATAGTTTTAAATGGTTATTTTCCTCGTAAGATTAGATATCAAAAAAGATATGGCTGGAGACGAAAATGGAACAATTAATATAGGTAGTGTATATATTTTGTCGATATCCTGCATGCACTTTAAATAGACCAATTTTTAAAAAATTGTTCCCTAGTGATTTGAAAATATCCTTTTTGAATTATTATGTAATTGAATATTTTTGGGTATACGTGGCTTTTTTAGTTTGAATAACTTGGTTCGAAACCATACTCAAATTAATGTCTGTATAGTGGCGTAATGTTCGTGCGTGGTTAGCTAGTGACCAAACACCCCTTGCTACACTCCCTTGTGGCGGCTTGCTGGGTACTATGTAATTGTAGATTGCATTTTTCAACGAATTTGGTGAAGAAACCTTTTTATTCTCCTAGTTACTCCAGCGGGAAGTATAAAATCAAAGTTGAGTAAAGTGATGCCAATATGATATTATAGAATTAACTATGTTATGATTATGATGTGAAAATAAATGGACTAATTATTACAGTGTACGTAAATGATGAATTGATTCATCCGTTCACTACTCTCTACTCTCCTTGTTGCCATTATTTCCCGGCATATACTAATGATATACTTTTATTGAGTATAACACAGTCATTATTGCTGGAAATATGGCGTTAAAATGCCCATGAACGCCTATATGCCAGAGTTTGTAGCGTCAATGTGATCAATCTCATTAATTTTCTTGATTTTCGTTGACTGCTAATTAACGTTAACGGCTGAAGGAACTGTATGGAAATTTGATGATTAGACTTTGACCTTTAAAAATAGGCTGTCAACTTTGCTCAGAATTTATAAATTTCGTCTAAGTACTTCATTATTTTCGACTCAGTTAGGAGGTCTGCATTTTGTTTTTTTATCATCCTTCTCCTCGTCATTTTCATAAATTTAACATCACACTTTATGAGCCCATTATTCTGATCCAAGTTCGCATCTGCTCCCAGAAAACTCTATGGGTTGATCAAACTATTTCTAAATCAATGCTTAACTAGGATAAAGTCAATCTTATATCTCCCAGTATCTGAAGGTGTTTTCATGTTTGTTTATGTCTATTATACTGTTTGAACCAAACTGTTTTACTTGTATGTTGATTAGACTATTTATTCCGCAAAATTCTTTATTTCTTTTCTCTTGTGTATTATATTCTACAAAACCGAATTTGCTCTTCTACCTACCTCACTTCAATCAGCCTCTTTTCTTGCCACTGTGCTCCAATCGCCATCAATATTAATTATTATCTTCCAGGTACATTCACAACCATATTATTTAACTGGTCGTACACTCTGTATGTACCATTTTTCCCCATAACTGTCTCTAAACATGTACACCTGGATCACCAAAAGGTTGACCGGATCTACTTTTATTTATAATAGTTTTTTATTCACCTGTTTCACGTTTATTACTGTCTTCCCAATTTCCAATTTATTATTGAGACCATTCCACATTGGCTCTCCACCCCTTCCTGGTAAACGGGATCTGGATAAAATATTATCTTGAGCATAAATTCAATGCTTTAATAAAGTTGAAAATTGCTCAGATTCCAAATAAATTCCATGTTTCAACTATTGGATTTGCCAAAGATCCTGAACAGGAATTTGAACAGAGGTTTTGTTCAATTTATTCAGTAGTTGGTTTTTTCGAATGGCTTTCGCATTCCAAATCCGTGAACTTTAAATCATTATCGACTGTAACGGCCAGTTATATTAAGCCACGGTTAACATTATTCTGCTTCTGATACGTCTCTAACCCTTTTAAAGTAATATCCGTTCAATTGCATTTTTATTTTTGTGAAAGATTGGATCGGTCCCATTAATCTGGTATGTAGTTGGGACAGTAGTAGTAATTTTTCTCGCACATCCATTTTAATGGAAAGCGATATGAAAGGGAAGGTGTATGAAATTGTAGAAAAACAAAAATACAGCGGTAATGAAACAATAAAAGGGGAAAATTCCATTTATCATTTAATTGATTTTATACCAATGGCGAAGTTAGGAGATAATTAGTGGTAATACAATTATAATTCACGAAGTAATGTGTGAAGAATTTTTAGACAATAAATGGCAGGCTATGACTACCTGTACAAGACTATGAATAAATGGCAGGCTAAATTCACGCAGACAAGATTATCATGATAACAATATCAGAAACACCCAATTATTAGTGGCTGTTTACGGTAAAATTGACTACTAGGAAGAATGGTAAAAGCTGACTCAAGCGTCTTCATTGTGCTTCAAAATAATATTGAAAGAACCCTTAATAAGGGAATGGTACTAGATATCGTGAAAAAATGATTAACGTGGAATCTAAAGGCATAGCTGGAACCGACTTATCAGGCTCTCATTAAAATCCTGGAAGGTGTTTGCTTGAAATTCAGCCCAAATCAGCAAGTGACTTCGAGAAACAAAAGCTCTCAACTCGCAGAGTGAAACATCCCCATCGTGAACACGCAGTTTCTCATACTCTAACTAAAAATTTCCTGTTTACAGATCATCTCTTCATTTATTTACAATGAGCAGCTTTTATAATTTGCATGCTTTATAAATCCAGTCCAACGGTGCCCCACCTCCCCTGTAGTCCTGACGTCGCCCCGGCAGCTTTCTTTTTGATTCCTCGGATTAACGCAGTTCTGAAAAGAAACCCGTTTTTCGTCCATAGAATACAATCAGCCGTGACGAAGATCTTGCGAGAGATCCCCGAAGACACCTCCCAGGGTGCGTACCCGTCATGGCAGAGTCACTGGAAAAAATATACTGAGGCCCAGGGACATTCCTCTGAAGAATTTTCATTGTTTGTGCAAATCTGTTCAATTAATTAATTTAAAAAAATAATTTCATTAATTTGGAACGAACCCTGAAATACAAACCTATGCATCATTATAATGTTAATATAAATTGGGAAAAACATCATCAAATATTCAATGATGAGTAAATAATACTTCAAATTGATTTCATGGCTTCCTGGTCTCCATTTTATAATTAGCCAATGGAGAAGAATATACTCTAAATGAGATTAAAAAAAGCTTCATTAGATAATTATTACTAGTTTAAGCCACGAATACACACTTTTGCTTTGGTTTAATTTTCTGCAAAATATTTACGTACGTTCCTTTACATTAATATCACCCTCAGAAACTGAAAGGGTGTTAAAATAGAGAGGAATTCAGGGTTAGAAAAGGAATATGTATATAGGGGACGAAATGAAGAGAGTATTTTTAAACGTGAGGTGTATTAACTTTAAATAACTATTGGGATGTCAGGACGGTAAATACTTTGTTCAAACGCTAAATGTAACCTCACGTAATGTGGCACAAAGCTAGTGAAAATAATTAATTGACATGGCGTGATATTGAATATAGGACACATCGTCATAATAGCAGGCTCCTCCAAAGTTACAAAACATTCACAGGTCCAGAGGGCCCCTTGTAGCTCATTTGATTGAAAAATCTAACCGGAAATCGAGGCTTTTGAATTGAATCTATGTGCAATTATTTTCAAAATGTGAAATTTTCGCATTTGGGTATATTTATGACATTAAAGCAGGCATTTTTTGTTATTATTATTGATATTTTAGCGTTCCATAGATTTTAGCGCTCTAAGTTTCGTTTGGAAAAATACTGAAAAATTATATATTTCTTTTCCGCTCCTTTCAAAACACAACTGGACATCTGACAATAATAATAATAAACCCCTCCTCAACTCCACATGCACACTACTCGTATACCAAGGAGCATTAGGAAGAACAAGAATAAATTCCTTTCTCTCCTGTTGAAACCCAAACTCACTAAAAGACTCCACAACATTTTCAAAGAGGTTTACACTAATAGAAACCCAAACACACTACGAAATTGACTGGGTAATCCAAAGATCAAACGCCCAAATTAGAAATGTCCGGCATTTACGAGGTGAAGTGCATGAACCCTCACACATTCATTGGACAGACAAAACGCAATGTAGGTAACAGGTTCAGGAATCACTTGGACATGCACTTACAAAAATGTTCTTCTTAAAAAATCGGCCATTAAAAAACACATTTTCGAAAATTCATACTCTAGTACCCTCAAAGGTTTATTCCTAATTAGGAATACCCATAATTTCGAACACGACGCCACCGAGTCCTACGTAAACATGTATCGAGGCAAAATCATAAGCAACCAACCCGGAGTGATCGACAGTCCCTCATTTGACTTGGTACCCTAGTTTAAAAGTACAAATGCAACGCAATACAATAGCAACCACATCTCCTCCACTTCCTCTCCTCTCTCCCCTCTTAGTCTTGCCTCCCCCCGCTCCGCGCAACTGTTCCCCCGCTACCTCCCTACCTCCAACTTGAACGCACTCATTTGACCACGATTATTACTTCGTTACAGTTTTCTTTCCCGTTGTCAAACTCTTGCTGCTGTTTATGGTCACCTAGTTGATCAAAATATCTTAATAGAGTTCCATAAACAATGAATATTGGCTCTAGAATTGTCACCATAGCCAATAGTTCACACCCTATTTCCCTCCTATTGATTTCTTCCAACAATCCCCTCTCCTCCCCTACTAGGCCTAGCACTTTTTTTTTTCTCTCTCTCCGTTTCGCCTTTTCAATGTTTCTTCACATCAATATGTCAACCTCTTCAAACATACCTCCACGTGTATAATCTTGCTTAAATGACCCTGAGTCCGCGCCTTAAAAAAGCCATGCTCCATGAAAAGGTTTAGACGAGAATTTGTTTAGCACCCTTGCTCAAAGTTTCTGCCATCAAATTCCCTTGTCCCTGTAAAAGTCTCTTTGCTTAACACAGTACTTCTTCTCATGTCCCTATTACTATGATCATCTTCATCCTAAACACATCCAAGATAAGTAAGCCGTTCCATCTACTCTAGGTTTTACCCTAAAATTTTACGCATATTTTAGCCTTCATCTTTCTTGAAAGTCTTGTAGCTTTTGTTTTGTGGGCAGTGATTCTCATCTCATACCTGTCACACTATAATCAGCAATGCTTATTTCCCTTTGGTGGATCGACAAACGCAAGGTTGGTTATTCGCGAACCTAAATGATTTTATAAATTTTCCATCGACCTTCTTTCCCATCCCTCTTGTAAAATGTTCTGAGCACACGTGTTGAAACGCACGGGTGATACGGACACATCTGCCCTTACCCTCTCCTTGCAATTTTCCATGAAGACCTCAAGTTCACCAGTCTAACCTATCCAGTCTAAGACTTCTATACGTATGGCCTACGTAGTACTCGACAATCCTACCATTAAAGTACAATTTTCTGAACTACGACCAATATACTTTATTGCACTCTTTAGAATCTATTGAACGTTTTCTCGAAATCTAATAAACAAACAAATACATCGCTATTGCATTCTATGTTCCTCTGCATGATATCATTACTGCAATGACATCAGACATAACTCTCGTCTTTCTGAATCCAAACTGATCAATCCCTAAGTAATCATTTGCTTTCGTCTATATTCTTTCATAAATTATCTTCCGTACCACCTCTCTGTGTGAAAAATTAAATTTATCATCCCTTGCAATAAGGCTTTCTTTTCCTTTTTGGGTGTGTTTCTTCTTCAATTCACCCTCATACATGCTAAAAGTTACCCCATTAAAACTATTCTTTCCACGTTTTTCTAAACCTCTAGTTGCTCCGTGGGAAGGTTAACTACGCCCACGGCCTTATTTTATTCCAACTCACTTGCTGCTCTCCTGCCTCGCAAGGAGTGGAATAATCAACAGAATCATAACATGTAAACTAGATTAATCTATAATAATCTACAGTAGATAGTAGCAACTGTTAGAGTTGGCGGGTTTTAGTCGTTTGTTTATTTAGGAACCGCTGAGTGAATTGGCAGCAGGTAGGGAGTGATGCGGAGTTTTGGATATTGTGGAGTTTAGATAGGAAGCGTAACGAATTTCGGAGTTCTATTATGTTTTCCTTTATGAAAGGTAATGGGGCTATGGTAGAGCGTTATACTACTGACCAGAAGGCCCGGGTTCAATTCCCAGGCAAATCTCTCTGAGTACCCTCAGCTCCACGCAAGCTGTGTGATTTTTCGGGTGCCAGGTCTTCCTGGGAAACTATAACCGGCTAAGGGAAAGGAACTGTCCCCCCTACCTTGATGTGTGAATTTCGCACACCGTATAGGCTCAGTACTGGGTGAACTTTACCATCACCTACCCAACCGACCTTCAGTTTTATTACTGCGATTATGGTCTATGGAAGGTGTCAAAATGCCAATAGTTAAACGTTACCACTGAAGAAATAAGTCTATAATTGATGTGCCTTCTATTGGGCTTTGAAGAAATCATTATAATGTGGAATACTTAGACTTTCAGAAAGGTTCTGAACGAACGAGTTGAACGATGACACAAATGGAATTATATTGGCATGTCATTACGGGTGGTGTTCTAAAACCCCCGGCACACGCCCTAGCGGCGGCTTGCGGGGTATTAAGTAAATGCAGATGAATCCTAACCCACCGAAATTGGAACACTGGTGGCATTTTACCTACCGCTTAACCATAAGTAGGACCCTTAAGATAAGAAAGAACTGTGTTAAAAACAAAATAAATATTTTTTAAAATTATTTGAACCCAGTGAAATTCGATGGAATTGCGAAGAACAAAATAATTTGGCAGGGAACAGAATAGAATGAATAGCTGACGATAAACCCTTCGACGATTTTTTTTACCTTGTTCAATGAATGAAATCAAATAAAACATTAATTTAGGAACTTTTGATTTGATTGGACCCCTTTTTTATTTATTTTGATCATGTGTTAGCTCAAACTCATTCAGAAATTGAAAAGCAAGACCTCAAAATCATAAAATGTACTGCATATTTCATAATAGGAACCTCATTATAGTAGAAGCTTGAGTTTGAAAATATTCCAAAACATGTGAAATGCCCTCCATATTTTATATGCCTCTGAATAGCATTCATTGGTATGAAGGTAGAGAAAAAGAAGCGGTATCTAGGAATTCCATACTGATTTTTCTTTAGTAGAGGTTAATAAATATTTCAAGTAACAGAGTGATGTAGTGTTAACCCAATTATAGAATATTATATTTTCATTGCTTTTTTACTGGTTTGAATATTTGATGAATAATGAAAAATCGAACTATTTGGACGATGGAATGCAAAGTGGCCGGATGGAGCCGAACATTTCCAGTTATCTGCTTTTCCCTTTATTCTCTGCGTTAACCATTTTCATATACTAGCTATTTTCCTTTAGCCAGTAGAGAAAACGTGAACTCAGTTCCTCTATCTCTTCTTGGGCTCTACTCTTGACCTCCCATTTCATCCGCGCAGCCTTCACCCCTCGGATCCTTTCGGCGCTCTCTAAATTTGTTTTTATTCTCGCTCCCTCCATATTTCTTTGCTGTTCCAAATCTCCTTTTAATTGATCGGCATCCCATTTTCCTTCCACGGTTAAACGGGGCCTTCCTGAGTTGGCCCAATTGGTAGACAGCATATCCCGGGGCTGCCTACGCATGTCGTTTGTTTGAATATTATTATTTTTTCATTTTTATTTCTAGAGAGACGAGGAAAGAGAAGCGTGGGGGGAAGCGTGAGAGAATAGGGAGTGGGAGTATGTTAAAGGAAGAAGTGGAGCCGAAGGTTTTTAGGTTTGTGGATTGAAGGACGCGTTATGGAAAGGGATTGGGTCAGCGAGTGTGAGCGCGGCTCGTCCATCAGGGCGCCTGCTGATTGCCTCGCCTGTCGGAAAGGTCTGTTTCGTAGATCTCGAGAGGAATTGCGCGGGTGGGTGGAGGGCGGAGCGTTGTGTGAGCACTGGACAGCTGAGTGCCAGCCAGGTGTGTAGAAAGATTGGAATTGAGGGCAGGGAACGGAGGGCACACGGTTGGATGAAGGAGTTTGAACCCTCGGACGAAACAAGGGGAGAAGAAAAAGGCATAAATTTTTGGTGGCGACGAGTGGGAGGCAAACAATTCTACGAGTGCGAGTAATTTATGGCGGCAGTGTGGGGGACTAGATTTTGCGGGGAATTGTGGGAAATATTGCAGGCTCTGGGATGGTTGGGGGGAGTACCAGAAGGTTCTCTACGGCCCGCGTGATGGACAGGAGTGGCGGCGCTGCCGAGGTGAATTAGATTTCTCCGGATTCTATCCTAGCAGTCCGAGACTCCGTGCCGAGATCTTGTTTGCGCTGTGCTCAGATCTACATTCTACCGCAGCTCAGAATTTCACTCGCATAAAATCAAGGGATGCACAGACAAACAAAACAGGCGCGCAGGAAAACCCAATTCACGTCACCTTTCGGCGTATTCTGTCATCGGAATTATTTTAGTATTTAAGCCAGGGTCGGTTAGCTTTTTGGCAAGATATTCATGTTTGCCTTGATAATTAGTTATCAGTACTGAGTTTAAAAATCGATTCATGAAGGAAACTCTTTGTACGAGTTTGAACCTATTTCATAAAATGAAAGGCGTTAGTAAATGACTAAACAAACATTCTTTTCTATTTTAAACGTAATTACTGTCTTTATGAGCAACGTGGTTTGGGAATACATGATTATTAGATACTACTGTATATCATTATTGAACTCTATATGATCAAATAACATTCTGATAAATTAGCGTGCAGTTTAAAAAGATAAACTCCCATAGGATATGGATACAGGGTTACGTAATTGACGACTGAAACCGTGGTGATAAGCATCGTGTGAGCAGTATAAGCTTACTCATTCTCGAGTTGAACTCGTGATCTTTTTACTTAGTTCATTACTAACTTGTTAGGTGACGTAAAAAAATAAGTACTTCATTTCATCCCCTCCCATTAAAAGTGAAGATCTTTATGTAAATAATCGATAATTATTTTTATCGGCCAACTGTATGTATGATAATGGTGATATTTGCATTAGCCCTTGATGTTAAAATTGCAATGAGGAATACGCTTCTTATTTTAACTGTCCTCGAAGTATTCAGTGTAAATTCGGGTAATATGCTGTATAAAAGATTATGTTCACATTTTATTTCATTTAATTCTGTGAGTCTTAAGGACCGGCGCTTGGTTGATTAGGTCATAGGTGGAGCTTGGATTATATTTGAATCACCAAAAAGTGAAAAGTGAGAAAAGAAAATTTTAGAGGAATGAGACGACATTAAATAGTACAGTTAAAAGTGATCATGGGGGTACTCTAGAATATGACTACTAGAGGCTTCAGGAAGAGAAAGGCATCTGTGAGGCAAAGCATCGTCACATCATAAGTGAATTAATTATTGACTGATATGGAAGAAATCTTATGGAAGAAAATAGTAACAGAGAGTCAGACCTTAGCCGCCGATCTTACATTTGGCTTTCTTTACCGCGCCGAACCCAGATGTATTTCCATACATGAATATGAACTCGGGTACAAACAAGAGAGGTGAGAGATTCCGCTCAGACGTACATTTACCGTATTTTATCAGTGAGAATGAGAAATTATACTGAAAAGTAGTTTGTGCTCAAATTTATCAAATGAAATATTTGCCAATTTTGGTTTTTCATATAAAATGGGTGTTGTGGGATTTAAGTGAATGAATGAGTTTTTTGATGCCATGTTTAAGGTCCTTTTAAAGGTTCACGGGAATAAAATCTGGGTGGCTTGCCAATCCCCAGCGAAAATATTGGACGTAACGTCACGGATATGTCACGAATTTAAGATAAAAGAAAGATAAGTCGCTACAAATGGCATGGGGAGCCCAAATATTTTCATCTCAGCAGAACCATCTCATGCCAACGGCAACGTTGTGGAAAAGGAAGATAAGCAGCGGCTGCTGGAGTGTTTGTATATAAGGAAGGCCATTGCAAGTTTCAATCAGATGCGCTTATGAGCAATAATCTCAAAAGTTTCTGGGAAGGGGTGAAATATGGGCACCATGAGTGGCCTTATTTATTTAGTACCAAGTGGCTTGATTCTTGCTTTTTCCCGGTTTACAAAATTCAAAGCCCACGCTTATCGAGTTAAAAAAAACTTTACACCTATGCTTTTAAAGCCTTCATTCGTTGAATTTATTTTTAGAGAGCAGGTATAAAATAACTTTTCACGTGAACAAAAGGAGTTCAATGCGAGAAGAAAAGCTTCCCCTCTACACGTTCAATGATTTTCTCCTATGCATGAGAAGTATCGAGAAAAGTTACCGCGGGAAATTATTCGGCTTAGTTTTGCTACGGCAAGTAGACTGGAAAAGCCATAATCATAAAACTAAATCTGAAGCATAGGAACCTTGAAGGTCATGGAAAAACTGGTATACCACCATACCACACTTATTTATCATATCCTTGGTAGATATCTATCGAAGATATGGGTTAAGATACGGGACCTAACTTCTTCGTATAGTTTATGGAATTACTTAAAATCATTTCATGAATACGAATTTACGACGGCTAGTTGAAGAAAAAAAGAGCTTCTTTAATGAATCGTAGTAAGTATATATATCTACATAATATTAATAAGTTTCCGTGAAGAAAGGGCATCTATATCAATCTCATGTTACATTCTCGTACTATGAGCAGTGAACTCATGGTAGAATGGTAATTTAATGGTAGAATTATTTCATAGAATACGAAATATGTGCAAGCGGACTCCTAATAGTTTTCTCTTATATTATTCAAGTAAAAGGAGCGTAGTGGGAAACAAATTGAATGCACTATTACGTTTTTTGGTCCGGTTCTAACTTTCATCTGCATCTATATTGGTTTGGGTGGCCTGGTGAGCAGCACTTTCACATGCTAACCTAAATATCGCAGGATGAAATCTTCCCTTGAAGTTAGTTTTCGTGCGAAAATCCGACTCCTGTGGAACCAGATGACAACCGCAGGCTTATCGGATTCCAGCGTTGGAATACGTTGGAGTATGTATGTTTCACAAATGCCCGTATCAGATTTTAAAAATTAAGTAAGGTAAGTAGATACTATAATTTGACACTCGACTGCATTATTTTAATATCCAATCACTTTTTAATGACTAATAGTTGCGCATTACATTTTATGATAAATAAGCGTATGTAAAAATGAAAACTTCAACTCCAAATTGTAAATTACTTATGTACTCGTATGTACATTTCAAGGCCCGAAAAAGTAGAATATGATCAAGACATTTAAATCAGTGATATTATAATAACTAAACTGTTTCTATGAAGTTCGTCATAGTATTATTTCTAAGTTAAACATTTTGAAGTGTGTAATAATGTTTGTGACACTTGAGTGATACTGCGATACATGCGTCACGGTTAAAAGAACATTCATACATTTCCTTTTCAAAGGGCCACTTTCGAGCTCTCTACTCCACAGTTTTTCCCTGAATCTCTGTTGACGATGCGTAAGGGAACGGAAAACTGAATTTTTCCCGCTCTTTCAGCGGCCCTATAACCTTTCTCCCTGAAGAAAGAAATCTAAGATTGAGAGAATTTTATTTTGAAGGTAGCCGATAAAATTAATGTATTAATATTCTCTTCTACATCTACATAAAACCCCACAAGCCGCCGTAAGGGCGTGCAGCATTAGGTAACGTTCCTTAAAATAGAACTAAACCACAAACAAAATCAACATATTTATGACAACCTACACCCAAATTAGCGTATTCATTCATGCAAAATACCTTTTTAACTCACACTAATGCAAGTGCAAATACTATCAACTGACATAGACATGCACAATAGAATGTAGTAAAAATTTATCCAATAACGTGCAAGCTAGAATATGAAAAGTAAAAAGCGAAATTCCACAACCACATGGACGTGCAACGTACAATGGTATTCGCCCCACAGGATACAGGTAGGGAATGTAACACAACGCTGACGTAAGCGGGAGGGTCCCCGCCACAGAGAGAGATGAGGGAGGGAAGGAGAAGCTTGAGAAAAAACAAAGCAGAGTAAGTAACACTGTAACGAGTACTACATTATTTAATGGCATTCCCTTGCGGAAAGGGTTTTGACAACAAAACACACGAGGCTAGTGAATGTGTATGCATTTGAGTAGGACTAATTACTCCGTAGATGTTGTGGGTGGCAAGTAGAATTTCTACCACCTACAGTGGCTATCCCGCATTGTCCGTGAGAAGGAGTCCTTGAGTCTGCTAGTTCTGGCATCTATTTCCCGAATTTTATATACATGATCCAAGTGACCAATATATGTTTGAGTGCGAATAATTTGCGAGACCCCGGAGCTGAAACATGCGGATCTGAATTTATTTAGTAGGCTCAACCTAATTGAATCCTCTTTCTTCTAATGTATCCCACACAAACTCCAGAGGCATTCCAGTGACGCTTTCCGTTTTATCGTAAGAGTTTTATAGAAACGAACGTTGAAGCTTGTTAATCTCCCGAATGAGGCCTTTTTCACTCTGATCCCATAAACAACATTCATAATCTAAATGAGGCCTTACAAGAGCGTGGTAACAACATTGCTTGATTTTGGAATCACTTATGCTAACAATGCGTCTAATAAATCCCAGGTTTTTATATGCTTGCCAGCAGATTTAACGTAAGTGGGTGCCCCATGTTGTCTTTGGTGATATTACCACATAGTTATTTTACCGTATCAACTGCTTATAGGTCAACTTCAGCTGGTTTGTAAATAAAATAAAGTTGATCTTATAAAAAAATTTACCACCGATCATTTATTATGGTTTAATGACAACCGCCATTTTTTGATACCATTTTGAAATGCCATTTACATCCTGGGATAGATCCTCATCCCCACATATCTCAATATAAGTAACCGTGTTATCTTCAAGCATCCTAATCTTAATTTTCACTTGGCGGTTTAAATCGTTTACAAAAAATCTATTAGAGCCCGATTACACTTCCCTGAGGTACCCCAGAGTTCACTCGTATGCTATTGGAACTAGCGCCGTCAAGGACTACCCTCTGTTCCCACTCTTTCAGGAAGTCTTTAACCCAATTTATTGCGCTTTTGTTTATACCTGCGAACTTAAGTTTATGAAAATACCTCTTGGCGTAGTCTGTTATACCAAAAAAGTCTATCAAAGAATTAAAAGCCTATTGAGAAATTTTAAAAATTTAGAAGAACATTTTTATTTTAGATTAAACTAGCTTTAACTTAATAAATATCACTGGGAAAAATAATTCAGGTATCCCCTTATATGCAAATATCTTGTTCATCACCTTTTGCCGGCCTCGGTGGCGGCGGGGTAACGTCCTCGCCTACCAACTTAAAGGTCGCGGGTTCGATTCCCGCATAGGTGGATTTCCCTCCATCTAGGGCTTGGTTGTATGTGATTGTCTTCAATATAATGTCTGTAATGTAGGGTTAGGTGGAAGAAGGGACTATTAGTCTCAACCTCGCCCAATTAAGTCGATAAATAAATAAATAATAAAATGTTATACTATTTTACTCATCTAAAATCCATTGGTCTTATCTTCGATCTCAGCTTTTCTTGATGGTTAGAGAAGGATATAGATTAGAATCAAAATAAGATAGAGATATATGAATATATTTTTTACAATAAGGGATTTGGCAGCACACCTCCAGCCAAGATTTTTCAACCGACTGCCGCCTCAGGCTTCGTCCCTCCTATACTATATATCCATCCAGCCGCCGTATGGGCGGCCGATCTGGCATAGGGAAGAAGGACGGTCCGAGACGGACGGTCGGCCGGATTATCGGCGGTGGAGATGTACTGCCAGGTCACAACTTGTGACATTTCCTTTATTGCACTTAAATACATATATTTAACATCAGGGTTATTAAAAATCATTCCTTTTCCCTTGAAAAGGGAATAGACCACTGCCATATTATCGCAATACATTGTTATTTTACAAATCCTAGGAGCCACTTGGGCTGCATGTAAGAGGGCCATCAGGGCCGCATATGCCTCGGCCTCCAGGATGGGAATTATGTCCTCGAATACCCAGATTTCTTGTATATCTAACTCGGGAATCGTCCAAGCCGCCTGAAACGGCGTGGCGTCAGAATACACGTCAATGTTCATAGATACATTACTAAATTCCCTCTTTTTCCTCCATATCCCC
The DNA here is from genome assembly GCF_022747635.1 of Hetaerina americana. NCBI lineage: Eukaryota > Metazoa > Arthropoda > Insecta > Odonata > Calopterygidae > Hetaerina > Hetaerina americana. The sequence goes on from NW_027287538.1 coordinate 56,067,347, forward strand.
GCCTCCCATAATTCCTCTGCCCATTTAGTTTGTCTCCGCGCTAGGTCGGACATGAGGAAATATGGGAGACGGAGGATGTAAACGCACCACGACACAAAGCCTAGAGCCTTAGGAAAATCTATTCTTCGCAGTCTTGTAAGTCAGGTACCATTTGTAAAGATAATTATGTCAAGTGGTACCCATATTGTCAGCAAAATAAAGTATACCAAAATGCAACAATAGGTTACATATCATGAATGCATGAAAAGTACTACCTCACGAGGAAATAACACTCAAAACTATTTTAAAGGGTCAAGCTTCACATCGTAGAAATTTTGTTTATCCATTCAATGAAAGAGAGGGCGTACTAATTCTGTGGAAAATTACGTTTTATCTTTTATTTTATTGACAAATAAGACTCCTTGAAATCCTTATCTTACCCGCGAATAAATTGGAGTTAGGTAATCGCGCATCTGATTTAATTGTTAATTTTTTTATTTCTTGTTTCCTAGAAAGGCCTTGAATCTCACTTTTGTTAATTGAATCAAAGGTATTTTGGACACAAATGAAATTTTAGCTCCAGCTCGAGGTACTGGTTAGTTAATTAACTGCAAGTTGCCATTCCAGTTTACTCGGCGTCATGTATGGTAAATAATAAAATTGCCTCTAAAAAATATTACGCGAACATACTACCTTGATCAAAAATTTCCCGGAATTTATTCAGAAAATTAAAAATACAAGTTTATTCATCTAAATCTATATTGTCCCCTTCAAAGTAATCCCCATCGACTGCAACAATCTTATGCCAGCGCTTGATCCAATCCTCGAAACATTTTTTATATTCGGTTTTCGGTATGTCCATCAGTGCTTCCTGCGATGTTTCCATTACTTCCTCTCGGCTGCTAAAACGCGTTCCCCGTAATGGTTTTTTAACTCGATTGAACAGAAAGAAGTCACAGGGAGCCAAATCAGGTGAATTCGGTGGCTGTTGGATGGTATTTGTTGCATTTTTCGTCAAAAAATTACGAATAATGATAGCACTGTGCGACGGTGCGTTATCATGGTGCAAAATCCACGAGTTTTCTGCCCACATTTCTGGTCTCTTTCGGCGAATTGCTTCACGCAAACGTCTCATAACGCCCAAATAATACTCTTTGTTTACTGTCTGGCCTTCTGGCAAAAATTCATGATGCACTACACCGTTGTAATCCATGAAAACCGTCAGCATTGCCTTCTTTTTTGGCTGAAAACGACGGGGTTTTTTTGGTCTCGGCTCATTTGGTGAACGCCATTCACTTGCCTGATGTCTGGATTGCGTGTCGTACTCATAAACCCACGTCTCGTCTCCAGTAATGATCCTTTTGATGAATGTGGGATCGGATTCAGCCTCGCAAATCATGTCTTTTGCGACGTCAACACGGTCTCTTTTTTGCATGAAATTGAGGTCTCTTGGCACCAACTTTGCTGCTACACGACGGAAACCCAAATCATTAACCACAATGTCTTGGGCGGATCCATAGGCAATGTTCAAGTCCTCCGCTATTTCTCTGATGGTTAATTTGCGGTTATTGACCAACATTTCTTTTACTTTATCAATTTTTTCACCGACTTTCGATGTCGATGGTCTGCCACTGCGTTCATCATCTTCGATTGACTCACGACCACTTCTGAACCGCTCGTGCCACTGGTAAACGACCGTTTTTTTTAGAGAATCGTTGCCGAAACACTTTTCCAACATTTCCAACGTCCGTGCGCCACTAAATCCGTTTTTTACGCAAAATTTAATACAAGTTTGTTGTTGCAAATTTAAATCCATTTCTGAAATTGCAAAAAATCGCCAACACACACAGCAAATAGATGTACTCTTGGCTACGTAACTTTTGCAAATGTCAAGTTATGACACTAAGATTTAAAGGGAATATCAACAACAGATGTACCAATTTAACAAAAAAAACAGAACTCAAATCGGAACGATGGGAGCGCCACACGGTGGTTATTCCGGGAACTTTTTGATCAAGGTAGTATATATGTGTTCCCCCACACCCCAGAGTACCTTCCTGATGAGATAAGGACCCTTAGATTATATCTTATCTGGAAGTGCGATGGTTTTATCTTGAAATTGCTTCAAGTTAGATACTCATTAACTCTTACTATGCAGTCAGATTCTGGAGATGATTTATGGATCTGAATAAGCAATAATCTGGGTCTTGCCCTAAAGTATTTGGAAATTGTGCTCCAGAATTACTGAACCAATGATATATTGATATTTAACCAAGCAAATAATTCGTACTCCGATTAATTATCAGAGGTCGATGAGAGTATTCCTTAAATCAATTATCTCCCAAATTAAATGCTTGGTGCGTTTCATCACACGATTGAGCGATTGAAGTCCGGTTTTTAGCTGCCATACACCACGGGGACACCAATTTATTCCTTTACCGCGAGGGCTCAAAAGTGTATTGTAAGAGTAAACACAAGTATGTTATTTCAAAGTAGTAAATAATTTATAATAATTTTTGGCTGAACACAGACCACACTTATCTGCATTTGTGTCACTTAACAGGACGCAACCTGACACCTTAAATTGCAAGAAACTCGTCACCAATTCAGTATTCTTTCTAGCTCATCTCATTCCGTCCTACATGCCGGTCCTTTCCCTCCCCATATCTAGTTTTCCTAGCCTCCTCGCTTGATTACATTTCTCAATTTTCTATCAGCAATGAAATTATTCTGGACCCACCTTGCCTGCCTGATTTCAATTTATCCAGTTACCCTCTCTCCTCTCCCATCATGCTTAGTACATCTTATTTAATTTCCCATTCTAGACATTGAATCATTTCCATTTTTTAATCCCATATTACCAAGCATCCAGTTTATGACCATCGCATTGCTTCAGTGACCATGTTTCCGCTTAGTACAAAAGCACGCACATATCAAAATATTCATTATATTTTGCCATCTATCAGAATAGGTGGGATTATTTCGTTTTTTTTTAAATTGTTTTGATATAAGATGGTAAGGGACTTAGCATACAATAAAAATAATTATGTCATAAAAGTTAGATTTCACAAGAAGAAGGAAACTTGTGACAGGAATGTTGGGAAAGCACTGTAATGATCTCGGCAAAAATATGCAGATATTTTTGTGTGGTTCATTAAAGCGTTTTTTAAATAATATAATAAAATTTTTAGTTAAATCAAAATGAAGTTTATTTTATAATAGTTTGGTTTGAGCTTTACGTCATATAATTACTTTTTTGGAATCCCTTTAAGATCGTGGTGCCTGATCTTTATGGCGTGCATGGTGGTCTTAAGACTAGCTTAAGTTCACTTTTAAATATAAATAAGCAAAATACTACGGCAATTTTGTTTAATAAAGCCTATAAATTGGCTATGTATCTTTTTTTAAACATTTATTTCTTTTCTTGTGGCATTAAGAGTAGTAGTAACTCCGGGAACACGTGTCCCACCAATTGGAGCACATTATTTTTTTAATGAAGTCGGAAATATTATAAAAATATTGATAAAATTCTCGTTATTTCATTTTTTAATTATTCTTTATATTTAAACCATCATCATTTAGCTAATAAACTGCATAAATCATATGATGCAGAGGACCCTATTGATCTTATTTTGGCAAATACAAGTTTTCGAATTGAAAATTCACATTAATTGCAGATGGCACGCCGTTTTTAATGCAATTCATGTTGGGTGCGTCATAGCATTTTATGGCCGTCCAGCTTAATAGTGTTTAAATTAACGTAAATTTATGAAACAAAAGTCAAGATTTATAGAATCGAGATTTCTTCAAAGTCATTTTAAGATAGACTAGTCCTAGAAAATATTTTAGTGGATAATTCTATAAAAACTCTTTAGTGCTCCTCACTCATCTCTCATTTCTCTATAATACTGTTTTCAATCCTGTTATAATAACCTACTTCAACATATGCATTCATTGTACATGCCAGAAGCAATTTTACTTTGATAATTACAATTCGAAATTTAATATCAAGGAGCTGCTTTCTCTCCAAGAATCCCTTGTCCCTGGGCAGATAAAGAGGTCGTTTAAATGCCCATTAGAATCTCTTCCGCCAATAATGAACACATTTTATCATGCTAAATACCTTAGCGACGAGAAAATGAACTCAAAAATGACTCTGACTGACTTCTATTACAGTTCATTCTGTTTCTACGATTGAGGCAAAAGTTCTAATGTCCTCTATCAGCAATTATATATTTTCATAAAATCGGTAGCAATCTTTCTTATTAGTCACTTCAAAATCGATCTTCAAATCAAAGTAGATAACTTTAAATATCATAATATACAGGAAGGCAATCTTTCCAAAGTATTGGCCAGTCGGCTAGCAAATGAGGTCAGGAGCTATTGGGAAACAAATTAAATATACTATTACGTTTTTTGGTCGGGTTCTAACTTTCATCTCTATATATATTGGCTTGGGTGGCCTGGTGAGCAGCACTTTCACATGCTAACCTAAATATCGCAGGATTAAATCTTCCCTTGAATTTAGTTTTCGTGCGAAATTCCGACCCCTGTGAAACCAGATGACAACCGCAGGCTTATCAGATTCCAACGTTGGAATACGTTGGAGTATGTACAGGGTCGCACCCAAAAGTGGTAGGACTGATTTTCTCTGTCGCGAACGGAGCGGTGGAGGGGGGTCTGCCTGGCAAGGTAAGGTGGAGGAGGCTCTTAGCAACAGACCAACACCAACCTTAGTCGCCTGCGGGCTGTCGTTGAGTGAGGACACCGTTTTTAGTGAAGCAAGTTTTTTGTCCGCGTCGAAAAACAAAATGAATCTGAATTTAGAGCAACGTTATTCAGTGAAGTTTTGTGCGAAACTCGGGAAGACGGCAACTGAGACCCTCGATATGATCAAACAGGCTTATGGGGACACTGCCTTAAGCCGTTCCAGTATTTGAGTGGCACAAGTTGTTTAAAGAGGGTAGGGAGCTCGTTGAAGACGACCATCGCTCCGGACGGCCGTCGACGGCAAGAACCGACACGAATGTGGACAGAGTTAGGACACTGCTGAACACAGACCGACCAGGGGAGACTGTGAATGCGAACTTTTAAGTGCAGGTGCTCACCCGTCTCCGAGAACGCGTGAAAAGAGTCCGACCGGCCATTGCAAACTGCTGGGTGCTTCATCATGACAACGCGCCGTGCCATGGCGCGCTCATCGTCAGACAGCTCCTGGCCAAATACGGCGTTGCCATGTTGCCGCACCCACCCTATTCTCCCGTCTGGCACCACCGGACTTCTTCTTCTTCTCCCTGATGGAAAGACAGCTCAAGGGACGACGTTTTGACTCGATAAAGGCCGTTCAAGAGGCTTCGACGAGGGTCATCAACGGTATCCCCAAAGAAAATTTCCAGCGGGCGTACGGGGAATGGGAGCAACGTTAAACTAAGTGTGTAGCAGCTCAAGGAGCATACATTGAAGGTTATTAAGTCAATGTAAGTATATCGTCAATAGAACTCTCGTAAAAAAATCAGTCCTACCACTTTTGGGTGCGACCCTGTATGTTTCACATATGCCTGTATCAGATTTTAAAAATTAAATAAGGTAAGTAGATAATATAAATTGACACTCGACTGAATTATTTTAATATCCAATCACTTTTTAATGACTAATAGTTGCGCATTACATTTTATGATAAATAAGCGTATGTAAAAATGAAAACTTCAACTCCAAAGTGTAAATTACTTATGTATGTACATTTCAAGGGCCGAAAAAGTAGAAAATGATCAAGACATTTAAATCAGTGATATTATAATAACGAAACTGTTTCTATGAAGTTCGTCATAGTATTATTTATAAGTTAAACAGAATGAAGTGGGCAATAAATGTTTTTGACACTTGAGTGATACTGCGATACATGCGCTACGGTTAAGAGAACATTCATACATTTCCTTTTCAAAGGGCCACTTTCGAGCTCTCTACTCCACAGTTTTTCCCTGAATCTCTGTTGACGATGCGTAAGGGAACTGAAAACTGAATATTTCCCGCTCGCATCTTTTTATTAGTCGCTGAGTGCCCTTAAACAAAGGGGATACTTTCTCTCCCCATCGCTCCCAGCCACAGCGGCTTCCTCCTGCTTTCCTCTCCCATCCCTACCGTATACCCTCTCCCAACCCGGGAAACAACCCGATAAACACAGATTCCCCCTCCCTTCTCCCCTGACGTGTTGCGCCAGATCTCCACCAAAAAAAATTCCCTCCAGTCGAGCCTAATCGCTCATTCCCTCAGCCTATCACTCTCCCCTTACCCCTACCATACAAACACGTATCAAGCAAATATTAATTTGGGACCGGAAGACCAGATAAATGAAACGCAGGACGACGATTCGAGTTGACAGGTGTTTTGTGTGTATGTGTTCATTTATAAACTTTCCATTTTTTTCTTTGTGTGAAACCCAAAGGCGGAAAGATAACTCGTACATGGCGCCTTCACAATATAGCAAAAGGGGAAAGGGAGAGGCAACGGGGAGTGGAGCAACGCTTTATTTGAAAATTTTCTTGCAACGAAATGACAATTACAATGGAAAACCCGTCTTCCATGCATATTCAACTATGCAAAAATACTCCCTTACCCCTGTTTTCACGCAGATGAAGGAAAATTAAATGTTAAACCGATAATATTAAGGCCCTCGGGTTTATAGAAATGAATGACTAGCCTTGTGCATCCGGAAAGCGGTATCGGGAAACATTTCCCTTCGATGGGGGTAAACGATTGTGTGCGTCAATTTTGGATTCGCTATGTCGTAGAAGTTGTTCTTCACTATAAATAACGCATTTCTCAACGGAAAGAGATAATCTTTCGGTAAACACAATTTCAACCATCGCGAAAAGTTGTTGTTAACGGCGTCAAGCCCTTGAAGTAATAAAGAATCTTTGCTCAGTAATATTCTCGAATTTTGTTATCTTTTTTTATGAAAAACTATATTATTAATGTTGGTGTTGAGGGCATTTAATTTAGAAAGCAGGAAACTTTAAACTGGTGCCCTACTGATTTATTTAGATGAGTAATCAAAAGAGTTTGATAGAAATTCTTGTTATGTTCCGAGTTCAGAATTTTGCATCAAAATCGTGGCATAATTAACTCAAACATATTTGATTCATGAGTAAAATACAAATGTTTACTTTCATTTGTCTTTAGAAATAGAAATTTAAAATAAATACTTAGTATTTGACGGGTATGGCTATTAGGGAGGAATCATGTCAACGAGTGCATTGGCTATCCATCTGCATTCAATATAATTTCTTATCACAGCTTGAGAAAACTCAGTCTAGGTCACTAGAAACAATAGAAAAATTAAAGGAAGATTATAAGTATATTTTCAAGGGCTAGCAAAATATCATTATTATCATTAGATTATCGTATCATGCATGTAGAACGTCGGAACCCGGATTTCATAAGTTTACCAAAAATGTGATTTGTCTATTGGAATTTATCCTCATAGAATGTCTTAAATATATTACAGTTGAAAAGATGAATATTAAACCATAAAAGAATTTGCAACATTTAGGAAAGCTATTTTTTGCATTTATATATTATTTTTTCGCTAAATATCTATTTTAAAATGATATCAAAACTGATGCGTAGCATAATGTAACATACACTGTGTATTGCTAGGAGGTAAACAAAAATTATTTCTCGTACAAACAAAACAAACATTTGCATTTACTTAGAATTTAAACCAGATTTTTTTTTCTATGTTCATCTGAAACCCCATTTCGTAGAATTAGTGTTTGTGAAATGTTTTTATTTTGATGTCAATTTAGTTTCTATGGCAAGAGAGTGTGTAAATAACGATTGTTCCAAGGTCTATTTTGCTAGTTATCATTTTAAATGTTAGGTGAGTGATGCCTTTGTAATGCCATGCCATTGCGTGAAATAAGGTTTGATTTTAATCATCTCTGTATTATAGTGAATACATCTTTACATAGTACATTCGGAAATGGTGTATCTACCTGATAATTAGCTCAAATGGCAGAAGGAGTGGAGCAATGTGGACTGCCAGCATGCTTACTTAAGTTCCCTCTTCATACAAATCTGTGAAACAGCGAATAGCTAGCCGCCCTCCTTGCATCCTCTTTATGTTCGCTCTCCGTGCCATCAATATTCATTCTACGGCTCGTGGTCTCTCTTCCGCGGTCCACGATTTAAGCGTTTGATCCCTGTCGCTGCGGCAGCGGGAGACCGAACTGTGATTAAACCGTGTCTCACGGGAAAAAGCCCGCCAAGCTAGTGTCGAGCGCGGATTGATCGCTTTCAAGAAGACTGAACAACCGCGTTTTCAATCCCGCGAGAGCTCACGGGCGGTCCGTGGGTAACGCTTTGCCCTTTCTCTCCTCTTGCGATGATTAGGCGGAGAAGTCAGTGACTGGGGATGAAAACCCTTCAAAGCCACCCATATACCAACAGTTACCCTGGGAGGGAATGGTTGGAAAGTTTAAATGCTTGTTTTTGGTTATAATCAAATATGTGACACTTGTAAAGATAAATAATATATTCCCGACTGATGCGCATCTAAATTTGTGCAATTTTTGATAGTATGCATTCACATATAAACATTTGGATGTTTACATAACAATATTTGTTTTCCTACTTTAGAAGAATCTTTAAAAAGAACGAATTTTTTCATTTTCACAATTTTGAATAAAATTTATTATTGGCTTTCTCTAACATTAAATTTTTTTCAATGGTTTACTCCATATCTTGGTTCATAAGATACGCAAGATACGCAACTTTGATAAAAATAAGTAAATTAATCCAAAAAAGTGAAAATAATTCCTAAAACATGGATTAATTAGCTTTTAATAGCCTATTGACACACTGAAATTTCATGAGGATAATTGAAATAGGTGATGACACCATTTCGTGGTGATTTTTTGACTACCAAGGATCTTTTTAAAAGGTTTTGCTTAGACTAGATCTTTAATTTTCTTTTCGTACATTTTATAGCATTGTAAAAACGTAATGAACCATAGTACTTTTTACGAATAGTGATGAAATTGTATGATACCATTGAATTGGAAAAAATAGAGCGATAGATTAGCAAAGAATGGGAAATAATTAAGGAGCGGAAAATGGTACGCAATTATAAATATTGGCAGAGGAATTTTTCATAGAGAAGACAAGTATCATTAGAAAACCACTTCAAGTAAAATATTTAATTTTAATTGTGAAGATCTATTTTGTCTAAGTAAGGATGCCTGGTAATAAATATAAGAAGAAACCGATAAGCTCCAGCATGACGTATAGAAATATTAGATAAATGATCATTAATATTGGTGTTAGTCTACCGATCTATAGTTGCTGTTGGTGGACTCTGGCTCCATTTACTACTGTATTACGTCACAAATGACGATGAATAACATTTTTAAAAATATCACAATAACTTATTATTTACTTTTGCACATACTCTTTCCAGCTTAAGTTCATTCAAAATGCCTATCCTTTCCTCCCTCAACCTCTCTTTCCAAAAGCTTTCCCCTCAGTCATCAATATTTAGCATCTCATTGTCTCTCACTAGTCTTGCATCCAGTCCTCATATGCCCTTCCTTCTTCGGATTTCTCCCAACAGCCGTCTGTCTTCCCTAATCATGCCTAGGAGTAATCTTTTGTTTAACTTGCCGCCACCAATTTAAGTTCGCTTTCTCGTCTAGCGAATTTATTCTTGTAGCGTCTACAAAACAATTCTGACACTCAACCAACAAAATCCCCATTCTTTAGTAAAAGTATTTTCTGTCCTAATTTGCGTCCCGCAACTTTTATATTTATTTTGGCTGTCCTATTTTTAGAGAATCTTACCTTTGTCTACATCTACATTATACCCCGCTAGCCACCTTCCTTTCCTAATGATTAATTTTTATCCCATGCCTATCGTACTAATTCTGCATTGCGTTGAGAAATTGTTTAACGAAATTTTATGACTGGATAAGCTAAACTTGATCATCCGAAAATCTAACTGATTTTAGGGGTATCCCACTTACGTTCACTCCCATCACCATCTTTTCTAATTTTCTCTTACCAAGTGCTCAGCATATCAATCAAAAAGAACCAGTGATAGTCGAAATCTCTTTCTCTTCCCTGTCTTAGAGTGCCTATTTCAACTATCCACTAATATCTCGCGTTCTCTCTCGAATCTCTCCCACACGTACCTCATAAATCAACTCTCTCTTCAAGCCACTCCTATTTCCTACAATTTTTTTATTGTATCAGTCAAATTTATCCTGTCGAACTTCTTATTACTCTTGAGGCATGCAAGTGCATCCAGATTTTAATGTATGTTATTTTCTATATCTGATCTCATTTTAGCTATTGCCTCATGTGCACCCATTGTTTTTTTAAGCTCAAAATAATACTTTCCTGCGTAATCTTTTGCTCCCTTCTTCGTCCCTTTGTTGATGATACAGAGCAATCTATTTGATATCAGATATTTTTAGATATTATAGTACCCTGCAAGCCACTGCTAGTGTGTGTGCCAGGGGGTGAACACAGACCTAATTTTGACCCGAATATGACCCTACCGCGGTCGGACAGTATTACACTGATCCCTTATCGTTCGTTGAGAAAATAATATCTAAAATCAATCTGTTCTACACTTCATCTCTTTGAATTTATTCATATGATCTCAACTACCGTAGCAAGATTGGGTAATAATATATATTTAACATCTCTACTTAAGATGTCTCCTTTCCAATTTATAAAAGAAATTTAATGTGCAATTTAACCTTCACTCCGTGAGTGATTCCCAGCCTAGCTAATCTAATATATTGGATACGCCACTAATTTTATCATATCAACGTTTTACAAATATAGCTCTTCCACACAACACGCGATCCGATTCGACAATCAATTCAAAGAGACGATTCTATATCCTAGCAGCATATTCCAAATGAGGCCCAACCAATGAGAGATAACATTTCTATTTCACCTTTCCATCACGTTTTTCTCATATTTGTCGTGAGCGAATGCAAATATATATTCTCATAATCTTCAAATATAACTCTTCATTAGCAGTGATCTATCTAAAATACTGTCTAATAAGTTTTAAATGAACCCATACAAATTTTACCTTTCTGCTATCCAAAATACTTGAGTAGTGCCGCAAGGATGTTGTCTGTTCATACAGCTTTTTTCAATATGATTCCCTTTTAGGCCTCTTATTTATCTCGCAGGCAAGTATTCACCGTCGTAAGCTGTCGATATTACGAGTATATTCCCTATCTCTCCCAACTATAACGCAAACCTGTATTATATTTATCATATAGCTTCTCTTCATAATCTTTCCATTCGTCGAAACATCTTCTTCGATTAATTATGTACTCATTACATTTCTACCAGTGTAATCGGAATCCCTTTTCTTACATCCTGACCGTACCGTGACTTTCCTGGAAAACGCGCCCATTTCGTCCTCTATCATTACATTTTCAATATATCCAAACTTCTGTTTATTCCGTTTCCTTAACCCTATTTTCTTGTTCTCCCCAATTTATTTTTGTACTTGTTTATTTTGTTTTCCCTTATTCATTATGCCGGTCTCGGTGGCGGCGGGGTAACGTCCTCGCCTACCAATCAAGAGGTCGTAGGTTCGATTCCCACCCAGGTGGATTTTCCTCCATCTAGGGCTTGATTGTATGTGATTGTCTTCAATGTAATGTCTGCAATGGGAGATAGGTGGAGGAAGGGACTTTTAGTCTCAACCTCGCCCAATTAAGTCGATAAATAAATAAATAAATTCCTTGTGCTCGCTTTCCCATTGCCATCATTCAGACATTTTTCTAATCATGTTCTCTGCAATCCATGTCCTTATATCACATTTTTATCTACTCTTCGTATTATTAATTTTGCTGATTTCTTTATTTTTTGTTTGCGATGCGGCCGCCTTTCTTCTACTGAACCTGTTCCATTATCCATGGCAAAAAAAATTAATAGCCGTTAATTTACACTTCTTTTCCGATTCAGTTTATTCTTTTAGTTTCCATTGTTCTTATGCTACTTTCCTTCCTAATTTTACTAAATTTAACATAACACTTCATGACAGCTGAATTATGCGAATCCAGCTGAATCCAAATGCGCATCTGTTCCCTGGAAATGTTGTAGGCATTTCTTTTACTCCTATCACCAACCAAGACTATCTAATAAACTATAATATTCCGATATTTAGACTATGTACATAAGCTAACTGTGGTGTTTAAATTAGGTTTTCGCGATAATTAAGCTTTTTTCATGCAAAGCGCTATATTTTTTCCCGCACTCATTTTATCCCTGGCATCATAATCTCTTAACTGACCACCGTTTTTCACTTCGTCTACTACCTCAATGTATTTGCATACCTTTTCGTTCATACTCTCTGCTTCTTTTTCCTTCTGACTGCTTGCCTGCATGTACTCTTAGATTACCGCTAGATTGAACGGGTTTTCTCTTACTTGTACTATAATATTAATAATACTCTATAAATCACCTGGTCTGCTAACACTACCTTTATTGCTTCTTCAGTATAATGGCTTCTTCTTGGTCATTCTCCCTCCTTCCACTCTATATTGCTATGAAATTATCCCTCCAATAATTCCCTTATCTCTCTACCTCACCTTGCATAAGCTTACCGAATCTATATTTTCTTTTCTACCTCTCACTGAATACCTATTTTCCAACTTCTCTATCGTCAGGAACTTCTCTATTCTAATCCTAGCATTCCAATTCACTAGTTTCACCTCGCACTCATCTTTCGTCTCTTTTGCGCCGCCATTTGCTCGGCTTGGCTAGGATTTCGGGTGACCACGACCAAGGAGGCCTTGTCACTTCCAATTACAGCCATGAAACGGCCCCGTGGGTCCCCATTTTGCCAGGAATCTTTTTTCAAACTGGTTACAATCATAAATTTGTGAAAAAAAAGTCATTTACTTTCATCATAATGAATATTGTATTAACGTTATATCCTCGTTATAATGTTCTCTCAAACGGGGTAAGACGTCTTCCGCAAACGCCTTGGCACAAAAACTCGCCGTAGAGACTGTTCTCACATGGCTTTTAACTAAGGAAATTTAACCCCTGCGCATGAGCCACCCTAATCAATGAAATTTCTTTCTGTGAATCTGTGAAAGTTGTTCCTGTGAGTCAACCCTATGGTTCATGGGAGCCAGCTATCAAGATAATTATAAAATTAAGATAAAGGTTGCGGTAAACTGTTATCGGCTAATTTTTTAAAAACTGATTCCTTGATATATCATTTCATATTTTCACTCAAATGATAGACCAATGTGATATTTTATCATCAAGAATCTAGTCATAGTTTTTATTTGCTTTTTTATGGTACATTTTTAAAATGTTATCTTTAATGATAATGGGGACACATTAAAATTACTTCACATCTAATGGAATCACATGACTTAATTGGTAATTATAAGGCACAAACTTATACATGAGTGCTTATTAATTACAGTTGTTGTAAATGTATGGAAATTCCTTACTTACCCTTGAATATGGAAATAATGGGATATTTTCAGTCCTTTAGAACGAAACTTCCGGCAAGGTATTTTATAATAATTGTTCTATGATTAATTCATTTCCTGGAGCTAACATTTCCTGAAGTCAATGTTTGTATTACCTATAGTGGTATTTTAAAAGGTACTTGTAATCAGTATGTTTTTAACAGGATATATCATAAATGATGAAGTCCAAAAACATATTTGGAATTTTTACCTTAAGCCTAATAAGCTGTCGAAAAGTAGTCTTTTTGCTTCACACTCGCTCCTAAGCGAGGAGGAGACTTATTCTTTGAGATCCTTATACTGAGGAAAATATAATATAATCACTTGTTTGTTTAAATGTAGTCGTATTTTGGTAGCTCAATGGACATTTAAAACTTTTTTGACACATTCACTTAAAAACCGTTAAGTTTGCTAAGAATTCTCTTGGACTAAATCTACTTCTTGAAATATGTTGTTATACGGAAACATTTCAAAATTACATCCATTCTCGTATAGCTATGCGTAATCGTAGTCATATACAAGTATTCTTATGGAAGCATCCAATACATTATCCGTTTAACGTAATTGTATATTTGCAGAACTTTGTGATAGTCTTCAACTATAATAAAAAGTGGAAAAATCCCCTTTCATTATTAATCACAAGATGTCACAATAGTGACATCGGGTCTCAGGTTTCCAGTTAACATATATATGTATATATACCTGTATATATGTATATATATGTGTGTGTGTGTAAATGTATGTATATCCAAAACTTTAGATCCCAACTAATGTATGCGTCGATTAATTGGATATGGGGAAATCACTTAGGAGAAAAATAAAAAGGATTTATAATTCTATAAATAACGGATTCGATTTTGTGATCGTTCTGTAGATATCGTCCATTATTCAATTTATATTTCGAATATTTTGCATTACACATCTCCTAATTTTTCAATCCTTGGTATTATAGATGTCTAATATCTATTATTATTCATTATATAGCCTCCTGAATTTCCTGCGTGCGATTTAGTGTGCCCTGCTTTTCATGTATGGTTTTCATGAGGGATACTACACTCGGTATCCTATTTTAATTAAAGTGGGACTTTAATTCGCATTGTCGTTTTTTATCGCTTGTGAACAGCTATCTATTCCATGAAAATTCGCCAAACGTGTTTTCCGTCGTTGTAGTCATTTTAACTGCAATTTGAAATAAATATGATAGCATTCGCATGAGGATGTTCGAAGTTTTTCCCTTGCAATCACATGTTTAGTTACCAAAATTATTCAGCTTGCGATTAATTACATTAGAGGAAGACCGTGTATATTGCATAACTGTGTTATAAATAACTCAATATAGATATGGTATTATTTACAACGTAACTTAAGCGTCATTTGTAATGACCCGAATTTGAATCTTAAATAAATTTTGCGAGCCTTAGCCAGATTTCACAATTGCTGAGATTCAATTATGAATTATTGATGATGCACTGAGTGTTACAACTATGTACACTTTTTAATAATGGTTGGTAATCTATGTATCAAAAGTAATTTTTGAAGGTATTCAGCCACTAGTGATTTTTATGTACCCCAGATGGATGAGAGGAACTCATGTACCCTGAAATACCACCTGTTCCTATCGTCATTCCAAAAATAATAACTTCAATTAGCTAATTCTCTCCCTCCTTTTCCCCTGTCTCCCTAATATTCTACCTTCAATTACCAACTGCAGCATATTTATTTCTGTATATTTCCTCCGATTACTTTTTCTGCCTTCAAATATTCATTCTCAAATCAGCAGTATAATACATTGAAATACAAGTGCATAGTTCTTACCTGAAAATGATTGGCTGGGTATATCTTTATAATTCCTAAATGATATATTGCAATGATCGAAATCTTAAATTTATTTTAGATATCGTGAAACATTTTGCAGAAAGTGATGGTTTTACATCGATAGGCAACCGTCCATTTCATTGCTATTATTATTGAACGATCATATCAGCACATCAGCGATTGAAAGTGTATGACATTTATAAAGAAGAAATATAATGGAAGAGAATAATAAAAGAGGAAGCAGTAAAATGAGAAATACGTTATGGACCCGTCAAAACGACTTATAATTAAAATATTTCAAAATAAATTATCTGGAAACATTTATGGAAATCGACAGGGGAGATAAAGCCTCGGCAAATTAGTAGATACGATCAATGTATGAGGTTCCCTAATGCTGCGGTGTAGTGAAGAGAACTCTTTACTCGCCATTTTTAGTGCACATTCAACGTATGCTCAAACGTTAGTAAATCATTCATGATCGGATTCCAAATACTGGATATCAGTTATATAGATTCAATTCATTCCGAGAATGGAAAGAGGACAAGGAAATTTGGTTGCTGAGATCGTTAAAGGGAAAGCGCCCGCCCAAGAGATTTAATTGGTGTTTGGGAAATCTAGTCCATTACGCCTTATGTGCTCAGTGGTGGTTGAAGGACGTAGGGACACAGTTAGGGGGACGGGTGAAGAGTGTTGATTTTGAAGATATTCTGAGAGAACAGATTACGAATAATGGGAGAAAATATTTATCTGACAAAGATTTTTGCAGGATACACATG
Organism: Hetaerina americana; assembly: GCF_022747635.1. Lineage (NCBI taxonomy): Eukaryota > Metazoa > Arthropoda > Insecta > Odonata > Calopterygidae > Hetaerina > Hetaerina americana. The sequence continues at coordinate 56,083,437 of NW_027287538.1, forward strand.
TGTATTTAGCTCTCTTCAGCCGTTGGAGCACCATCATTTTTAATGTTTTTCGTTAAAAAAAGAAATCGGGCAAAGGCACAGCTCTGTTTCTTAAAAGACAACATTTCTAATTAACCGATTTTGGACTAACTTCTCCATGCTTTCCTAGTTCTGAGCAGTTGATCCTTCTTTCTTTTAGTCTCGTATGGTTGATATATATTGCATACTGATTTTTTATATGGAATACATTAACTTATTAAAACATTATTAGTATTGATTACATTTGTGTTAAAATAAGAGGGTAAATAGTTTACTACCAAGTTATTGTCTTATCAGTTTTTCAAAAACCTCAATAAATTTATGGAGAATCATATTTTCTACAGAGAATTCAATTTTTATTTCTGTAGACTTTTGTTGAAACGTGACATAAAATACTTATTAGAGTGAAAATAATATTATATTTTGTTTCATTTCCTAAAATCCTCAATTTTCAATACAATTTTAAATGATTACGTTCTGTACATTCTAATTTTAATCGTATCCAATGGCTAAAATTTGCCCCTCCACGATTGATAAAATTCATATGATGAACTCAGCCCTACGTATTACCACGCATCGGCTTTGAATGTGAGGCTTTAAAATTCTTCTCTAAAAATAATAAAGAATTAAATAAAACGATACTCATGGTCCATGTTTATCGCTACAAATCTGTGAGTGGAAAACTTCTACACACTTATAAGCCGTAGTAAGAACTAAAAAATAACAAACCTAAGGCTAATTACAATTTATTTCCAATTTAAACTTCAAATTTATGAGTATTTAAAATGGAAATTTCAAATTTATATTCATTTAAAATCTTCGCATTGTAAATTGAATTTTCTTGGTCGAAAAAGACGATTATTATATGATGCCGCATGAGAAAGGCTTAGTTAAAGAGTTAGTCATCTATGCGGACCAAATGTTCAGTGATTGATCTTAAGCGCCAAAAAACCACATCGAAAAAAAGGTTTTGTCTCCCTGGGCACGAATATAACTGGTGATTCACCATTCTCTCAATGAATCTGCAGAGATAACTACTCATTGATAAATGAAGGTAGTTGCCTAGTTCCTTTTTCACATTCTCCGGCTTTGGGATTGGCAAAATGACAGATCCCCATCACTGGTCCGGAAACTCTCCTTTTTTCCATAGTCGCTGAGAGCAACTACAACATCATGGAGAGAGAGGACTCGGGGTAATTTTTTGAGGAATCGTTATCTACACAATCGAGACCAGGTTTTTTTGATTTTAGCCCTGCTATAAAAGATATGTTCTCAAAATTTATATTGTTCATTGTAAAAATGTGCAGAGCACCTATTTCGAAAAACGAGCTGCTCCCTCACTCGGTACGCCTCTTAGCTAAAGCGAGAAGTTTTTGGTAATTAGAGCTGCTGATGATGGGAGTAAAACCGCCTAAATGCTTCGCTAATATCCGAGGGAGATGTTATTATGCGTTGACATCCAGACCGGAGAGGCAAGATGAGTGGCGCAGTCCTCTTACTTTATTGATTTTAGCCCAGACCACAGCGATTGGTATTATGATGGTTTCAGGTGGACTACTTCATCCGCGACGTTCACTTGGCCTCTTTCATGGTTTGGTGGACTTAAGCCCGTAGACTTTAAAAATCATGCAAACCAAAATTACTTAGATATTTATTAAAAATCCGTAGAGTTTGTCTTTTTTCTGAATAACATTCGCACATTCTATGGTCCACCATGGAAAAAGGCAATTATAGGGCATTGCCAGATGCCGTGGGAACGTTATCATTGGCCGCAATATTGATAGCCTCATTCAGAGATTGGATGTTGCACACGCCACCGAGATACTCAACGTGGTGATAGCTATAATTTTTTTAAAATCTTCCCAATCGGCATTCCGCAAAATCCAATTGTTCGGATGACCGAATCGTGATCTAGGGTATCCTCGTCCTGTTAATATCATAGAGAGGTGAACATTTTCGCGCAAGTCCTCGTCTAGGGACAGATCGAATGCTGAGATGAGCGATAATAGCAGAGCATGTGACGAAGTCTGTGTAGGAGAGTTTTTAATCATAACTATTAGATAGTTTCTTCCCTCAATTATTCATTAAAATTAAATAAAATCCATCAATAAAATTTTCTAGTATCCACCCCTTGTTATCCATTATGGATCCACCCCAACAAGGGCTGAGAGAATTAAAATCACCAAGAAGCACGGATGGTTTCAGGATTTTTTAGGTGAGGTCATCAATATTCCTCTTACAACAAAGCGCCCACTTTGGAAGTTGTACATTATAAAATGTAATCCCTTTCGAGGACACCATAGTGACGGGAAGAGCTTGCAATGCCGTTTGAAGATCAACACTGTGGGTGTAACGGTGGCATACAATCATAAAATATAAATAAAGGGAATCAGGGTCTGCAGTGTGTAGTAGTGAGGGTTACGGGAACGATCATTGATTCATTGTTTTTTTCATTCTACATATACATCTACACAAGACCTCACAAGCCTCCTCAAGTGCGTTTGCCGGGGGGTTTTAGGACATCACTCGCAAACGGAATGTAATCTCATGCAAAACAAAAAAAATCATGCCAACTCACACCTACATAGACAAATATATATATATGCAAAACCTATTTTAGCTTACAAACATTCAAATTCATACTCAATCACATACACCTACGAACGTACCAGTTGTCTACGAAGCGTTTGCTCTTATTTTCGATTGAAATTCGTATATATTCACTATTTCTCCAGCGACTTCGGCTTCTCACTATCATGATTTCTGATTTTCCGAGAAAGAACGAATATATCTGTACTGGAATCAATCTCATTTATCTTAACAGCCATGCTAGAAGGACTTCTGTCTCCGACAGGGGCTCTTCCATTTTATCCACAAAGGACGAAGTCCCACGTAGAGGGCTAGGGGAGGGCGTTGTCATGGCTGTTTCTTAATTTTTAGCCGATGTCACGGCTTTAGGAACATTAGTTCCCGCCTTAGCTAAATTATTACTTTCAATTCTTTGGAGGCCTTTGGCGCTGGTTTTTTAAACATTTTTTGAGGTTCTAGTACGTTGTAAACTTCCGTTTCAGTATATACTTAGATTATCCGTCTGGTTAGAGACAGTGGCCTACTTTATGGGATAAGAAGCAACAATAGCGAATAGGTGAAATTACTTTTTTATATATCTATCGCAATTCTCAATATGGATTTATTTTCAAATATCATTTCTATTCTTAGTATGACAATTGCGTTTCTTATTGACAGATTTTTACTCTCCAGCCTCAGAATTAGCCAAAATTTTAAATATCATAAAAAAGGACTATTTGGTAGATATTTCCCCTTCTAAAGGACACCGCATTTAGGATATTTTATACTTGCACAAAATGTACTTCATCGCACGATCATGCCCAAATGGAATCTCTTTGTTGCATGTAAAGGTGGTTCACCCATATAAGAAAAGATTTCGTCCGTCCATGACCCTAACATGGAGCCTCAAATGGGACGCCGTATCAGATGCCGATACGGTTGCCGTGGCTAATCATAGGGATGGAGTAACAACTGCGCCGTTCTCCACTTCAGAATAGATCTCCAGTGAATCTTAGCCTGCACACCTACGTATGACCTTACCTCCTCAGACCCCCGGGGAACAAGCGTTCGCCAACCGAAACATGTACGCCATGAAAGCCGATGGAGCTGTAATGGCCTGAGTGGTAGATGATCCATATTGCCTTTTGTCGGTCTATTTATCTATCTATCCATTTAACCATACGTCTAGCCGTCTATCTGACTTTCTATCTCACTGATCCAAATCTCTATCCTTTCGTCCGTCCCTCTGTTCTTCGTATTACACTCACGTATCTCCAACGATTTATCCATCCGCCCAGCTATCTTTCTGTCCATCTAACTTTACATTCAACTATCAGTCTATCTATCTCTCTATATCTATATACATTCTTTCAGTTTCTTTGTTAAGTAAACGTTAGTAGAGTAAGCAACCGAGGAATATTAGTATTAGAAGTAAAGGCTGAACCAACGAACTTGGTCATTGCTCTGGTATACATATCACCGAGCAATCATAGGGTGGAGTCTATAGGGTATAGGATCAGTTTGAGGACATAATTTTGGATGTTCATTGGGGGAAACATCTGAGAGGGATGGGGGACTAGAAGCGATGGTGGGCGAAGGAAGAGATGGTAGACAGGTGAAGGACTGTGCTTTATTAACAAGAAACAACCATAGGGAGAAAACAATTGAGTTGTGCACGAAACAAGGGTTAATTCACACTAATAAATAGTTTAGGCGCTACAAAAGGCATAGTAACACATGAAAAATCCCCGGGATTCAGGAAGATATAAGGCTATACAGGGTTCGTCCGGAAAATAAGTGTACTGAGCTCAGAAAAAAAAAATTATTACACTTTTACATATCCTAAGCTAATATTCCTCAAAATAGGACCCTTGTGAGTCGATAGACTTGTTCCAGCGGCGTTCCCATTCCTGGAACGCTCCCGCGAAGGCATCATCGGGAACCTCTCGAAGACTCGTCGTCGACCTCTTCTCTGCCCTCCACGAACATCTTGTGCCACCGAAAGATCATGTTTCTGGACATGGCTGACTCCCCGTAAGCCTGGTTAATCATACCGACAGTTTCGGTAGACGATTTCCCAAGCTTTACTTTTAGCAAATTTGATGGAATAACGCTGCTCCAAAAACTTCGGCATCGCGTTCCGTGACGTGGGTCGAGCGTGGAGGTTCGCGTTAACAGAGCTCCTCACTACACCACAGCTCAGAGCCGACTGCCTTTTTCAGCGTCGCTTGCCAACATACCCTCCTCCAATCGCAGCCCGTCAGAGCGGTGCTGGGCGCACCTGGAGCGGCGCGCCCAGCCCAGGAGTCAGTACACTTATTTTCCGGACGAACCCTGTATATAGTATAACACAGTAATCAACCCGAAGATCGGTTTAGTAAACACCGTATATATATTATGTCTATGCATTATTTAGAGAACAAAGTGATCATTTCGCACAGTTTAGGGGAACCGATGAGGACTCAGAGTGCGAGAATATAGAAAGTTTACGAAATAAGGGGAAAATTGGTGGGCTATACAGGGAGGTGAAAGCACTGTAAGAAAGAAAGGAGCGAAAATCCTTCCAAAATATCAAGTATTAGTCAGTAAAAATAGTTATTGAATCAGGGAAGACTCATAGGAGATGGAGTAAATATGTGTGTCATGAGGAGAGTAAATCACGAATGTTATGCATATAAAGAGAATGAGGATAACTTGGTCCAAGGGTGCTCAATGGCGGAATACAGGAAGGGCATTAAGGGAATTGAAATCAAATGAAGCTGTTGGGTAGACAACATAGCCGAGCAACTCTGTAATGGTGTAGGAAAATGTAGGAGAAGATTTTTTTAGGATGATTCGTACCATTTATGAATAAGGATCAAGTTGGAAGACTTCGTCAGATCAGTTTTATCTATCGCCTATCATTTTGCTTCAATGACCACGTTTTCACGCCGTACAGTACCACGCTCATATTTGTTGATTCATTGAGCAGTTTCTTAACATTCTTACTCAACGTACCTGTTATCAATTTCAACTCGGGAAAGCCTGTTTGCCTAACACCTATTCGTCTTTAGTCCCTATTACTTCATTTATTTTGTTTGAGAACATTTCCAAGAAAAGTGAGCTGATTCATCTGACAACTATGGTGTATGGTGCTTCTTTTTTTAAATTCAAATACAAAATTTCTTGAGCTGTACCTTTCATATGAATTATTTTTATTCAGAGTACTTTTTATCAGCACGTCTGACAAACAAGCAATATTAAATGGTCCACCTAGGGTCTAATGCAATGCCAGCCACAAACTGCTATATTTGTAGGAAACCTGCTGGATGCTGCACTACGATTATGCATGGCTAGATATCGCATGCGTATTCGCTACTTATGTCGTGAAAATCAATGTGAAGAGTGTTTTTTGTACTCCCCATAGTGCAGACCTAGTATTATGTGTCATTTTTTTCCTCAACGTGAATAAACAATAGAAAGCGCTTTTTCATCATGCAAAGCATAACTGAATTCTGCTGAGATGGTTTTGATGTACGTGTACAATATGCCTTATACTCTATCTTTCGGGCAGAAAAAGAGTCATGAAAAATCTGTTGTCTCTAGTAAAAACTACTTGAAAATACATAGCTAAAAAATTTGGATGATTAAGAATGATTTTTTTCCAAAGGATTATAATAATTCTTTGTTAATCAAGGCTAATATATTCGACCCTCTCCGGAGGCTTTGCATATTTTGAATTTGATTGCCTATTACTGATGAATGAATTAATTGAAAATCACTTAATTGAAAGGAAAAGTTTCTAATTGAAAACAAATCTGAGATTTTGGCCGGCCACCTATGCCATCGCATATAGCTGTGTTTCCCAAACTTTTTCGAGCCCCCAATCGATAGCTTTAACATAATAATCAAAATCATGAAACCAAATAACCAAATGACGTACATTGAAACAACTAAATTATATACATTAACAAATGAAATGTTTGTTTACAATCCAATAGATGTATAGTTTTCATATCACATTCATGCAAAAGATTTAATAACAAAAAAGTAACTCGGGTGAGAATATACTTTTTACATGAAAATAAATTATCAAAACAAATATTTAAAAAAAGCTTTTTTAGAAGTTTACAGGTCATTTTTTACTTAAATGAAGCAATTGTATAACATGAATATTTTCAATTTATGAAAAAAGAATAACTAATTATATTTTATTAAAATTAGTTCAGCTATTAAGGGACTATTGATTATTGTCAATAATGGTATAGAAGTCATTTAAGGATATTATATTGCCTAATTTGATAACATATTTCCATTAAATAAAATTTTAATGGGTTTGAAAGGCTTCATGGCCTGATACCAGTTTTCCAACGTCAGGTTTAATGTCACTTACCAGGAGACTTAAATCACCGCGTTCACAAACCTGAAGTCTGTTTTTCTGCTTGAAAATAAGGTGAATGACTGCACTAAAACCACGTTCCACCAAATATAAAGCCGGAAATGCAAGGACTTTATAAACCACCATCCATTATGCAGGATTACGATCGGAAACCTCCTTCTGTAACCAAAACTAGTAATAATTCATCTTAAACTTTGGTTTCAAGTCAACGTCATTTGGTAGTCCAATTATTTCTTCCTCTAATACTCCAACTTCCTCAATATCTACAAACTGATTTATCGCCCAGTCTGGAATTTCCAACAAAAGAAGCTCCTCAAATCGCTGCGTCATATTTTTATGCAAGGTGTCTAAATGGTCACAAAAAACTCTCAAATCATCATCACCCATACCAGCATGCTCTTCCAACTTAAGCAGGGAAGGGAATTGATAATGTCGCGTCGACCTATTTTGCCTCCTCCAGAGATTTTGCCCTTTTGAGGTTAGTATAACTTCCCTGTAATTATAAATTCATTTCATTGAACTTGGTAAATAGTTCAGAAAAAATGCAACGTCACTCCTCATCTTTTTAAGGTTGTCGCTGAGAAAAGTATCTTTCTCCTCAAAAACTGCACGACAGTGTCTAAAAGATTATAGAAGCGCCTTATACAAATGCCTTTTGATAGCCAACGAACTTCAATTTTTAGTAAAAAACGTTGGAAATCGTCGTCGTCCTCATCACACAACTCTCAAAAGAGTCGATCATCAAGAGCTTGGCCTTTGATTCAGTCAAGCAGACGTTATATACACGTTATTTTGCTCTTGAATGGTGGTTGTGTCACTTCAGTGAACTGAAAATATTAATACATTTTATTAATTTTATAGAAATATTCTACATTTCATAAACAAACACAATACATGTGTCGCGCGAGCGTGAATTCGTAAATGGTGCGTAGGGAGCTTGTGCCAGGGGTTTCTACATACACACCTTTGCCGTCTTTTATAGAGAAACTCGGCTGCAAAGTAAGCTCCTCTCAAATTCTGTTTATAATACTGGTCTTGTCAGTTGAGGGTGAAATTATATTTCTTTGACTCCTATTTTGTCATTATGAACAATATTAGTCCATGTAATTTCCTACTTTGTATTCACATGAAAGGCAGTTAAAGGGACTCTTGCGGTGAAATTGGCTTTGGTTTGATTGTTTGATACTTGTGTGTGTGCTGGTTCAACTAAAGTTTTTTTCCATAGCAAGGCTACCTTCTCCTTCCCATGATATGTTATTGAGTTGAATTTTGTGAAGAAGTATGTTTACTACTCAATTTACTAGTGAGGGCGAAATATTTCCAAAGTTTTCTTTTTATTCGAAGAATTATTGTGCATATTATCCATTGTTTGAAAAAAGCTATGCTTCATGGAAATGCACAGTGGCAGAAAACCGTGATTTAGATCAGTGAACAGGGACTTAATTCAATTGATATCCAGCCGGCAAAGGGAAAGTTCAATCGTATAAATACGAAGTATCATAGAAAAGGTCGTCTTTTTGAACTATATATTACCATTTCATGGAAACATGGGCAATACACTGGCTGTTTATTTTCGTAATATACTTCGCCAACATAAGTTAATGCAAAAAATAATATAAAAGTCCTATAAGAAAAATAATACAATGTGACGAATGAAAAATAACTTACATTGCAGCCTTGATAATATCGTTGGAACCGCATTGTTTGAAAAATGATTATCAAGGTAAAAATTTAATGTAAAAACACCGAATCTAATTATCAGATGAGCTGATTCCTCTCCGAATTCGCACCCTTTTTATTCACTCTAAACCTTATTCCCGAAGTACCCAGGGCCGTGAAGATGTGCCAAAGAGAGACGAAATGAGATTAAACCCCTTCAAAAGTTTACCTTGTGTGAGAAAGGGTTGGAAATATTTTTCAACCGTTCCTACTTTAAAATTTGGGGAAACATATGGTTTAAATTAATTACAGTTGCGTGAAACAATATAAACTTTAATAACGAGGCTTAAAAACGGAGACAAAATGAAGGTTACCGAGCCTTCGCAAATACTACATTGTCTGGACCCTCCGGCGCCCTCCTGCTGCCCACTTTGGCTCTTTTCGCCCCCATAGACTAGATCAACGCCCCCAGGGGAGCGTTATAGCGCACTTAGGGAGCCACTGAGATATGGGGCGAAAGCAAATGGAATAAAACAGGATTTTTTCAATTAACTGGTAGCATAATGATTTTCATATCATGTTTTTTAACTAAAATAAAGCCGAAAATAATAAAAATAATGCCGTCCAAACTTTATTATTTAAAAATCTGTGATTTCATGTTATCACATTTACTAAAATCTTAGAAACCGTATGTTTGAAATGATTAATTGTTCTCTTAACACTAATGAAGGAACTAGTCGGAGACGAGAAGAAATTAACTCAAATTTACTTTGCCAATGAAATGATTAACAAGGCAGTAAGAGGAGCAAATAGCAGTTCTTCATATTAATTAAATTTTTAAAATTAAAACCTATATTTTTTTTAGTCTAACACCTATAAACCTTCGAATATTACAGTGCAAAGAAATAACATGAATGTTGTGCAAATATGCAAAAAATGTAAATATTCTTACTCCTTAAAATTTTCTGTATTTTGGTTCACACGAATGAATGGTTTCATCATTAGACGGGATTTTTCCAGGGGATGGGATTAATATTTATAATCCATAAGATAAAAATTTATATTGAAATTTTAGGAGACAAGGCTATCAAATGAAAAGGAACTTTCGAAATTAAAGCAAAACCATTCACGTAGTAAGAGTAAATCATTAAAATAAGAATTAAGTTCAATTTTGTCACTTAATGGCTGAAGAATATTTAACTGTTCCGTTTTTCTATCATTGTAATCATCATCATCAATATTTAAACTGCCACATCACGTTTCTATCTTTATTATGAAAACTCCCTCGTTCGCTCTGACTAAAATTCCGCTTACTTATTTGGTACTCATACGAGTAATTGTCCCTTGTTCTTCTTTGTTTGGCCTACTCTTCTGCTTTGCCTTTTTTACATCGTTAAGCAATTCATTTTCTCTCTCTCCCCGACCATAGGACTCATTTTTCTCTTATCTTGATTCTCAGTGTATTTCTAGCTTCAGAATATTCCGTAGTTTCTCTTTTTACCTTTCCATTTGATGTCTGGCATTCACTTCTATGACCAGAACTTTCTGAAACGGCTTTCCGTTGTGATGTTATCGTGTTCCTGATGGTCTTAAAGCTCCATGCTTTTCATGTTTTGCTGCTCTTTTTCTTCAAAAGGTTGCACTTGTTTTGATTTTATTCCTGTAATCTTACGATTTCAATTTAGTTCCTCTGTTTAGCTAATATTTTATATTATCTCTCTGTTGATTTTGTTGTTCAAACTCCGAATAACTTGGCCCATTTTTATAACGGATGCATACAGGACTTGATAAACAAAACATGCTGTTCAATCTTGCTTTAAGCTCAATGGCTTTACCACCCATTTCATTTTCTGTTCTAATTATAATTCAGTGCATTAAATAGGAAGCTAGTGAAGTTATGGCTACGCGCGCCATTGAAACAGTGTAATAGCTATTTCAGTGTAACCAGTATTTGGTGAGAATTAAGAATAGTACGAATAAAACTCGTCAAACAATGTTAATGGAGTTCTGGAAATAGGAAGATAAGTCTAAATAAAATATTAAAGCTAAAATATTTTTTAAAAAAATTTTAAATAGGTAATTTAGTGTAGGTAGATTTTTTAATATGTCAGAAAAAGTAGTAAAGACATAAAAGGTTAAAAAGTTAGCTAAAGAATGATGAGGGAATGCATTATGGAACCCATAACAGGAGTATAGATGTAATATAAGGATCAGGTAAAAGTTGAATTATTACTATTAACGTTACTATTCTACTGGTAAAGATATGTTTCGGGTGAACAAAAACCCTACAACTGTACAACGATACATTTATTTATCTCTCCTACAAACTGACATATGGAAATGCAATACATGTAAACCTTCCTTTATTCCTAATGCTTCCTACTTACCGTTCAACGTGCTAATATTGATCATACTCCTACCTCGTTCGCATATCATTCTCCCCTCCACCACGGAATTCAACACCCTATCGCCAATTAAAACGCTCTGTATTCAATTTTTCTACCCCATTTGAATGTTACCTAACAATGCTCTCTCCTCCCCGTCGTGCCTAATACTTCTTCCTTGGCTTTTCTCTTGTTCATTCAAACTTTTTCTTTCTTCTCCAGATCTACATTTCAAAAGTATCCAAAATACGCCTATCGCCTTTCTTCAACGACCATGCCGACCGTACAAAACCACACCGCATAACAATAAAATATTGAAGTCTTTTCTTAACGTCCTTATTCAGCTAGCCTGTTATGAAAACACTCTTCTCTGTTGAACCTTCTTCACTCAATACAGTTCTTCTTCTTAAGTTCCTGCTGCATAAATATTAATTATACTTATCTTTCATCTTTCGCGGAAACAGCATAACATTAGTGTTTTTGCATTGATCCACATCCCATGCCAATCGTACTAATCTTCCAATGAACTCAGTAATGCTTGAAAATCTTTGATTGACTGGAAAATTAAAGCTAGGTCACCGCTAACCTAACTGGTTATTTTAATTCTCCAGCCATTTTCATTCATATTTCCCTTTCTCTTTATACATCGGTAACCATTTTCCCTTCATATACATTGAACAGTACGGGTGTCCCCGGTCTCACTTCTCTTCCTAGCACTGTCAATCCCGACTATACCTGTACTGACGCTAATCGCACCGGTGTAGTCCGAAAAGGTTTAAATTGGAGCAGTTTGAGAAAACTCTACTGTGGAGCGTATTTTTTTAGCTTGTAAACATGGTCGTTCAGGCAAGAGAACACTTTAATGCAACAATTTCAGAGCGTAAAAATCATTCGCCTTGACTGGGACTCGAACCCAGATCCCTCAATATCCGGTCGAGTGCTTTAGCCACTTAAGCTACCGAGGCGTCCTCTTAAACTCTGAAATTTTGGGGCTTTGTATGTACGGTATTTCGTCATAACATCTAGTTCTTTTAAAGCCCCAAAATTTCAGAGTTTAAGAGGACGCCTCGGTAGCTTAAGTGGCTAAAGCACTCGACCGGATATTGAGGGATCTGGGTTCGAGTCCCAGTCAAGGCGAATGATTTTTACGCTCTGAAATTGTTGCATTAAAATGCACATTAGCGGATGACTCCGTTAAAAGTTACTGTTGCGGCATCTCCCGCAGTTTCTTTGGAATTTGTCAAAGAGAACACTTGTAGAAAAGTGGCTGTTGAGATACGGGCGTTGAGGGAATGGAAGAAAGGGAGAAGAGAAAACAAATCAATATGAGCTATTTGCGGTAGGGAAGAGTGTGTTGATGAGGGAAATTCAACGGAGACAAGATTAGTGGATGAAAAAAATACTGAATGATTTAGTAGAGGGTTGTATATAAGTGACATTATGGCCTCAATTTCGTCCGAATTAAGACGTTTATCTATCTATATTTGGAACGCAAGGCAGACTAAAGGAAGAAATGGGTATTTTTGGTGGAGTTAAAGGGAGAAAATAGTATGCAGCGCTGAAAAAGACTTTATAGTATATTACAATGCTTAAGAAATACTTAACGCTTCTTACCTGGGTCTATCGAAGTCCAGCTCCAAACCTGGAGTAAAACTCATGTTAATAATATATTCCATGGAACGATTCAGCGTGATGAAAATAACGTTGAATTGGAGCTGTATTGAGTAGCATATGAAATGAAGTATCTCAACTTTTAATCAATTTACCTTATCACTTGATAAAGTGCTTCACTTACAAAAGTACAAATGAACAAAGTACAAAAAAGTTCCTTTACCTAATACAAATTTTGTTCCATGGTTTTAAAAAATAAAAAACAATATTGAAATTTAAAGCATGTTAAAACAAAATATAATTCCCTCAAATCTAATCCATATAAGTTTGGTAAACGTATAATTCCTTTTAACCTGGATCGTCAATCAATGAAAAATCAAAATTCATCGTAGCTTTTCTATTGTTTTGATTGTCTTAATTATGCTGGTGAAAGGGTTGAGAAGTAGAAAATATAGCCTGTAGATGTGAAACGAATGAGAAAAGTGAGAGGGTGATGAGTGATTGGTGGAAAGAGTGTAAAAACGTTCGAACTGGTGAAGGAAGGAGTTGGAGGAAAGATGGTTAAATAGATGACAGAGAGAAGACTATGCATTGAATATCTCCCGGGAAAAATGGAGGACAATACTTGAGAACTTTAAACAAGTGAGGAGTTGGGAGTAATAAGTTATGATAAAACAGAAATTCAGTGTAGAATTTATAGAGAGTGCTATATTTATATATAGAGTGCTAGGGATAGGTAGAATGTTATTCAAGTTAGATGAATTGATTCATTTTATTAGCTGATATTGAATTTCTGTAAATTTTTTTTACTTCTTAAATTTACTTAGCATTACTGAGAGATTTTTATCTATGATTCACATTTAGAAAAACAGATTTGGGCAGGATAATTTCTCCAAGGAATTCTTCAATGACTAAATGTTGGACAGGGTATTAAGATGATAGGTTCACAAATCATTTATATAAATTATACATATAATACATTTGTATAAATTTATGTATATATATATATATACATATATATATACATATATATATAGTCAGTCTCTCTTGAAGAAGGCCTCTGAGAGGGCCGAAAGCTCGAACAATTTACCGTGTGAGTGTTCTTTTAAATGTGTCTATTCTTTTCTATTTGTGTTATATTGTGTCAGCCCATTATTATATATATATATATATATATATATATATATATATGTATGTATAAATACATAATTGTATTTATTTATTTATATATGCATCGAATATATATACATATAAGTACATATATATTTTTACACTTTTTTGGGACTTAGCAGTTGGGTAACGAGGGCAAATCACAAAGGAGTTGTCTGTCAATGCATCGTTAAAAATTTGTTTCAGATTATTATGCTATTTCCTTTATCTGCTTGAGAGATGATCAGGTTTTCTTATTCTCTTTTCTGCTTGATGGATTTTAACACATTGTTATGTTGTTGGTTCACTTCTTGAGGCGAGAGCTATCTCGGTTCTCAAGATGGGAGGTGATATTATCTGCAACATTTGGTTTTATGCCTGCATGTTCACCATGGAGGGCGACTTCACAGTCCACTATCAAAGATTTTAAGGGGCATTGTTTCAGAGGCTGAGTAGGGGCATACTTCAAGCCTTTTTCTAGTAATTCAAACTCGGAGCTAATAAAGGAAGAATCAGATAAGTTGACTACTTCAGGATGAAACTTAAAATTACTATTGAGAATACACTTGGGAGAAAGAGTTGCGTTTTCCCGTTCACACTGCAAATAATGTAGTTTGTAGTCTATAATGGAACTTTTCTTGGAGGAGACGTCACTTACCAATTATTTAAAACGGTAGTAAAGAAGGTGCCATCGAACGATGTGTAGAGCCGATGATAGTTCCATGTGGAGGTAATTAAGGAAATGTGAGTCGGTATCCCTCTTACTGTACCAATCTCTCAGTTCTCGTTAAATGCAAGTTGTCTTGGCGGAGATCACAGCCTGATGAGCCACTTTTGATGAAGACTTGATGGTTAAGTTTACGTGCTTGATAGTAAGGTCCAGGTAGAGACATTTCTGGTTGAAGACAATATTTAGTTTGCTTGACGGAATTTCACAGATAGTTTAAGAAAGAGTTCGGCCTGATATGCTGTGCTAGCGTTCCGAATATATTCAACAGATTCAGGCGAGATGTAGTGGAAGCTCGTCATTATGAGAAAAACAGAAGTTGCACTTTTCCACAAATTTAGATTTTACACAGATTTTTGCAAATATTTCCACTTTTCCAAATCTGTGGAAAAGTGCAAATTTTGTTTTTTCATAATGACAGACTTCCACTTCATATCGCCTGAATGTCATGAATACAGGGTTCGTCCGGAAAATAAGTGTACTGAGCTCAGGAAAAAAAATTTATTACACTTTTACATATCTTAAGCTAATATTCCTCAAAATAGGACCCTTGTGAGTCGATACACTTGTTCCAGCGGCGTTCCCATTCCTGGAACGCTCCCGCGAAGGCATCATCGGGAACCTCTCGAAGACACGTCGTCACGGCCTCTTTGACGGCGTCCAAAGTCCCGTATCGCGTTCCTTTCAAACTCCTCTTTATCTTCGGGAACAGAAAGAAGTCCGGTGGTGCCAAGTCCGGGCTGTAGGGCGGGTGCGGCAGCGTTGCCACGCCGTGCTTGGCCAAGAAGTCCGACACGACAAGCGCGGTGTGAGACGGCGCATTGTCGTGATGCAGCCGCCAGATGTTTTTGATCGCTCGCCAGATGTTTTTAATCTCGTGCACTATTGTTTTTGGCACATTACACTGCTCTGCTATCATCCGAACACTAAGACGACGATCAGAGTTCAGTACATCGCGAACTTTTCGCACATTATCGTCGGTGAGTGTCGTTGATGGGCATCCAGGCCGTGGTTCGTCGTCGACCTCTTCTCTGCCCTCCACGAACATCTTGTGCCACCGAAAGATCATGTTTCTGGACATGGCTGACTCCCCGTAAGCCTGGTTAATCATACCGACAGTTTCGGTAGACGATTTCCCAAGCTTTACCGCAAATTTGATGGAATAACGCTGCTCCAAAAACTTCGGCATCGCGTTCCGTGACGTGGGTCGAGCGTGGAGGTTCGCGTTAACAGAGCTCCTCACTACACCACAGCTCAGAGCCGACTGCCTTTTTCAGCGTCGCTTGCCAACATACCCCCCTCCAATCGCAGCCCGTCAGAGCGGTGCTGGGCGCGCCTGGAGCGGCGCGCCCAGCCCAGGAGTCAGTACACTTATTTTCCGGACGAACCCTGTATACTCAGTATTCTATTTCACAAAATATTGTCGCAAGGGGCGTTTCGTGTGCGACACAAAGGGTATCGGGAAAAGTCACATTAAATACGCCGAGTCTTACCAAAACAATCGTGTATAATACAACATGAGTCATATCGCACCATTTACATTAGTATAAGCAATTGAGTATTATGGCTGGCTAGACCCTTGGTAACTTCACGCGGTAACGGACAACATCAGCATGGCGGAACAATACCTGGGACATACATGGGGGTTAAGGCAGGTTAAACGCAGTCACGAGACTCTTAACCCAGCCAGGGCCCCCTCTTCCAAACGTAAGCTTCAACGAGGAGTACGGGAGCGGCGAACGCGGTCACAGACAGTGTAACACGGGTAAGGCCCTCGTCCGTCGAAAAGTAAGGAATAAAGGCAGGGTGAACGAGGTCAGGAAACTCGTAACCTAGGCAGAGTCCTCGTCCGATGGAGAGTCAGCAATAGGACACGCTGTTGCGACAAGCGTAAAACAGCCGAAGCCTCACGTCCTACCGGTCACCGCCAGATAACCAACAAAACTTTCGCCCCGCGACCAGGGCCATACCCATTAAAAGCCAGGGAAGGAATACTATGTCGCATACTTGCGGCATTGTGTCTTTGGTCACTTGGGAGTTAAGGAGGAGCCAGGGAAGGAATACTATGTCGCATACTTGCGACAATATATAGACTTCTAGCAAAAACGATTCTTTGTGAGACTAAAACATATCAACTAGTGAAGAAACAGCAACACTTCAACCAAAATCATTTTAAAACCCAAGTACTCTAGTAGCATGTAGTAGGAAAATATGGTTAAATTCAATTTAGGAGTTTTAAAAAGCAAAACAAATGGCACCGTCAGCATAAATCTTTCGAGATACGAATATACAATTTTCGGTTCAAAGCAATATCAAGAGGATAAGTACCAATTGACGTAGCGTAGAATTCTTTTGAATTACATTGTTTCGGGTCGGGGGGGGGGGGGTGGTAGAGGCACGGCGAGGGGTAGGTCGAAGAGATGCTTTGCCGACGCTGCATGGAAGGCATCCCCATCGCGATGGCTCGGAGGGGAAGAGTCATAAGGAGGAGGGCGGAAAAGGGGGGAAGTAGCCCCTCCCCCTCTCCGCCGCAGCAGTAGGGTAGAGATCACAAACAGTTGGCAGTTTGCCGACAGCCAGAGAAGAGGCAGGAAGTGGAGTGGAGTGGGGTTGGGGGTGGGAGAGAGATCTTCTACGAGTGGTGGGGCCCATCGGTCGGAGGAGGGGTCGAGGGGGTTCTTAGCGCCAGATTCAAGGGGTAAAGCCCCCCCTCGAAGGCTTCGTGGAGATATATTTACATAGAGGCACACACGAACTCACTGACACAAGCAACTGGGGAGATGGAGGAGGTTCTCGGTGGGACGGAATTGGGTTCAGTCCGACCATTTTTACACTTGTCACGTATCATTAGGATTGATGCTTTCCCCAGTGCCGAGTTTCATTTTTGATTGATGAAGGCGAAGACCTTTATATAAAATGTGGGTGTGTGTTTATATATAAGAACTTGGGAATTCGAAAAGGTCGTGGGAGAGGCGAAGGAGGTGGTGGGTGGGCAAACTAGAACGTTGTGCGTGAGCAGGTGAGATTCTAAGGCTCTTTGATACGGATGATAGCTCGCTTCGTTTACAAGAGTGGCAGGGTATGATAAACGGAAGGATAGGATTTATAAGCGTCCGACGGTATAACGGCTCTCTAGAGCGTTTTGAAACCACCGTATTCAACTTATTGTTCATTGCGAGTTCGGGTTGGATCTTTCCTCGTAAAAATCTAGGTAACAGCCAAGCACGAAGCAAATGGCTCCTTATTCAAATCTAAAGATAGAGTACTGATGCTTTGTTTACGTATTTATTCCCGCGAATTTTACGGTGAGATCTTGCGTAAAGGGTTTCCTTCAGTAATCCAGTTCATTGCTTGCATACCCGAGGGGATTTCTTCAAAATAACTTCTAGATTACTTTCATATTTTTTTACTGGGCACTTAAGATTTTAAGGAAAGATAAAAGTCTCCAATGCAGTTACCTTTTGAGAAATTCATGGTATAAATTTAAGCGAATGTAATATCTAAAGGATAGAGGAGTTTCCCCACCTACCTTTCTCAAGGTACGTTGAAGAACCCTGGTAAGTTTTATGTTCTAAAGTAGTGTATTATTTTCATGAAGAAAAATTGTTTTTTCATCTCGGTTACTTTGGTTATGAACGTTTTTCATTTGTATTCCACACTATTTACAAAAGTAATCGTGGAAAGTTATCATTCAAACATTTTGCATAGTAAATGTATTATTTGGTAAAATACGTTTTGGGGCAACCATAAAAAGTGAAAAATGGAGCCATTTCATGTCAATATTCTGGCAATTCGAAGTTTACCAGTTTATTGTATTCTGGAAGTTTTTTATGCACTATCACTCGATCTTGGCTCCACATTAAAACATCCTAAAATGTACTTGAATGCCGGGAAGTCATTATATTGAAGACAGCTAAAGAAATTATGCGATTTCAAAGAGAAATCAACACATAAAAGGTAAAAATTATTTTATTTTCAATAAGGAGCATCTGGAATTTTTAACAGATGACATAAGTTATTGCATCACTTAACACTGACGAGTTATCTTGAGGGATTTTCTGCTTTTACCTGTCCTGATCCCGTGGTTATTTTTCTCCCATGTTGACTTCAATAATTGTTAAAATTTAATTCAAATGCGTTTCGGATAAAGTAATTTGTGTACGCGATTTAAAAAATGAAAAATGTTGATCACCGAATGGGTAATTATTATTTAAATATTATTTCCGCTGATAATTTGATAAAATAACGTTCTGTTCTGAAAAATGTAGAAGTCCAAAAAAAATAAAAGATGGATTATCTTGAAAATGATGTATATGATTTTAGACATTGATCGACATCAAAATCTTACAGCTATTTGATGAGGAAGGAATAAGAGGTGATGTGCTCATCATTCGACACGTTAAAAATAGGAGCAGATATGTTGTAGCGAAACTAGAAATCTACCTCGATGCGCCGTGAAAACTAAGGTGCTACCGTAATAATGGTGGATAGTGCGTCGTTGCTTAAGAGGCAGATCATCTGATAAGGTTCATAAGATCGGATGATGAATAAGTATTCCTGTCGAAGGTCACGGATTCGATCGAACCCTCCCGCCTCAGGATAAAAAGAGAGGAGCTTGGCACATGTCTTTTTCTTTCGCAACAACTTCTTAGCATTATAATTAATCGAGCTAGACTGATGCGCCACACCTAATGCGCCACAAAGCCCGTCAGCTAAGATGCCAACGTGATTAATGAGACTTAGGGTCCCTTGCCGAATTCGTGGATATCTAATTCTTTTGTTCCACCGCTGTGAACGTAAGAAACGAAAATAGTCCCTGGTTAATGTCTCCCCGAGAAAGTAACTCATAGTAACATACTGTCTTTGGTTATTAATAGTTTGATTAATTTATGTTACATTTTGTACCGAAGTTAGTTTTTAGGTAGATTTTCTGTTAAACCCTAAAAGAAAAATAAAAGATAAGAACGAAAGGGAAGATGATACCATGCATAGGTGAGCCCTCATTGTTATACCTACCATTTTAACATTGCAATGATAAAAAGATTTCCTTCGTTAAACATATCTGAGAAAAACTTCCAGATTTTACATTTTTTATAATAGATGCTTCCTTCAACACAGTATCCGGTGTATCTCTGTCATGAATGGGCTACCATTTGAGTGAGACGGGCTACATTTGAGGCAAGATGTATACGGTCCAGGGAAAGAATGGATCCGTATTAAGGCCAAAATACCGATTGCTTATCCCGCACACGTTGCAAGGAAATGACTAAAATCAAAGGAAAAAATAGCGTTATCGGTATACTTACCAACATTTCATACACCGCCCATACTTGAATGGAGCATTATATCAAGAAATGGCAACCTGTCTTTTAGAACGAGTATACGTATGTTACTATTGCTGTGAATTCAAACATGCATAATTTTTACCTTCTTTTCCACGCTTTGATCCCAAATCTATTTTTATTCTTTAAGAAATTTCATTCTTTATCATAAATCTGTGGGTTATATCCCAGCGCTTCTTCGTAAATGTTATTTGAGTTGTTATATAATCTATACGTGTGGGGAATTCATATTTTAAAAGTATCAAATTCCAAATAAGATTACGAAAAATCACCTTTCCTAACATTAGAGTTTATGACCTCTTAAAGAAACGAAAAAGAAAAAGTAACTTATTTTGTTAATTTCTAAAAGGAACTTGTTAACTTATACATTTTTTTAATGTCCAGAATAAATTTTTAATACGTTTTTTAATACGGTTTAATGCTAATATGTAGCAAGGATACACTTATTCGGTAGTTTTTCTTTCTTTGCTCTATCATATTTTGTAAGAATAAAAATACTTTAACATGTGTTTAATAATACACTTAATATGCAAAGAGTTGAGGTAAATACACAGCCTTGATTTTGAATTCAATTAGATATAGATTATACATATATAAACTCCTTATGGGACGAAAAAAAAGAGCAAGCAAGGAGTTACCATCGTAAATGAACAAAATTTCAAATGAAGGAACGTAGGGCACGTTCCCATCATTCTTTAGCAGGACCATTCTGGTTTTAAACACCGACCTGTTACCCTCAGTGTGGGAATCCACGGGGACTGACTGAGGCGACAATTTAATGCATGTTTCTGGGAATGCGAGTTCAAGCGCCTTTCGCCTCTTGCCCTCGTCCCTTTTTCCTCTGGGAGGGAGAGGAGACGGCGGCCTCGTCGTCAACAGGTGCATTTTCTCGGTTAATGCCTTCCCATTACCTCCATAGCAGCAGGTAATGGTGCTGCGGTTGCGGGCTCGGGGGGGTCGCTAGGGGCGCGATGGAAGGCACTTTTTCGAGGCGTGGGGTTAGCTGGGGGGAAGAAAGGAGAGGGAAAAAATCTGGGTTCGAGATATTGGGGATATCAGATGTAATTCTTTCTCCCAGTCGCGATACATTCTCCTTCTCTTGGAAATAAATGTCTTCAAGCACTGGGTCAAAGAGAGAGAGTGATTATATCAGATTCAAATCCCAAAATACGTTCTCTACGAAGGTTAAAATGACAGAGGGACATAGTTGAAAAATCGTGCCATTGGTTTATTGTTGGTGTTTCATCTTCGGGAAGTATAGGGAGAACGGACGAGGGTAGGTTTAAGTTCAAGTTTACGTGATAAAATTCTTTTATAAGAGCCTATTTAGGTAACATTGAAAATATGTAAGATTTGGTATTTTCCCGGCGCACGATTGCAGTGAAGCTTTCGCGGTTTTTCCACCGGGTCAGAGTGTCAGTGGCCGAAATTATTATGTCGGAGTCAGTCATCAAAGCGTAGGCAGATGTCGCTCTGACCTGGTGGCAAATCCGTGAAGACTAAACCGCAACAATTAACGCATAAAACACCAAGTGGAGCAAACATTTTTCCAGGTATATTTTGAATACTAATGATTTAGGTATGAACGAATTGATGGACATTTAGTTACAGAAATCATAATTGACTATCACATTATAAACAAATACTAGCGATATCAACAGGTTTTCACTGATTCATTCCCTTCCTTCCACTTTCGAAAATCTTTCTCACATCAATGTTTTATTTCGAAGTTCATTATTTGTGAAACTGTGAATATCCTGATGAATTATGTGAATTACTAAAGTAAAATACAATATGATGAAACGGCAATCCTACAAACCACATGGTTAAATATCGATGCAAAATCAGCCAAGCACAAATTTTAGCCACATTAAATTTTTTTAATTTTCATCCAAA
Organism: Hetaerina americana; assembly: GCF_022747635.1. Taxonomy (NCBI): domain Eukaryota; kingdom Metazoa; phylum Arthropoda; class Insecta; order Odonata; family Calopterygidae; genus Hetaerina; species Hetaerina americana. The sequence goes on from NW_027287538.1 coordinate 56,105,169, forward strand.
GGCAATCTATGGATAATTTATTCTTAATTCTCTAGCCTTAGCTGGAATAAGGACATTGTTTCATTAATGAACAGGAACTGAGGTTTTCGTTATTTGCATTGGTAATAATGTTATTCTTTTTCAGTAGTTAGTTCCGAATTATACTTCTAACATTTCCTTTGGTGACAGTTTTTTTTGTCGGTCTATATCATTTAATTTATTAGTTCCTCGTAAAAACTTTTGCATTTATTTGTTAATAAATAATGGACATGCTATTTCGCCCAATAAATCTCAAGACCTTAGTTTTAGCATTGATATATCGTGGTAAGACTTGAAACCTGATTCTCATGAATTTTGCTTGGCTTTTTGTGCTATTACAATGATTTTATCTCTGCATATAGTAGGTTGTTCCAGAAGGAAGATGTTGCATAAATTGATGTCATTTTATAAGGAACGCAATAATTGGATAAAACAGAGTACATCTAAATCATAATCCATCTACTTTACTTTAAACAATTCTTCCTGTATATAGTCACATAAAATATTCAACACTAATCTACATCAATATGTTATTTATAAACAAGATATTGTCACTCTTCAATCGCGCATATACTTCGTTTCCATGCAAACGGCAATGAATGAACGGAAAAAAATAATAATTCTTTTGTAGACTCTTAATAGTGCGGTGAAGCCTGCAAAATTTGATGATAGTATAATACCCATGAACGTGTTTCCACCGGAGTCGATAATATAAAGTTTTTCGTTGCTTGTACCAATTGTTCTTTTCCAATTCAGTCATGCATTACTCTTTTTATGATGAACTGAGGCCATAAGTCGATTGCATCATGGACTTGCACTTAAAAATCTATTGATCTGGGAAGAATACGCATTACATTTCCTTTTTTCCATTCTGCAAACATTCACACCCTATTTAGACGAAAAAATAGCTAATTTTCAATTTCAATACTGCCTATGACTCTCGTACAAAAAAATTAAAATAGGTTCGTGTATAAAAGAGTTATTAATTCAAACATTCATATTATTTTCTTGTATTTTATTTTGGCGCAAGGAAAAAATAACATTTTCTGCTAGGTTTGAAAAGCTAGGTAAATACTTCTCGATAAGTTTATCATCCGGTCGGCCCGGCCCTTATCCGCTCGCTTGTGCTTCTGAGAGGTATGGGTCAGTCTTTAAGGATGTCTGGTCCTTGAAATGTCATAGTGAAATTATATGACAACCCGAAAATTGTTTATTCATTATCCCAAGGGGACATTTACTGTCGGTAAAGAAAAAAAGAACCATTTTTTTCCATATTGTGATTTTTCCCCTTTCAATTTTTACAGTACACGTTGAATTCGTTTCCTAGGAGTCATGTTCTGTTTTTCAGAATTCCAAATAATAAGGGATACAAGTGAACAATTATGTTTTGGTGCCAGTAGCTTACTACGGGATAAATGAACTGGAAAACCCCTAGACTCCCTTGCTGCCAATGCGAGACCTCTCTCACGTTGGACGTTAAATCTAACGCTGGACAGCGTTAAGAGGATGACGGATAAGCCTTTGATGACACGGGAAGGTTGAATTAGAATCCTTAGGCTACGACGCCATCCCTTTTAAGAGGTGCCTCTTTTTCTAAACATTCTCTTTTTTATGCTCGGGTCGTTGGACTGTTGGTATTTGGACTGTGTTCGCGCAGGGATCTATTGCTATGGATGCATTCACCACCTATGCTGTCTTGCTTACTTAGTTCAAGCTCACAAAACTCAATTGGCACATCGTGAATAATGACTTGTGAGTTTAATGAAACGCATGATAGCATTCGAGAAATTTCTCTTCAGAATCGAAAACACTCTGAGTAGTTTTGACTAAATAATAAAAATCCGTTGACATAATTCTATGGATCAAAGCTTCCCTTGACGCTCAACTTTGTGGTAAGTTAAAATCAATGAATTGGAAACTCCCGACTCACATGCGCTGTTGATTTTGGAACAAAATTTAAAGTGGATGTTACTTCATACATATTTTTAGTTTTAGCAATTATTTTAGCTCGAATGCGTCGAAGAAAAGTTCGAGCATACAAATTTCACATGGCGTTTTCTTTGCAATGTCGTAGGTCACCTGGAGCGTTATCGTGGAGTCACCTTATAACTGTACCAGCATGATTGGAAACCATCTATAAACCCTGCAATTAGACATATCGTAATTTACAAATAAACACCAGGAGAGTGCATATATATTCTATCATATGAGTGAAGTGGTTCAAATTGAATATTTACGCATGGCACGCCTCGCTTACAAATTGTTAAGGGGTACTTCAAAACACTGATGTTGTGTAAATAAGAACTTATCCCCTAATAAATTCATTCGAATGGAACGGAAATTCAACTAGAATTAAAGAAATGTTTTCACAATTATTTACTTGAAAATCTTGATTAAGAGCATTAAAGTTACTGAATTCTTTATTAATTATGAGAATATATTTGAAACATGCATATTTATCGAGCTACATTTAAAATTAAATATTAGATTAATATTAAAATGTTAGTGGAACGGTAGCATGCATGTAGCATGTAAATTTAGCATGACGCTGAAAATGAAAAATTTATAGCGATATATGTAGTAAGTGGAATATTTTTAAATATTCTTTAAATGAATTATGAATAAATGTAGCTTACTAAAAAATCCAATGCTATATTTTTCTTTCTTCTTCTTAAATTGAATTTTGCAGAGGAGTTATGAAAACTTTCTAAAATTTTAATTTTCAGTTCTCATGCTCAAAAGATATTTCTATTTACAGGTATTAGTACTCTCCCTGCGAATATTCCTGTGTCTTATGGTATGGGCTCATAATGCATAACTGATGCAATAATATTTAACCATGGATGCGGGTACATTGGGTCAACCCGATGCGAATAGTGCAAGAAAAAATGTTTGGAAAATAAAACACAGATTCTGTTAGATGTATTTAGACGTCAGTGAATGGTGTTATTGAATGAAAGTGTCAATGGAGTGTGAGGAACTTCTATTGGAGTAGTTTAAAACTTCAGAAGTGTTTGAAATTTACAAATGGTACTTTGAGCATGCAGACAAATACATGCAATACCCGAATATGAGGATTATTTTCTAATAGCCTTTAGTGCTTTTTCTACGAATCGGTGTCAAAACTCATACAATAATGCGGGGTGATTTACATTCAGGCAAACATAGGCAATGTCCACTGGGGAACCAAAAGTACCGAAATCATGTACATTCCGCGAAGTGGTTTCCGATGAATATTTCAAAAACGGGTATTTGAATATTTAAAACTTGGAGGAGAACTGACAAACAATATTTGTTTTCCATACCAGAACATGAATTATTTATTATATTCCTAGAAGATTCACAAGTCAAGTAACCATTTGGAGCCCTATTGTCTCAAACCAGCGATTACAATGGCTACGGGGTCCTTGGTCATGGAGATAAGTGTATTAAAAAGAGCGTGGAAGAATTATTTCCACGCAGAAGTAGGTATATGAGCTTAGGCCATTAAAAAACGAGCATGCATTCAACAATTTGTGGTAAAGAAAGTACGAGTGTGGCCTTCGGCAATAGTAAGAGCCATGTGAGCTCAATCCTCCGTTAACAGACAAAAAATTCGAATACTTTAAATTATCGTACAATATCACTTAAATCATTATTTTGGTCTTTATATATGGCGACTGATTTATGCGATATAGAGTCTCTTAGTGATGTAAAACGACTCTGATGAATTCTTCAGTCGCACACAACATAAATCGTCTCTGAACGGGTTTTGTGGGCTTTCAATCAACTGTTTGGAGCATGAAATTGTCGTTTGAGTGAATAAATGTATACCACAATAGAATTATAGTACTTAAATGTAAATAAAACATTCAGTAACATTTACTAAACATCCTATGTTCTATCCCACAAATTATGAGCTTCTATGCTTCACTGGGAGAGTAGATCATCTATCGATATGGAGACTCGAGCCCGTCAACTCCAAAACAACGAATGCATTTCCTGTAGTGGCTCAATGTATATTCCTGGATTTTGATCTGGCTGGAAATTGCCACGAGGGAATATTCTTGTGTTTACACGGTGCCTCGTTAATACCCGTCAATTTCCTAAATTTGTAAATAAACGTTATTCCTAAAAATACCAGTTCTTCCTCGAGAATGATGGGATGAAATCCATTCTCCGGAATTTCAGCTCGCCAAACGTCGTATATTTATCTTGAGTATTGCGTCATATGGAGTATTGCGTCATTGCGTCGTATGGATGCTGAGTACTGTCGCGACTGTTTTTACTCATAATAATCACAATTGAAAAAATTTGGTAATTAGAATTCCGTTATTTGAAATTAAATTATACTTAATCAAGTAAAAAGGATCCAATAACCCAAATGGAAATATTATTTTTTTTAATTTATGGTAAAAAACTGGTTAAGGTAGGTATTGGATAGATACAACTACCTAATAAATATTTTGCGACTCGTAGCAAAACACAATCCAACATCCTACTCTACATCAGGTCCCTCCTCATCTCTGAATACTTCCTTCCTCCCCTAATCCCGTCCAACATCCCAATCCTGTTTCCGCCCTTTCCTCGTTTTCCTAACATTCTTCACTCTAATACGGTTTTCGTCGTCTCACAGCCGGTCAATACGCCATTCATCCATTTTACCTGCCTCCACAGGATTTCTCCCAACAAACCCTTCTCTTCGCTCACCATGCCTAGTGCTTCCTCGTCTCTTTTCCTCTCGGTCCTTTCAACCCCTTAATTTTTCTCCTAACCCAAATATCAAATGCCTATAATCTACGCTTATCCTCCTGTTTCTGTGAACACGTTTTCGCTATGTACTTTTTTTTAACATCCTTACTCAACGTCCCTGTCATCAACCTTCCTTGTGAAAGCCTCTTTGCCTAGCGCAATTCTCCTCCTTACGCCCCTACTACATTGCCGCATTGCTCCAAAATACATCCGAGATACGTAAACTGTTCTACGTGCTCTAGTTTTTGCCCTCCTATTTTAATGTTTAGCTCAGCCTTTTTCTATCTAGAAAATCGCATAACCTTTGTTTTATTAATATTGATTTTCATCCCATACCTGTCGCACTAAATTTCCAATTCACTCAGTATTGCTTGCAACCCCTTGGCTGACTGACAAACTAAAGCTTGGTCATCAGCAAACCTAACTGATTTTACGAATTCCCCGCCCACTTTCATTCCTACCTCCAGTTCTTCCCATGCCTCTTTAATCATTTCCTCTGCATACAGATACAGGAACAGCAACGGTGATAATGGGCAACCCTGCCTTACACCTCATCCTAACGCTGCCCATCCGGACTCCCCGTTCTCCACTCACACCTGAGTAGTCTGAGACATGTATAGGTTGCGGATTAGCCTCCTGCCCCTCCAATCTATTCCTATTTTCTGCAATATACTCAAGAGTTTTTCCCACTTCACTCTATCATACGCTTTTTCGAAATTCACGAAACAGGCAAATACCTCCTGATGGTATTGTATATTCCTCTCGATTAGTGATCTCATTACTGAGGTGGAATCCCGCGTGCCTCTCCCCTTCCTAAACCCAAACTGGTCATGACATACAGGTATTTAAGCATTTGCCTTAATCTCCATCCTTTTGTTTATGATCCTTAGAACAACTTTAGATGCGTGGGATATAAAACTTATTGTCCTGTAGTTCTCATATGATGTAGGCTTTACCTATTTCAGAATAGGAACTAACACTGATCTCACCAAGTCTTCCGGCCAGATTCCTTCCTCATAGACACTACGAATCAGCCTATGTCGTCTCTTCATGTCACATTTTCCAAAATCTTTTAACCAACTATGATGTTATCCGACTTCTCCGTAACAGATAGCACAGATCTTCACTTTTTACTTCCCGATAGTGATTTAACCTTGCTGTAAAGCGCATCAATTTCACCCTTCCCCTACAAACTTTCCATATCCTCGCATAGCGTCTTCCACCATGCTCCTTCCCCTTTAAAATTGGCCGTCCCGATTTATTATTTAACCTTTTGTTCTTTATTTTGCATAACTCTGTATTTACATTCTTCCATTTTCTCCTCTAATCCATCTTTGTAATCATCTCATACGTGATCCCTGGTTTCCTTTCCTGTTAACGGTTCATATAGTGTTTTTTTGCGGCTTAACATTCCCTTTCTTGATACATTCCCACTTTGCTTCTATAGTACTCAACTCCTTACCACCATCCATGATTTGGTTCTACAGCCTGCTGATACTTCTTTGTTAATCCATTTAATGCTTCTTCATTCCATTTCCTAACCTGCCGCTCCTGCTTAATCTCTTTGAAACAGACGCTGTATTCCATAACAACTAAATTGTGGTCAGAGTCGTCATCCCCTCCAGGGAAGCTGTGCGAATTTATCACACTATTTCTTAACCTTCGCTTATCCAGAATATAATCTAACATATCACTTGGCATTATTTATGTATACCTATGTCTTTTGTGGTGCCCAAACTATGTGTTCGTGATGACTAACTCATGTCTCATTAAGAACTAAATTACTTTTTCCCCGCGGTCATTCCTCGTGCCTAAACCGTAGTCCCCGACCTCATCACCATCTCTTCCTTCGCCTACCGTCGCATTCCAATCCCCCATCACTGTCAAATGTTTCCCTGCGGGAACACACGCGATTATGTCCTCTAACTGATCATATATCCTATTGACCTCATCTTCCTTATTGTTGCTCAGTGACATGCATACCTGAATAAGAACCAAGTTCGAGGGTTTCGCTTTTATCTCTACTGGTAATATTCTATCCTTGGCTTGTTCTATGTTGACTATGCTTCTTCCTACCTCTTAATTAATTATTATGGCAACCCCTCGATCGCTCTCGTCCCCGCTGCTGTATATCATTATATAATTATCACTCCAGCAATTCCCGCTATCCTTCCATCTTACATCTCATAGAAGTAAAAAATCTATATTTCCTCTTTCCATATCTCGCTTAAAATTCTCTAATTTTTCTGTCCTCAACATTTTCCTAACTTGCCAAGGTATCCAACTTTTCTAACTAATTTTGTCTTTTTCTTCTTCTGCGTCTTCTCTCCTGCTGCTGCCGGTTTCCCTTGCAAGGGCTTCGTGGGATGACGACCGCGGAAGCCTTGCCTCCCCCGCTGTCGGGCACGACACACGGCCGATTGGGCGAAGTCCCGTAGTTGCCAAGACTTGTATTTTCTATTTTGTCCATAACTAGGCTCTTGGGAATGATAATTGGGGTGATTTACCGCTGTCTACCTCTGTATTGTTTTTAAAGTGACACCAGCACTCAATGCCCTGGGGTCAGACGCTGCGTGGACTGTCTTTCGTCTAGCTCCTAACCTTCGACCTTTCTGGCATGGGTGACCCATGGCATGGGTTACTAGGAACAAATATCACTACTCCCGCTCTAGGGGTCATTGGAACGCAGAAGTCCTTCCACCAAGTTTAGTTTGTAGTCCATGGGAGGGGATAATATTTTATGAACGAAGAAAACAGCAAGATATTTTTGAAGTATAAGTGTTTACAGCTTATCTTGTAGCCTTCATATTATGTTTTTCAAGTAATTTTCATCTTAGTTATCTCGTAAAAAATTTTAATTTTGTTTGATGACATGGCTTAAATTTTACTTCCTTAATGGCAGAGTTCATTTAGTATTATAAACTTCGAATAGCGTATTACGATTTTTATTTACCTTTTTATTCCTGAGTATTATATTAGGAAGGACTGCGAATGTGGTATGAGAGTGCGAGGGGATCAGCGAGCCAGTTCATTCATATGGAATAAAGAGAACGAAATGACATGAATATTTTGAACGTGGTAATGGTATCACGTGGCTTAACTTAGCACCTAGCCTAAACTTTTCATATTACTATAACTTTGATGGCGCCTTACCTTCTGAAACCTTATAGAACTTATTCAGTTACTGAATAAATGGCTTGAATACTGCATATTTGGTTCAAGTCCTATTCGCGAGAGATCCTTTTCATCTTGAACAATTGAGGTGAGTACAATTAATATGTAAATAATATATAATGTCCAGATTCTTTTAATCTATCATATGCCTCAAACGTTTGACAGAAGCACATACGTATATTATGGCGTGTTTTAGACCATGCCCAACTTTTAAAATTTATATTGTATACCGCGATGGTACCGCGAAGCAGTAAGTACTTTTTATCATAGGATTTGACACAGCCAACGTGGGGTGAGACAGTACAATTCTTAACTTAATAGTTTTATTTTGCAAATGAAGTTTCCTTTGGAAGACCTTGTCCCCTTGTTTGTAAAGAACAGATGCTGCTTGATACTCTTTGGTGAACAGAGTAAGCATATGAGGATTCTTCCTAGGATGCCCAGTCACAATCTTCATATTCCTTTTGCCACTGCCTTATTTCCACATTGAGATACTCAGCTTATACATTTTTTGCTTCCTTTTTAGCTTCACACGCAGCATCTCCCCACCAGCCAAACCCAAGGAACACTCCATAATTAATGAATATTAAAAGCTCTACATCCACCATGCTGACACGTGGTCGAGGCGCGCGTGATGACAAACGACTTTTTGGCGGAAAAAAAGTTCTCGAAGGGAAAAAAAAGTTGTGTCAGACAGCGAAAAGACTGTAAACGTTTATTTGAAATGGTGACTAGTATATATAGCCGAATAGATGTTCGATTCATGCCCGTTTTTCTTGAAATTCTGGAAAGTTGTGATCTCATCAATTTGACAGACCGCCTCGCGCTATAGGTCATCTCCCATTGCATTGATTTTTTTACCCAGCGGAGGTCATATTGGCCTGCAATATAAAATGTATCAGATTAATTCTATTTACTTTCTCATAGGCAGCTTGTTACCAAGGGTCTATCACTACTGGTGGCATTCTGTGGTGGAGAAGACAAATCGTAGTAAATAGTACCTACAACCAAAGGAGAGAGGATAAAGTTATTACAAAAGTAATATATTATTTTTACCATATTTAGCGCATTTTTATTACATATAGTACATAAAAATTGATGTGTTGTTTTAAATATCCATTTCGCACGTTTTGAGTTGAGGTTTTCATCTCATTGGCAAAATCTAATTTCCAAAAATTCGTCCAAATGCCAGAAACTCTTTCCGTGAAGTTTTCTATTGGTTTCAATTGTAGGATTAGGACCCTAGCGTCATACATAAAAACTATGCACGGCCTTACAGAGTCATTTTTATGACAGTTCTTCGCTTCATCTTTATAACATCATGTAATTTTGTTCCGTTTCCAAATTATTTTCGTTCATGATTAATTTAATTAATTATTTCCAATTTAAATCAGAACTTTTTTTAGATGTAATATATTCCAATGATAAATGATGTTGTCATAAAATGCTGAGGTATTAATCAATATCTGTGCATAGTTGGCCATTGGCAGCTTGTTTTCACAATTCAATTAGGGTGAGTCGACAGCGGCTTCATTTAAAGCATGAGGCATATTTCCTTGATACCAGAACCAGAGAGAGAACTCTTGGGAGATATCTCATGGAGGTGGTTGACCCATGGGGAAATCTGTGCTCTTTAAAAACTGGTAGAACTAATTCCGGTAACTCTTTTGTTTCGGGTGGTTTAAACTTAAAAAAGAATGTGTGTGTGTGTGTGTATATATATATATATATATATATGTATATATGTATATATGTATATATGTATATATGTATATATGTATATATGTATGTATGTATGTATGTATGTATGTATGTATATATATATATATATATATGTATGTATGTATATATATATATATGTATGTATATATATATGTATATATATATACACATAATAGGCTGACACAATATAAAACAAATAGAATAGAATAGCAACATTTAAAAGCAAATTCACACGGTAAAAATTGTTCGAGCTTTCGGCCCTCTCAGAGGCCTTCATCAAGTGAGACTGAAAATATGCTGTTGCTGCGGCAGGGGAAAGTGGTATGGGCGGGGAGGGGAGGTGTGGACGGAATGCTGGGAGGGAAAGTAAAGATTGCGGTTAAGGGTGGGAATTTTGAAAGAACAAAAATCTAATATGTAGGCGGATTCACGAGTTCTCACCTCTATATTGGTGGCTGAATCAGGTAGGGATTCTAGGATGCTAAGAGCAAAACGCTGATCGAATGAAAGGTTGTGGGAATTGGCGTGTGAAGGGATAGGAAGAGAAGAGAGTGAGGCAGAATTGCAGGAGTACCGGTGGTTATTCATTCGAATGGATAAGGGCATACTTTTACATAGGCGAATGCATTACCCCCTTATCCATTCGAATGAATAATCACCGGTTTCAAAAGCCTCCAGACGTACACTGGAGGCTTTTGAAATGTAGGTGTGGAGAAGAATGGAGAAGGTTAACTGGATCGAGAAGAAAACAAATGAGGAAGTACTTGGTATGGTGGGTTAAGGGAGGGGTTTGTTGGGAGAACTCCAATGAAGGCAGGAAAAGCGGTTGAAGGGGGTGTTGACCGGTAGCGGGATGTTGAAGACTATAATAGAGGGGAGAATATTAGGCAAACGAGGAAAGGGAAGGAACACGATAGGAATGTTGGACGGTATGAAGGAAGTACTTTATTTATGTTTATTTATAGATATCTTTATACAAGATTTGACAACATTACTTCCTTTTTTGTAAAGAAAAACCCCTTTAAAAAAGGAAGTTATTTTGCCGTGCCCCGTATAATTATTCATTTTGGTATTTTAATAATTTGATACTTACTAGTTCACTCGCAACCAGTGTTTTTACCTCATCACCAATGTTCACTTGGAAAATGTTTTAACAGAAACTAAGTTATTAACAGATTTAAATGAAAGACCATGCGGATGGATCTAATTAGAACGTTTTACCTCTTGGCATGATTAGAATGAAAGCTCTTTGGCATGATTTATATTTGACATTTACGCTCTGGAGATAATGCCTAAGAAAGGATTTTTAAAGAGATGGCATCAAAACGGATTGCTAATGCAAGAGAATTATTGTTTCTCACCAGCCACCAAATGCTACATTTAAATTTTCGTCTCTGAAACGCAAATGGCAATTCTAAAGGTTGAAAAAATGTCGGCATGCTTCGAACACATTTTGGATTCTGGAATGATGGCTGTAGATAAGCTTGCGTTACGTGGATAGCCTTCATAAATACAAATTATGGAACACCTTACGGGAATTCAGTGGATTTTTATAGCTTTCACTGGAGAGGGAAGTGTTTTCAATAATTAAAAGGGCGTTGTTTAATGTGCACGAACACCGTGATCATCCGTTAGTTTTACTTGAGAGGTTTAAGACCCAATTCGATTGAGTGAGATACGCAGTGCTGGCGTCAAGTTCGTGAAAAAGGTTCCTTCGTTTGTTAAATATTTCAAAGCAAACTGACCATCGTGCCTAAAGAAACCCAAGACGCTTCAGCCAAGGTTCAGCCTCTTTTCTGAAGCTTTAAAAGCAAAGTAAACGTTCATGGTGGCTCTTGTGTCAAGATTTAGACATTTTAAACTGTATTACTGGGGAAAATGCATTAATTTCCTATGTTCATACACAATATTTTCTTAGAATGGGCTTTAATATTGGCATAAACCGGCTGAATTGAGATATGATATGTCCCATCTATCGGGGTGTGTTTCATTCTGTGTTTCATTTCCTTAGGTACAGAGATATGGCAACTAAAATATTTTTTCAATTAAATCCTACAAATATCGTGAAAACGCTAAATAGTAGTGAGGATTATTTCAAGAATCGAACTAGAATTTATTATTTCACAAAATATTTTCTTAATAAAAAGCAGCATTTTCGTTTTCCTACAGTATTTTCCTAAATGGATCATAATGTTCTCTGGACATTTTTTTTATAATTTACAACCAACACTTTATTTTATCAATATGTACCGAATTATACTCATTCGTAAAAATATTTAAAAATATAATTTTCTTTTTACTTTTGGTGAGATACTTCCTGTATTGTTATTTTTGGTAAATACATGATCTATTCTGTGACAGCCTGTAAAATCAACATAATATTTACCCAGATATGTAATTAGCCAGGAAGGAATGAACTCCCAAACGGAATTAGTCCAAGTAAATGTTTCAGTTCACCATCTAAGCAACTCACGTTTTAAATTATTATCCCTTGGAAGAAGGCCTTGAGGAGGGAAAAAATATCAGCCCAACGGCCAAGACCTTGGCCATTTGGCTGATATTTTTTCTCTCCTCAATCTTGAATCCTTGCTATCTGTGATTGTTTCATCAAAGTAGGTCTAAGTACGTTTTTGAATTATCAATAATGCAATAACCACTATTTATTTTAAGTAGGATTCCTGCCAATAGAGTAAGTCGTTATACAACCTACAAATTCGGTTGTGAGCAAGAATTTTAATTTGCAGATCGAAGTTTTGAACTAGACTGAGAATCATAGTTTAAAATCTAAATGTAGCAAAATTTTTACTTCGTTTTTAATGATTCAGTCGATACAGTTGTACTGAACTTCAATTCTACAAAAAGCTTCCTTCCAGAAAGTAGGGACTTTAAAATCAACTTAAACAGGTTTTCAGTCTAAACAAGTAAAATAAAAGTAATAAGCCAAAGTCAATTATTCTCATTTTAGGTAAAAATGAGAACTCATATAAAAATATATGTTAAATAGAAATATGAGAATTTTAAGGTCTCAGAATAATCTCTTAAGTTAATTTAGTAAAGTACTCTTCCATAAATTTTGCCAATCAGTCATTCATTTAATATCAAATTATTAATTCAAGTTAAGCTCAGTGTCTTACTCATTTTATAACTATACTCATCAATCAATATATATAATCATTCTAACATCTCGTTCTACTTGGCATTGTAACGTTTTAAAGGGCATAAGCTAGGTATTTAGATTCAAGCTTAGTAATTTAATGATCGTGTTAGGAACTGTGGAAGGGAAGGAACTGATAAGAAATGCCAAAAGAGAATTCCAGGAACTGTTACTGGAATAAATCCTTTTTTAGACTTAGGAAGAATTGATTTGATTAATTTACACTATCCAGAATAGAGGAGTGATACGCTTCAGCTCGAGAGTAGATAAGACCCACGTTGTTGACGCCTACGAAAACCACTCTTGCAGTTAGTGTGCCCCTGAGGTACTTGTATATGCTCTCCGCCACAAAGCCGTGACTCCCCAGGCTTTCATCGCTGGGGTTTTGGGGATGAGGGTTAAAGGTAGATTTACTGGGAGGAATGGATTCAGAGCTCATTTAAATGCAACGGCTGCCACAGGGAAAGAACTCTCAAGGATCTCAACGGAGTATGTGGGTGCTAAGGTCATATATTGATGCGGAAAGGGAATTCGAGATCGCTTGCAGATATGAGAGGTGGCTCTTGAAAAGATATTGACGCCGGTGAGAAGAAATGAACCTGATTTATTATGATGACGCTTCGGCTGAAGGTATCATTACATAGAGCTGTTTTAATAAATCTCGAACATACATTTTCTCAGTATTTCTTTTTTGAGACTCGTAAAACAACGCCTTAATAATGATGGTCAAATAAAAGTGAATATAAATATTCTTTTACAAAACAGTCTGAGTTTTATATGGGGTCTTAAGTCACCCTTTGCACAATAAATGAAATTGTTTACTAATGAACAGGTTTTAATCAACTACATTTCATTGGATAAAGCGAGGACGTTAATCTCGCCGACCAAAGCTTTGAAAATGTAGGAATAGCATTTGGCATTAATAGATGTGTCAAAAAAAAGGAGAAACCAAAAAAAACAGATAAAAATTATTTCGAGATACATATAATATGCACCACATTTTGCTTTATCTTTCTCATTCTACAAGTATGAGATTATTTTAACCGCACACTTACAGATTCTAACTGGATTATGTTAAAAGACATATTTATGTTTTTATTTTGTGAGAATTTATATAAGACTGTATAAATTCTCACAAAACAAAGCTGTCCGTAATATAAATATATAAATAATATTTAAAAAACGCCACTCAAAAATTGAATCAAATAGTAATATAATATTTCTTCACGTCACCAAAATGCCTAATGTTTGAAATTTGTGGAAGGCGTCCGCCTACATATTTTGCCAATGAATATACATATATTTTAACGTCACTGACTTGAAAACACCGTTCCCTTTGATATTCCAGGTGTAGATTAGAATATATAACATTAATACAAAAATACAATATTGATACTCAATATTCCACAGGGTTTGTAAATTAATGTGGTAACTTTTGAAAATGAAAAACTCCAATAGCCGTAAACAGTTAACCTTTATAAACAAAGTAAAAATGAAATTAGTTGGCTAACGCCACAAATCAAAGTTGAGGTAAAAGGTAAAAATGAAAGGGACAAGAAAGGTAAATACGAATACGCGTATTTCGGCCACAAAGTAGACCTCTTCAGCGTACTGAAGGTGAATCGTCACGGCAACACAAGTCGAAGTGAGGGAGTCGAAGTGGTAAATTTGATTACTATATGGCAAATATTTATAACTTCAAGTTCATTTGTGAATGATACATGGAAATATGCATTTATATGCAATGTTAAACGAACGTGTAGGCATTTAAAAAACGTTGGACCAATAATATGGGCGCTGAATTCTTTAGAACTGGAGAATCACTGACTATTAGCATGGCATAAATTGTCCTGATCAACGATCAGTCCTAATACAGAGAATATTAAATATAAATAGGCCCATTTAATAGCTACCCTTTGGCCTAGAGGACTACATTTAATAATAATGATATAATATCGTTTTCACCTCGATGATCGCTACTTTACAATCCAAAATTATTTTTTTTCTACGGGATGCTGACCAATCTCCGTAAGTGCAAAAAAATACCATTAAAAAGGTTTTTGCTTGATCCTGGTTCGATGAACTTTCCGTTGAGACTCAATATGAAATTTAATCAAAATAATGAGTAGCATAAAATATCATAAGGTTATCTTATAAAGAATATTGTATTAAATATTCATGCCTAAACAGAAATGGTTAAACATAAAATTTTCAATAATGTCAAATTAGAAAGGCAGTCGATTTCAATGGCGTATTCGCTCATTTATGTTTGGTTTCCATTTATAAGAAAATAATTTTTTAACGGAATTAATACATAACTTATAGCAGAGCACAAGTTGGCATCATGAATAATCTTCCCTTAAGGAATGTGAACTGCAGCCTTCGTCTAGTATGAACTCGAGTTAATGTGGATGAAACAGGCTAATGTGATGTACCGCAGGCGCGGAATTTTGATAATGGCCATGCCGCACGTATACACTATATTGTAGAAAAGTAGCAGTTCTTTCAGATGTGAGAAATTCTCAAAGAATTTATTTTTTTTAAATATGTATCGATTTCTATGTTTCAAAGTTCCTAAAGGTCAGAAGTACATAAATATTCCAATATTTCAGACCGGATCGCTTATGGTAGAGTCGATTCCATTAGCATAGTATACTTTAGCTTGAATAATGGTTTATAATTTCCGTTTTGGATATTTTATTCCGGCTACGAATCGTCATCTTCTTTTAATTTCATTATGAGAGATGTGGTACCCCGGTGATTCGAGTTAGGTCATTGACCAGGCTTGATTCTCGCCTGTCGCAATCACCTTCACCCAATTTTAACCAAACGTTTTGATTTTCGGGTTTCAGATCTTCCTGGAAACCACGGGCAGCGCAGGGAAATGAACTGACATCACCTCCATTCTGAAGTATAATTTCAGCAGGTCGCTTCGCTTTTTACTAGGTGAGCCCTACCCTAAACAATTAAATCGACCTCAATGACAATAATTACTCACTGGGTTGTCTTCATGTTTTATATTTTCACTCTTGCATCCCAAGATGCCATATTGTGCCAATTTTAGGCAAAACATAGATGATTATTCCTTAATTGATGGATATGTCGATTATAACACTGAAAACTTCTCTTAATTCAATCTGGTGGCCGAAGGGCAAAGTGTAAACTAGGGCGCATCCTAACTTTGAAAATTCAGCACTATATTTTGGAGACATTTCATGATTATGGATCAAACTGATGTGTAATTTGATAGTCTTTCTTATGAACACCGAATTATTTCGTGGGTAATAACTTAATATTCTTGAGTGATCAATACTCTGTCACCACTGCAATTTTTGCCATATATCAAGTATATATTTTATTTCCCGTTCTATCCTATATTTTCTTTCTTATTGATTATAAATGGACCTTTTCTAAATGCGAACATTTTTTTCTCTCTTTTGATTTCCTTTCCTGCCGAATAATTATTCAGGGGAAAATATATCAATCGATTTATCACCATTGATCGAGCTATTTGTATATCTGAATTTGACGACCCATCGGTCAACCGATTAGGTCAAATATTTGCATGTCATTTTTTATCGATTAGTTATAGTTTTTAAAGTACTCCTACTTCATTCATGTCTCATGCCAAGCATGTGAAATATTCAAAGCAATAATTTCTTTTACATTATCAGACCTTTTAAAAAGCAAGCATTGTTATAATTTGAAAGTCTTATGCTATTTATTGCCTCATATTTGTTTTGTGATGTTAGGACATAGCAAGAAATAATGAGCTCTACGGTCTCTAAGTTAAATAAGAGGGGGGGAAGAAACTACAATGGCCGTAATAATTAGTCGCAACTCTCTCGTCAGACCAATTGTTGTGTTGGTTTAACGGGAACCACGTCAGGTTGTATCCTCGGTTGCGCTCTTTACCTGTGTCCAAATTCTCCCAGAAGTTGCCATTTGAGTGTGTGGGCGTGTTTTTCTTGAGTGCTTGTCTGTGTGATTGGTTTGTGCCTGTCACAAAGTGTGTGCTTGAGAATATTCTGGAATCTTTAACGGGGTCTTCTCTACAGCCTCGTGAAGGATTCAATCTCCATCTGAAATTCTTTAACAGAGTCTCACAGCCTCGTGAAGGATTTCAGTCAGGATAGTGTGCATTTGGCTGTATGTGATCCCTGACGCGGATTAATTTCCCCTAAACCACCACAGAGGGTATTCTGGTCGAGAGGTTATGGTTGGTCCCTGTCGTGGTTCCCGTTAGACCAACACAACAATTGGTCTGACGAGAGAGTTGCGACTAATTATTTCGGCCATTGGAATGTCTTCACCCCCTCTTGTTTATGTTAGAACATGAAAGATTGTAATACGATGCTAATGATTGCTACAGTTTGAGAATATATTTTTCGAAAAGTTATTGTATTTTTTCACCTACCCATTCTTCATAAATTCGCAAATAATATTTATTTATTTAATTTTCTGAAAAATTAAACTTTTCACATCATATTGAAGATATTATTAACTTAAGATTCATAGCAATTAGTTATCAATATTATGAAGTTCACAATATTAATCTGTCATCATTTATTAGTGTTAAATTTTTCCTTATTGGTACTTACAAATATAAAGAATTTCATAACTTCTATCATATTCATTCCTTTATTCTGCGCAATTTCATTATTTATTCTGGATGGGTAGGGTTGGAGAATTTGTCGGTAGTGACGCAGACCAGATATTATTCATCATCCAAAGGGAAATGACGACAAATCCAGTCTTTCCCCGTTGACCTTTTACATGCTCAACGTGATGTTAGACAAAATATAATTTTGTCAACATTACCATATAAAAATGCAATCACTAAGGCAAATAAAATGAAACGTACATCCAAAAATGCTTCACCAATATTGTGAAAATCCTTTCTGGGCAATTTATAAAATTTTAATTAAATGACATGCGAATAACCTTTAATGGCATTCAAGTGTTTTTGTTGAGGATAACAATGCACATAGTTCTGCATAAATATTTGAAACGGAAAGACTTCATTGTAGTCCTTATGAATATCCAGTCAGCGTGATTAAAGTGAAATATGCATTCATGGAGGCTCAAAGTTAGCGCATGCCACGTCCATTTCCTCTCATTTTAAAAATAAATATTTCTGTGAAAAAATAATAATAATTGCAATATTAGTATTTAACTTATGGTATAACTGGTAGGAAATTCATGTCAAGATTTAAAGGTTTTCATATTTTGCAGCAAATAAATTAGTTATATTCCTCCAGCAGTCTCGTACTGTCTCTATAGATACAAATGTAAGTAGTATGAATCAACATGTCAATATACGTACGAGGGTTATCCGGAAAGTAGTACCCGTTCGTGCCGCATGAAGTGCTGACGACGCGAGTAGCCGCTGGACGAGGTCAGATAGCTTCAGTGGCTTGTCTGCCTTCTCTGAGCCAAGTTGCGTGACGCTAGCATTGCCTGTGTTGTTTCTGTGATTGTTTACAATGTTTAAAAAAATTGAGAACGCCGCCAGTTGTGAAGTGAGGGCAGTGATTAAATTCCTCAATGCAAGAAACGTTCGCCCATGTGATATTCATCGCCAATTAAAGGAGGTGTATGGAGACAATGTAATGGACGAGTCGTCTGTTCGGCGGTGGTGTCGCAACTTCAACATGGGGAGGGGGAACACACACGACGATGAGCGTTCGGGGAGACCGTCTGTCATTACAGACCAACTGGTGAGCTCAGTTGACGAATTCGTGAGGAACGATCGGCGCGTCACAATTGATGACATCTGTGAGCATTTTCCCAATGTTTCTCGAACAATTGTTCATGAAATTGTTAAACACCATCTGCATTATGCAAAAATTTGTGCAAGATGGGTCCCTCGCGTATCTCAATGAGCTGGCGGCGAAGGACTATGCAGCAGGAATACAGAAACTTGTCACACGTTATGACAAATGCCTTAATTTGCTTGGAGATTATGTTGAGAAGTAGTTTAAAGTATCCTCTTTCAAATAAAATTTTGTGCAAGATGGGTCCCTCGCGTATCTCAATGAGCTGGCGGCGAAGGACTATGCAGCAGGAATACAGAAACTTGTCACACGTTATGACAAATGCCTTAATTTGCTTGGAGATTATGTTGAGAAGTAGTTTAAAGTATCCTCTTTCAAATAAAATTTTTTATGTTTGTTAATATTTACTTTTGTGTCTTTATTTCACGAACGGGTACTACTTTCCGGATGACCCTCGTATTAATGATTATAAAAAGATACGTAAAGATATTGTCCTCGTTTCAGTTGTATTCAGTATGGCATAATTATATTCTTGAATAATGCTTCATTTGATTTCATTATGATGCAAACAATTTAGGAGTTACTGTATTTTCACTCCTATCCCACTCGTTAATCCTGGGTACATTTTTGGAACGGGTCAACATACGGCTAGAATTTGCTTTGAACAGGTGACACCTCACCATATCGCTTGTGATCTTTTCCCTTTCCCTGCAGAGTTGAATGGTTTTGTGGGTCGGCAGGACTCGCTTGAACACCAAACAGTCCTTCTGTCGAGAGTAGGGCGAAGAGAAGGGAGGATGTGTGACGACGGTACGTGCTATTAGGTCGCTATTTAAAGCTACTGCGACGGTGACGAGTAGCAAGCTTATGAGGCCCCCCGTACTATTCTGAGAAGTATATGATGGTGGCAAGAGGTAATTAAAAAGTCGTACTCTGTGCTTATGAGAGAAGGTTGAGTCCGCACCTGCGCAAAAATATGCGACTGAGTGCACATCTGTGAAACCAGCAGTGGATAACGAATAGCCGGCAAAATAATGAATCAAAATTCATCGTGGCTTGCCTTGCCACCATACTTTGGTCAGATTTACTCAAAGGAAAAGATTAAATATATAACTAGGGAAAACTTTTGGTACCAGATTCAATGCTTCCACTCTGAAAGCTATGAAAGAGTTGAAAAAGCTCTCAATTTTTATGAGTGGCCAGCTTTAGAATTAAGGAAAAGTAAACGTAAAACGATGTCTTTTGAATTGTCTATAAAAATGAAATTAATATGTACGTATTTCTGCTCTCATAATGGTATAAAAGTCTAAAAAGTTACCATTAATTGTCACTTAAAGTAAGCTTCGTCCTACTACACGCTGTACAATTTACACTAGTCATTTTTAAGACATTATAGGAAAAATAAAATAGAAATAAAAATTAAAACATTTGACAGTTTCGAAATTAAGATGCTAATATACATCTGCAATTTTTTTGGTTTCTAGATGCATCTAATCACCTCCTTGAAGGGTTTCTTATCTATAGACAGTAAGATTAAAATATGAAAGGAACACCGTGCAAAAGAATGCAATTTGTTTGGGTTGAGCTCCTTGCATTCAACTCAAAAAAAACTTCTTTCTAAATCAGCCGTTAACAACCAACTACGTCACAATAAACTCCCAAGATTCTCCTACTAATAACCACTTCATTGTATTCTAAAGGAATATAGATATGCATAATACTTCCATTCTACTCCTATCTGGTTCTCAGAAATTATATTATGAATCATACTTGTAAAATTATTCACCACATTCCACTGTTCAATCACATTTCATTTTTAATCCAGGACAGTGGTTTCCTCAATCGGTTACGAGATTTTCAATGTTTGACCGAGCATTAGAATATGAGTGCATCAGATGCTTTTAGTGAGAAAATTAAAATATTCCGAGATATTCCGTATTCTAGCACAACAGTTTCGCCGGCATTGCAGTCGACATCTTCAGATCAGAATAAATCTCGTAAGATTTGGGTACCAATTGCTACAATCCGCGGAAACTTTCACAGCAATGATATATTTAGTTTTTTTCCTATTGTTTTTCTTGTCTGATACTTAATAGAATTAATTCTGATGTAATCCAAAATTAAACAGATTTTTTTAATGGTACTCATTCAATTCCAGCCTTGATTTTTCCTGGTGCCCGTGGGATTTGACTTAAATGTAGAAATTAACTTTTAGCTTAGATAATGCAAAATTATGCCGTTTAATACAAACCACAGAGAGTGCAGAGAATCGATTACAACGTTTCTGAATTTAACTTGCGCAAGGCAGTCACATTCGAGAGGTTGCTGCATTATCTGAATTATTTATACGATTTCAAACCCACAGGAAATTGGGCGTGGCCCGTTAATTAATAAAGCGTCACTGGACCTATTCAGGCATAAAGTGTATGATTTAGTATGGTGACATACACATGGTTTGCCCAAAAAAAAGGACAATGATTTTTTTCCGCCGACGTGGACGGCTGGAGTGGGGACATTTTTGGCGGGATAGATGGTTGAAGGGCTTGGAAATGCAAGGTGACCCGCGTCAGTTGTCTGTGGGCCGTTACAATTTGCTGATCACTACAAAAAAGGACCTCTGTTCGAGGGTCGCGTCACGAAATCACGATGCTACTTTCAATGGAGCAACCTGTCGCGATTAAATTTTGTGACAAGTTCAGAAAATCGGATTCGGGATATACAGCAATGTCCCAAGGAATGGTTTTCCGCTGGCACAAGATGTTCCAGGAGGGTAGACAGGAGGTCGACGATTAGGAATTCCCTGGACATCCATCAACTATTATGATGAAAATGTGCAAAAAGTGAGACACATGCTTAATCCTGGTTGAATCTCTATGTCAGGATGTTAGCGGGAGAGTGTAATAATCAGAAAACCACTGAAAATTACATTCTTACAGAAAATGTAGCCATTTGAAAGGTGTGCCAAGCTGGTCCCCAAGGTGCTCTCAGAAGACTGCTTGTGTCCACCTTGGACCTCTTGGACCACGGTGAAAGTGACCCGAATTTTTTAGAATAGGTGGTCTCTGGTGACGAGACATAGGTATTTGAGTACGACCCAAGTACTATCACTTAAAGTACCATTTTGGGCCACTGGACTATGTCAAAGGTGTCATGATGAGGTGCCTGAATGAGGATCTTGTTGATGCCTTTTAGGAAGTATACCACAAATGGCGGAGGCACTGGCTTTGGAGTGTCGATACATAAGGGTGCTCTTCTGAAGAATTTTGGCACTTTGCACTTTGATCTACAATAATTCTTTTCTCCTTATTTTTGGGACAGATCTTTTATGCAACATAATGTCACTCCTGAACCTAAAATACCTATGAAAACTTCCAGATTTTAGTAATTTTTGCAATGAAATTAGATAGCACGACATTTGATATTTACCTCATTTAATGAAAACCTTTTCCTTTACACTGGATGAGACAAGTGACAAATTAATCTAATTGAAAATTGTAGCTAAAACGAAGCTTTCTGCTATGCATAAGTACATTCTTGCATTAAAGTTGCTGCTCTTATTTGAAGTTGGGAGTCGCCAAGTTGGGAATTTTCAACTCCTGATCAAAACGGAATCTCTATTGTTGTTTCACCAACTAGGAAGCAGATAGGAGAACACTTAAAGTCACTGTAGTGATTCTTAATGTAAATATCCCTCGGTTTAATTATAACTCTACACAATAAACACTACTTTTAATATTTCTCTGGATCCCTCTAAGCACGTGTTTCTCTTTGAATTCGCCTGAGACAATGTTTCTTATTCGAGGCTCTTTTTCAAAGGTTAGAAAGGCATCCTCCCCCGGGGTTGATCAACAAATAACTGATCACTGTACACTTTATGCATTAAAGCTTTGCGAAATACTGGTTTCCTTATAAGATTCTCAATTTAATATTTGGGATGTTATACGTGAATCAGCATTCAGTGAATGCATTACTGATATTTAATCAAAGGATATATGAACTTAGACTGAATACTGATAACCTTGTTCATTTCTTTGACAAAATTTCTGTGTGTTTATGTGTTAAGTATTCTATTCAAGAACTACAAATTTGATATATTACTTTATTTGAGGATTAAACTAATACTTTTTTAATGAAATTTTCCCTGCGTTACAAAGCAACCCAAATCCCGGACCTCATTGAAACTTCCTACTTAAAGTGAAGGTGAAATAAACGCTGTTTGACTGGAAACATCAACGCCGTAGATTTGACAGCAACGGCATGAAAAAGGATAGTCTTTGCTAGAATATTACTATCCCATATTATTAACTGTGAAAACTTTTACTATCTATTCGAAAAACTACTCGAGTTGGAAAATGTTTACGAATATTATTTTTTAGGAATTTATCTGCAATACAAGAGCAATTATTTCATTTACTTTTTCTGGTATTCCTAAAATTAATTTTTATTAAATTAGTTTCTTTGCACAATATTGTGGAATTATGCATGTATGTTATTAGCCATAAATATATGAACAGAATTGCCTTTTTTATAACAGCACAGTTATCAAATGAGATACAGGAATAAAGAGATTTCTGCGATCCCTTTATGGGCACTAAACAGATCATATTTGTTAACCCGATCCTAAATAATAAAACCCATAACCCATGCATGTACAAACTATGTAGAAGGGTACATGCTAGAAAAGCGAACCTCGTATAATAAATGAATTGAATATAAAAAACCATAAACAGAGTAATCAACCCGAAGGTCGGTTTGATAGGAGATGATTGAGTTCACCCTATACTAACCACGACGGCGTGTGAAATTCACACATCAGGGTAGGGGGCCAGTGCCTCTCTCTGTGCCGGTTATGGTTTCCCAGGAAAATCTGGTACCCGAAAAATCACATAGCTTGAGTGCAGCTGCAGGTGCCCAGAGTGCCTTGCCCGGGAATCGAACCTGGGCCCCTGGGTCAGTAGTCTAACGCTCTACCCCCTGGACTACCACGACCCACGGATTAAATATATATCATTCTAAAATGATTAAGCAAAGAGTCGACTCAGCTAGAAATTTAAATGATGTTAAAATCAATTAATTTGGGCGAATAAACTAAATAAAATGGAAATATTATATTAATATATCTGTATAAAGGAGCTAGTTACCTTTTTATGGGTCAAATTCTGATTATTCTACTATTAAAATAGAACCAGCGCAGAAAGATTTAACCTCAAAATTAAACAAAATGCAAGATATGCTATACACCATATATTTCACAAACTTTCTGAATGATTAGAAAATTTCAGGTAGAAAAAACATCATAATATTTAGAAAATGCCGCTAAAGTTACGTAGATAATAGGAAGATAATACTAATAACATGAATATAATGCTAGTAACATTTGATGGAGGATATTAAACGTATGAGCTACAGGCCTAATGGTAAGGAATTCATGTCATCAGATTTTCATTTGATATTTAAGAAAAGTGCTGAAGTATAGTAAGAAACCCAGTCTTTGAATTTATATTTACATCACAAAGAAAGTTCAAGCCTATAGTCACCTAACATCCAATGCCAACTACTCCCTTAGAGTTTCGTAAGATAAAAATTAGATAATATAGATATTTAATATCTAGGCAATGTTTGAATAGACGAGTGGACTTCGACGAGCCAAATGCCAACTGCGCTGGTGCCGTAATTAGCTTATCCTGCAATGTACCTTATTTAGAATATATTGGCAGATGCTAACCGAATATAGCCGACATTAACAATGGTGATCATGATAAGAATTCGTTGGAATACGATTATCAATTAGTAAGTTTTAATACAGTACAGCATGTACCGCGTTTGACTCCCAATTATTAAACTCTCGTTAAATATTTGAATGAAAATGGTGACATAAAGCAAGATATGGATGTACTGTTAAATTACTTTGGATCTGTAGCCAGTAAAAATATAAAGGCAATCGTTTTTGATCGTCAACTTTCTTTAATATTTTCCAATTTTTTCTAAAAACCTTGGAAATATAATGATATGATTAATTTTTGCTAATAATTTTGAAAGCACGTAGCAGCACGATTGGTATACTTAATGGAAGATGTGGATTAGAGACGGTGGATTTCGTCGTTATCCTAGGAAAACTTTAAGCACCGTATTTTAGCTTACGCAGATATTCTGTAACGTTTCAAATTAATACCATTGTTGCTCAGTGAGAAGGCATTCTGTTTACGACATGTATTTATTCGTAAAAACTAAGTTGCAATCGTAATACCTATCCTTGGTTCTTATCTCTATGCATGTTCAAGTACGGAAGAATAAACATTGCTGATACCAACATATTAACCTAAATCTCTTTTCTTCCGGTGAAGCATATACAGATTTTTCTGCCCGGCTCTGTTTTCAGTTGCAGCCTTTTTCATGCATCCAAGCATGAGACCGATAGTTCCTTTTGACTTCTCAATGCCTGGAGAACTGGGGTGTACTTAACCATGGAAATGTCGGAATCTGAAACCCTGACCCAATGGCCAACCCTTTAAGACTTCATTAGAATCATTTACCGGAATTTTACCAGACCTTAACATTTTCATGCTAAAATGACACAAACTCAAATAATTAAATATCAAAAATCATTGAAAATGCCTTTAATGGTTTGAAAAAGAACCCATACAACCAAAGAACGTCCAATAAATCATTGTCGAAAAGGATGTTGGTTTGGTCAAAGGTCCGGTTTTTGGCAAAAAGGTTTACCACGCCAAAAGTTCTATTTAACATAGGGATCAATTAAAATACTTAAATATCGTGAAGGATTCATACTGCTTCTGGGAAAATCATCGTCGCGTGGGTTGAGTGTTAGACCACGGTTTCGCCTCGACCTACGCCACTGTAATTAATTCTCAGAAGCAGCATGGATCTTTCATCACATAGACGTCGCGGAAGCCTTAAGATTAAGTTAAATATCCCTTAGAAATTTTACGTAATAACTACGGTATCACTATTGTGATTTGAGACTTCGTCCAACGTGGAGTGTGATACCATTGCAAAGAAATTAAGTTGATACGCTTTGTCTCGTCAGTAAGATCCTACATGCTGCGTGTTGTTCCTAAGAAGCATCTCAGTACACACTGATTAGGGAAATGAGCAATATAAGCACAGAGAAAGACTGCCTGGTTTGTTAGATACTTCAAGGACACAGCTTTAATTAATATTTAATGTCTGAAATTGATTCTAACATGCTACCTGCATACAAGAGTTTGCTTCGTGAATGCTCTTCCAATTCTAATCTCGGAGGTCCACTATGTTAAGCGAGGGATATAAATGTGAAAACATGCGAACGCTTTCTTTTATATGCGACTATTAATGAGCTATGAAGGAGATATGGGCGGCATAATAATTTTAGCAGGCGTTGCGCAATTACAGAATGTGTTGAGAAGACCAATTTGGTTCCAAGATACCAATCGCTCGCCCTTATCAAAATTTTATTCAGCCCTCCCAGGTCACATCCTGGTCAGCTTTAAATAATTTTTTAAACTAGGAATTGGAACAGCGTGTTTCAAGAAAAAAGGTCATGAGTTAGCTTCACTTTGAGGAGAGTGATAAGATGTTTATGCTCCAGTACCTCACTTTTTTCTTCCACATTGACGTAGAGTGGCCGATTCTGAATACTACTAAGAAGTCTAAACTTAATACTCCTAAGACGCCAACTTGTTTTAGGATAACACTTCAAAATAGTGAAAACTGACACAGAAAGTCAAGATTGTCTTCCTTTGAATTGAGCTGCTATTGCCACGGTCAAATTGAGGTGAGGAAAGAATCGAATAACTGAATATACACCTCTGCAGAATGATTTGGGATTCTTTTGGTCTTCAGCTCCTGCATGACTAGGGCTCTGCGAATACAATTTAGCCTCTCACATCTAACCCGGGTTAAGCATGGATTCCAGTCGATGTTTTATCGCAGCGATTATATTTGCTATGTACGTGGCGGATGAACATCGAGCGTGAAATGCACAAATGGTAACAGCGTACCGTAAGTGGTGAGGATTCGACTGGAGACTAGTATTCAAGCGACGTCCTTGATTCGTACCCAAAAGCTTAGTACGCTTTACGAACTCAAGCATTTTTGGATATTTTCTCCGCAAACTATTCGCTTTTCCGCACTGGTGAATTCACCCGTGCTTTCATGCATCGTCCACTACAGCTAACTGATGCATAGCTCGACTCGTGTAAAGTGTTTTGAATTCGGCAAGCAGAAGATGGTTAAAAGTCAAAATAATTTATTTTCAACAGCATGTCATAAAAATAAAAATTTAACCCGTTGTTGAAGGAAAAATATCGAATGGTACTCACACGATTCTCTTGATGCAACATAATCGCAGTGAAAGGATCTCCTCACTGCCTAATTGGTCGACCGAGCTCTCTGGTGCTCGAGGGGGGTAGAGTAGACAGACCTTCCCGAGCTCGAGCCGAAGCGCTTTTGACCACCACTCACTTGAGCGAGCACTCCTCAACCGAGGGCAACACGTCCGATTACAGCCTGGAATAAGAGTTTCAAGGGGGCGCTTGAAAAGATGATATGCATCTCTATTTATTAACTCCCGGAAATTTGGTGCTTTTCTTGAAGTTTAAAGAGTTATTTCGGAGTAGGATTAACGCGAGAAAAAATTCTGCAATTTGTTTTATTTTTTACATTGTCCGATTCGATGCATTGAATTGCATTTTATGTTTTTGCCACGAGTTCACGCATCTTATATTTACTATTTTTTAATATTCATCACTATTTGAGTTCTCATTAATCTGAAAAAAATGCAGTGGATTCGTTGAATCGCTTATACCTAAAAATATCATAATAATATGCCAAATAATATTATCAATTTATATGATGCAAACTTTGACGCAACGAAGCAAGAGATTAAGATGCATTCTGTTTCACAGTGATTATTATTATGTTTTCCATCAACTTACAATTGGTATGATTTGGCATCGCTAGGAAGCATTGCGTGAAAGATAAAGGAAGAAGAACACCATGTGATACAGGTATTCTACTGTACCTGTATGTGTTTTTTTGGAGCAATGGTATTGGACAATTGTAAAAGTAGACCAAAAATCAATAGAACCCTATAAAAGCATGTTCTTGAAGTCGAAATAAAACTATGTGATAAAATTAAATTGGGAATAAAGAATAATTAATTAAGTGAGAGAGGCGTGTGAAATATGGGAAAATATGAAGAACCTAATAACCAAACTTATTGCGCACAACTAAAATCGTGATATGGTATATTAAATGGGAAGATAGAGGAGTAATGCCAACAAGGATGTACTCGTAGGTGGCGTAAAAAAATCGATTAAGTAAAGAGGGATACTCAAGGGAGTGAGCTAGAGGGCCGTATAGGATTTATTTATATAGGAGGTTAGACCGTAGAGGAGCTAGCATTTGGAAGACATAAGTCTGTTTATAAATCTTTTTTTTCATTGAAATTCTGTTTTTGATGTAGGAAAACAATGTTTAATCATGTTCAAAATGCATGTCTCTATCAGTTGCTGAATAACTTTCAACCCCTTGTCGCCCACCATCAACAGTTGTTTAATATAATTATTTTTTTCAATAAATCGCATTTTTCCGTAATGCAAAATAATTTTTTGGCAATGATAACTTCGATTAATAAAATATGAATGCTAAGACTGTGTATACTATATGGAAAGGAGAAATAATTTTCTTCTAAATGCCAATGAACCATTAGTTAAAGCTACAGAGGTTTATTAGAGTCATTATGCAAAGAAATGTTGCTTACATCGCTAGAGAAAAGAAAAGAAAATATGAATGCTGAAGTATTTCGTAAAATAATGTTGTTTTTTTCAGATGAATTCAGTAATTAACATTTATTTTATATCGCCAAAAATGTGTGAAATCACAAGATTTCCAAAAAATAATCTTCATTTTTACATGTATGTAATTATACTTAATAAATGACACCTGTATGAAATTTATGCACATTGTGAATGGTAAACGTGTGTTGTGTTGAATTGGAGTTCCATAGTTTTTTAAAGGTAATTTTATATGGGCTATATTAATATGTGGTGCTTGGTAAAGTAAATCATTAACTTATGTATTAAACTATTGCACCGACAGTCCCATATTTAAAAGGGATTCATGATGAAACCTAAAATTTCATTTCTTTGCAATTAAAAAAAAACAAAAAATCATTTGCTCCATTTCATCCTACGTAGCTGTCTGCAAATGTTTTACTCATGTTGTGAGATGAAGAAATTAGTCTGTACTTTTTGCCATATTCACAGCAGCCTAATCATGAAGGAACAGCAGATCAGGTCTTCGTCCAAATAAATGCCCAAAACCCTAGTCTTTGGCTGTTTAAACAGCTTGCTCAAATAATTCAAAGTTTGCACCAGGTTTACCAAGATTCTGTATTCTCCGGGGATAGCGTTGGCATTTGACATTTTAAATTGTGTGCTTAGAAGAAATTGCTAAAGTGTAGATTTAGTGTATTTCCATCAGAGGCGTAATTTGTTACCCAAGAAATTCCAATTTTTTAATGAATATTTGATGATTGACACATTGTATTACGATTAAAAGGTAAACTCATTGAAGTTCCAATTCCATTCAAACTAACTATGAAATTGAAGAGATTAAAATCAGTTCTAAACCGTTCAATCCTGACGAGCCCGATTTTATTTTCCAATTATTAATATTTTAAGTTTTCATAGCCTTCAAAATGTTTGTTATGACTCTCTTTGAATAATATTCTCCTCGTTTCGTCGGTAATGTTTTAATTTTTTCAAGTTATCCTCAAAAGTAAAAAAACAGCCAGCAATATATCGGCAGCCTCTGCCATTAGGTGCATAGATATTCTTCAACCTATTTCATTTTGGGCAATGGGCTAACATTAATAGCCTGTTTTTAAATTTACAGAACACAGTTGGCGAGCTCTTGCCAGTTATTTCTCTACTGTCCTAACCCTACACTTTGTGTTAGGTGTAATGAGTGTACTAAAAAATCAAAAAGAAAAGAGAACCTCTTTCTAGAGCTACTTATGAGTACGTCGGGAAAAGACCCTTGGCTCTATCGTATAAAATATTTTCAGCATACCAAGTTGGCATTCTCTACAGTAACCTCAGTAACTTTCGCAGAGGTTGTCAGAGCTCCAGTTTATTACAGCCCTTGGATTTTCTACGTTGCGTAGATAATAACAGCTAGGGGTGCTTATGAGGAAAGCAATCTCAGCACCCCAAAACGAGAGCAGCTACTATTTAATCACCTTTATATTTTACTCCTAAAGTCTCTGAAAGACAAAAGACTCCCTCGGATGGCATAAATTACGAAGTGGGGGAGCGATTTCAATCTAACGTTATTTAAAGCCGAAATGAAACCCTATGTCCCCACCCGTTGGACGGGGAATGCTTTCTTCTCTTAAGGTCCGTCGCAATTTTTTTGTGATAAAAAAATAAATGAAATAAATGCGAGAGCAGCACCAGTCTCCTTTAGGAAGTAGAATTGTAGTGGCGTCCTTCTGAATCCATGGTGGCTAGGCGGCCACCTTTTCTCTCCTTGGGCTGAACCGACCAGCGGCAATTCCTACCTATCGCTGTACTCTGCCGAGGAATCTAGAGAGAATCAACGGAGTGAATTAAGCCTTCGGTCCCCCTTTAGGCCTCTCCGTGTCGGTGCAGGACGCGCTCTTTCCTTCCTCGCAAAGCCCTCATGAGGGAAAGCTAGAGATATAGGGTATGGCCAGTTTACTGCTTTTGCCTCGCGTTCCCGCCAACTACAGTTTGCTTAAATAGGTGCGCACCCCCTTTAACGTGGAGCGCTTTCATATCGTGCACTTGCGGACAATGGAATATATTTGGTCATTTCACGGGTGGTGGGAGGTTGGGTCGGATGTTAGGGGGAGAGGAAGGCTGGAAGTACACGCAGCGGTGGACTTCCGCTTTCATGCGCGCCGGCCTAAGCATTCGATGGCGAGTCCACTTTTGAGGTCACGGGGGATTAATTACGCCCGTGGGCTGCCTTTATTAGTTGCGCGAGTCCTCAGCAATTAAATTGCGGTCTCTAAGGGAGGGACACAGGACATAGTGTTCGAAGGATTGGTAAGTAAGTAGAACTAGCCAACGAAGATGATTATAAACAAATATACATATTATTTAATATTCGAAAATACGTGAGGGGATTTTATCCAAGTGATATAGCGAACGGAATTTTGATAGAACGGTGTGATAAGAGATTGAGCAAATAAAGGATCATGTGTAGGTATATAAACGTGTGTGTTTGCATTTAAATATCAAATCGGGAGGTGGTTGGGATGAAGGTACGGGCTCTTCGGAAAAACACGATAATTAAAGGCGGGATATTCGGCTGGAGTCTCCCTCCGGGGGATTCAGAGAGAGTGGTGGAGAAGCGCCCGGCGACCTGCGGCTTATCGCGAGTTGGTTGCCAATCTAACGAGGTCAGCAAATTCGACCAAGTTGCCCGGACGTGGTGTTGTGATTCGATTTTACGTGGCTCCCTTTGCAAACTACCGTTTCCATCACAAAAAGGGTTTGTTTTAGCAATCCTACCAGTGTCCGTTTTAAGCCATATTGATGTGGTGTAATAGAATGCACACAGGTCATATTCCTTGCTTCTCTTTGTTCCCCTCCCTATGTTTTATAATGTGTATTCATATTTTCCATAGTAAACAAAGGACTATGCATTTTGAAATGAAATATTTTTACATTTTCACATACTTGGGAGTCTGAACACATCTTTCGAAAGCTTATTAGACATTTTACGCTAGCAAAAAACACGCAACTTACCCAGAAAAAAAAACTATTGCGTTTTCTGTATCTCCACAAATGCACGAAGGCATCGACATTTTAATGAACAAGGATTTCTCTGGCATTCCCAACCGAGAAAATTAAAAAACTTGTCCCTAGCGGAGGAAAGTGTAAGTTGGGAGGGAGGTCGGTGGTTTTTGGATAACACATTTATCTCATGTCACTATCTTTTTCAGAGTTCTAAGCTTTGAGTTACTGTTTAATATTTGCCCTCAAGGAGCCAATAAGGTTTTTTTACACGAGTGACATGTAAGAGGTTTTCCAATAAGGGTTTTCATAGCTTGAGTCATTATTTTTATATTCTCAGCGCACATCCCAGTAGAGGCAGCCAATATCTCTCTCCGCTCTTAATAGAATGTTTGAGCGAGCGCTGCCTTTTAACACACGATACCACATACATCACTCCACTCTCAAAATTGGAGATGTCACGCATATGTTCACATATATATATATATACACATATCCCAGAGCCCTCAGACGCTATTTCATGGTGTGATGTGATTTGTTTCCGACTGGTTCTGCTTTCACTCCATTCTGATGGCTCTTCATTTTAACTAAGTTTTTGTCTGAATGGCCATATTGCGACCCGTCCACTTTCGAAAAGAATATTGATGGTTGCTTTGAAATAAGGGTAGTTGCAATTAAACTGGATTCATTTCCGTCGAAAATTTTCACATGGTTTTATTTTGAAATTGAAAATTTTTTCCATTTGAGGAAATTAAGTATCAAAACATATATTCCCATAATCCAAGTCTGATGAAGCAAGTACTATATGTAGCTATTATTATAGTTAAATTTAGCAATAGAATTGTATATAATCCATATTTTTGTTTGATAACGATATGGCTGATAAATGTTCACTACTATTCATTCATATGCCTACTCAAAACCATGTAAACATTTACTTTTTTCACCGTAATGTCATAGGGAAAATCATTTAACTCAGGATATCAACTCACTTGTGACACGTGTGCAAAATATCTAATCAATGAGGAACTAAAATTCTCTTTGGTTATTAATTGGAAACTCAACTCCAAGCCAATAATAATCACTAGTCATAAACACCCTACTTCATAATGAGAGGTATTCCGGCGAGTCCCTATTAAGTAATGTAATTCTATATGTATATTTTTCGCCGATGCAACTATGATTATCCGAATTGAAGCTCTTTTGTTTTCCATT
Source organism: Hetaerina americana (assembly GCF_022747635.1). Lineage (NCBI taxonomy): Eukaryota > Metazoa > Arthropoda > Insecta > Odonata > Calopterygidae > Hetaerina > Hetaerina americana. The sequence continues at coordinate 56,137,730 of NW_027287538.1, forward strand.
TTTCTACGGCGACTATCAGATGTCTGGAATTATAGTTTATAAGGTATTAAACAATTTATTTTTTAAAGCTTTTGCATGTGATTTTCATATAAACTGTAATGTCGTCATTCTCACTCCATGTGAGGCATTCATCGTATATTATTTATTTTTATTTCCACTTATTCCGAATATAACTCTACTTTTATTGTTAATATATATAGTCTCATCTTTTTAAGGAATTTCGAGGGGAGGTGTTTTGTTTATAATAACAATTTAAATCTCTTCTAATGTGTTAATAGAATCACTGTCTATGCCAAATGATGCCTGTTTAATCTCGTATTCTTGCGGAGAGCCACTTCCTGCTGTTTCTAGGTCTTAAGTTTTGTTTTCTTTGGTAATGGTCATTTAGATCCATTAAAAGCATTCTATTAGGGTAAAATGTAGCATAAAAGTCGCTTGTGTCACGTTTTAGATTACCTATGACGCTTTAGATGCCATTTTTGCTTTTACATTTGGCAAACATGTAAATATTTTAACGTTTATTACAAGTGGCAATAATTTAAGAGAAAGTAATGCTCCGCTCAAGGGATCGATAGACATTTTTTCAATCGTCGTAACTTAAGGGGCAAACTCTTGACGTACACTCATGGAGACTTAGCGGAGTTAGCTACGGCGCTGGACTGGGAGGCCATCCATCCATCCTTTAGCGAACGAAATTGATGACTGGCCCACTGCGCGTGAAAACTAAAGGGCAAATACACCTACCGAAAAATTTCGTTTTCCGGCCGTCCTGAAACAGAGAAAGAGTGGAATGGGATATTCTGTTGCCGTGTTTTCAAGATAAATTAATTAATTAATTAATCACTTTCAATCAATCCAGACATAAGTGTCTTGAGGTAATGTCAGAAACATCAGACTGAGGAGTTGGGATTATAATTTTTAAATATTCATTTTTTTGGAGTGATGGCCGTGGTTGGGATCGAAAGGTTGTAGAAGGGAACAAGCTCGTTAAAATCATTGGTTTCGTTTCAAAGAACTGCTCTCTCTATGGATATTCATTCGCATCGACACATCATCTCCTTATCGATTGTATTGGAAACGGATTTCAGAAAAATACGACCCCTCTTTCCATTTATTTGATGCCCCTATTTTACAAAAAAGGATGAATGGTGGGTGAGCCTTCTGAAATCATCGTGCCTGCATCAAAGAATAGCAAGACTGTGCAGTATTCGAGGGAAGGTATTGATTTTTTTACCTCTATAAAACAGATTATAGTAATTAGTTGATGCTCCCAAATTGCAAATTACTTAATCGATGAATAACTCTAACCAAGGAGATTTTTTTTATTTTTATACTCCTCCTTCTATCCGTTTCAGAATTTTCCGCACTCTCATTTACTTTCTTAACCAAGTAAATACATTTCCAATGAACTGATATTTTTCGCAAAGAGAATTAAATCTAAAAGTACGAAATAGTATAGGGATCGATTCATGAACATTTGCTAACCAAGTCTGAGTAATAACATAGTTGAAATAACATTATACACTTTAGTTTGAATATTGTCAATTTTCCACGTTTCTTTGGATTAATAAAAATTGGCAGTTTTCCACAAAAGAAAATTTACTACGACCGGTTTCAAGGTAACCACATCATCATCCGGGGATGTAGTTACATTAAAACAGATCGAATTAAATGTTATTTTGTGGAAAATTGCCAATTTTTAATTAATTATGATATTCCACCATATCACGCCTGAAACGTCTCTTTTTACTTTTTTTTGTTTCCTTGGTTGTTAGCGTTGATACACATCGTATAACCTCTTTTTCTAGATCACTGAATGATAGAATTGCCGATTTTTTATTTTTACCACAAATACGTAACTTTTAATTTGCCTCAGTCCTTTTAAACAAGGATATATATATATATATATATATATATATATATATATATATATATATATATATATATATATATATCCTAAAAGCCAAAAAGCCACCACCAGGGTGCAAGGCAGGGGGTGAATACACACAAGAATAATTTTACCCGAACATGACCTTACCGCGCTCGAACAATGTTATTATAATCCCTTATCGTTCGTGGGAAAATTTGCTTCTTAAATCTATTTGTTCTACCCTTAATCTCTCTAATTTTACTAATATGACCCCTCCCACCGTAGTACGATGACGGTATTAATACATTTTCACATCACTGCTAAAGACACTACATTCCAATTCATGCAAGAGGTTCGATCTGTAAGGTAACCTTCGCTCCATATTCCTAGCCTAGCTGCTCTAATATTTTGGATACGCTTCAAATTTTATCATAGCAACGTTTTACAAATCTAGCTTCTCTACGCTTCACGTGATCCAATCCTGTAATTAATCAAACTTCGAGAGGATCCCATATACTTACAGCATATTCTAAATGATACCTAACCAATGACAGATAACATTTCTCCTAGACTTTTTCATCAATTTAACGAGTACTCTTCTAATAAATCCTATTTTATTATTAGCTTGACAATATATTCCCCCTATTTGTTTCATCCAGGAAAGATCGTAAGTGAGGGCATTATGAAACGCCAAATCCTGAGAACCCTTGAAATTGAGATCGCATATTTTTTACTTGTTAAGTAACATTGGTTAAAATTAGGAGAATTTGATCGAGTATCCAGAAATAATTTTACTATTGCTGATACAAAATATAAAGAGACTAGTGAATTACTTATTAAAAGAATGTACGGTGGGTATTATAGTTACCCAAGGCATTCCTATGACACCTAGCAGCGTGAATAAGAATACAATTCGCACGCCTAGAAAATCCGGAGAGGATATTTTCCATGCGCTATTTTTATGCGTTTAAGTTATTCAAAGCTTTGGGAGTAAATCGTCGCCTTAGCGTTTTTTTTCTTGTTTGAGTGCAATTATGTATTTTATGTTGTTTAAATCGAATTTTCCAATTTTAAAGCAAATGGTCCAACACACTTTCAAAGGGAACTATACACAATAAATTTTCTTCTCTTTTCTTGCATTCTAAAGTTGGGTTTGCCTGAATGGTCAATTGTGGTGTAAATTGCATTTGTTCATCATCTTTGATCATCTGTATTACTCTCCTATATCCCTTCCAGTCGATATAAATGGGGAGAAATGGCATCGGCGTGTGACGTGCGTCGGTTGAAATTCGTTGTGGAGAGAACTGGAGAGGCGTGCGAGGAAACTTCGCCATTCGCTCTCGCCCTGGCCTCGGGTAATGGTGTGTGAGTGCTGGAAGAGGATTCCGCGGGGGAGGTGAGGTGTATGGAGTGGAGGATCAACGGAAGGGGTAGCCGGTATGCTGCGTGGGGCTTGGAGGAGGATCCGGGGGTGGGAGGGGAATGACGAGATATAGGGAGCGCGAGCGAAAGAAAGAATGGGGTCGAAGGAGGCCGCGGTTTTCCAAGCAAACACAAAAGGGGAAATCGTAACGGAGGCTCCCGTCGGTTGGATATGTGGCGCTCTTTTATGCGTACTCTCTCATTTTATATCTATCTTGTCTTACGTTGGTACCCACCCTCTCAAAGACCGCGATCGTTCTCCACCCCCCCCCCATAGTCTCCAACGCTCTCCCTACCCTCCCCTTCCTCCTTCGCATACCTCCCTTCCTTCAATTTCCGCTCCCCCTCCCCTCATAGAACCCCTGCAAATTCATCCTCACACTCCCCGCCCCTCTTTCGGTCGCCGCGGAGCAAAAAACAATGATCCCTCCTCTCCACTCCATCTCCCACCCCCATTCCCGGCCCACTCCCAAAGCATTCGATCAAATACAGTCGGAAGCTGCGCCTGCGAAATATAAGGAAAAAGAAGAATATAAAAAAACAGAAACGAGGGATATAAAAAAATATAACGGAGAGGGTCTAAAAATAAGGAGAAACGTTACCGAAAAATAAGTATGTAAATTAGATCAAGAGAACAACACGCATAGGGACGGGAGTGGGGAGGATCAAGGGAGGTGGAAGGAAAAAACTGCTGGGCACGTGAGAGGGCGAAAAAGGAGCGAGGAATTTTTTCACCGCCGCTTTCAGGGGATAGGAAACTTGGGATGTTGGAAATTAATGAGAAACAGGGAAGTCTCCTGGTTTTTTTTCTTCCTCTCGTTCCTCTGAACCGGTCTAAACCCTTTGCCTCCCCCCACTCCAAAAACTCTCTGAAGCTTGCTTTCTCCTACCCCTATACGCCATCTCTGTCCCTCCTTTTCCCCCCAACTGTCCTACACTGAGCTCTCTCTCTAGCGGTTTGTGATGATAAGGCCGGGTACATTACAGTTTCCATCCAACCCCCTTTTCCACCCACGCATTCCGTTTGCATTCCCCATTGGTCGAACGAAAGCTCCTCCCTCTTCACTTTCATCACTCCCCGAGCCTCCCCACCCCCCTGAAGTCTTTCGTCCCCTCCACTCCACACCACCTTTCGTTCCCATCCCTCTCCCACACCGAACCCATCCTCAACACCCGTTCCTTACACAGTTGCAGAGATGAGCAGGAGACATGGAATTATACACACTCATTTTTCCCGCAAAAGAATATCTCAAGCATTACGGTTTTCATCTCGTAACTCCCCACTCGCTTGCCCGTTCCATCGCATCGCTTCCTCCTTCCTCGGGAGTAAGGGTATTCCCCCTCGGCCCCGCCTCTTCTCCTATCGTCCTAACCCTCACCACTTCTTCCCTCACGGTTGCCAAAACAAAAATTGTGGGACGTCGCCGAAAGTTGGTCGGAAGTTGCTTCGGCTAGCGAGCATAAACTTTCACCTCCCCACGAAAGTGGTCGTTGCGATTTGAGGCCATTAGGTCCTCCCCCAGAATTATATTCACGTAGGGGAGAATCCCTCGGAATCGGGTACAAAGTGGGCGCCTGGAGTCATTAAAAATACAGTTTATTGCTCAAGGCCGAAATTAAATTTATGAATGCTGCCAAATACCTGTAAACCTTTGATTTAGTGTCTCAATAAATAGTTAATATTCCAACAATTTGCTGAAGTACGCATGGCTGTAGGATTGCGTACATGTAAAAATATTAAGGGCTCGAACAGCGGTCCCGCCCTTTGTGAAAAGGGGGCAAATGTTTCAGTTAGTGTTAATTATTCTCGTGCTGTCTTGTGTTAGTTGGTGAAAATGTAATTGGTAGTTATCTGAAGTGCTTTTTGTTTTACCTAATAAGAATTTTATTTCAACCCTGAGTGAAAATTATGGAAGGAGTGAAAAATACTATAACCGCCATTCATAAACTTCGACCATAGTTTATCAACAGATATGGCTCTTAATATCACAGTTGCGCTCAAATAATTGCGAAATTATAAATTAATACTTTTACTTAATATAAAACACTATTTTCATCTGATATCTATTTTTCGTCATTGGTACTAATTAATTGGAATCGAGTATTCGTTTGGAAATTTTAATGAAATTGGCCATAATCAAATGCATTTAATGAACCTATTAAAGAAGATTGCAGTGTTTGTCAAAGCAGCGAACGATCGGTTTATTACTTTTGAATTTGGTTCAATGGGAAGGGAAAAACTCCGAGATGTATATGTATAGGGGGAGAGATAGGAGGAGAGGAAAGAGAACATCTATCAGCCTTTCCGGATTAATCCCGGAATACCATCGCGGAGGCAATCCGTCGTCTGGCGGATAAATTGATATTCGACGGGGGAAAGGGAATGTCACCAAAGCCGTCGACGGAATCTCCCGAGCTGGCAACACTGCCCTCGGTCCCCAACATCGCCCACTCTGCACTCCATCTACACATGCATTCTCCCTCATTTGTTTTTTCCACCCCAGACATGTATGGTACTTTCTCTCTTCTTCCTCCCGTTTCACTCTTCTCCACCCACTCTTCACCTCCCAGGCCCATTCATACGCCCTCCCTCCTTTTCAAAAGCCTCCTTCGCCCACACGCCCTCGAATCTCTCCTCCCCCACCTTCCCTCTACCTCCTTCCCACATCCCCGACGGCGTTGTAACGCCGAGGCTCGAGACCCACGGTGGAGTAACTCAGGAAACCATCAAAGACATATCCTCCATTATCATCATATCACGCACAAACACTGGCGCGCCCCCGAGCCGTACTGTGAGGACTGCGGTGTGAAAAGCTCGTCTCTCGGGTGGTTGAGGGGAGGGCTTTCACGAAGGGACGGGTGAGCGGGAGAGAAGACTGCGGCGTTGGGAAGGGTGTGTGCCGGGGGTGTCGGGGTGTGGTGATGTCGGCGGTGGTGAATGGTGGTTGTTGGGCGGTTGTAGGGAGGGGATCTTCTTTCTGTTTCGCATCCAACGAGTCTTATTTTTTGTGAGTGTCGGGGGTTAGGAGAGTTTGAGGGAGTGGGAGGAGAAGTAAGGAGGGCGTCAGGAGGCGAGAGGAAAGGGTGGACGTGAGGGTCGTGGGGGTTGAGGCTTGGGAGGAGGAGGGGGAAAGCAGCGTTTCGACGAATGGAATCCTCGGGAAAAATATGAGATTCTTCTCCCGGTATATTCATTCGCGGGAATGTGAAAATGTATATTTTTTTTCGAAAAATTATTCTTTTTCCTGACGAGCGAGATGGAATGCCAGAAAATGTATGTATGTACTCCAAAAGTAAATGCGCGATATATTCGTGTGTATACATACTTACAAATGTTCATTTCCTCTCGCAGGAAATCATAAAAAAAAATAAATTCCGCGACCGACTGTTGGATAGGTGTGAATTCACCTACCGAGATGACGGCTAGCGATGATATCGCCAGTAATAAGCAGACAATATTTTTACCCTTCGTATTTTGCGGTAATGGTTTTTTTTCGCATGTTTCTGGTGTTGGAATCCTCTCGCACCTTAAATAATACGAAAAAATTTTCATTACATCAAAACTCGGAATCCATGACCGGCATGAAATTCGAATAGTGGGATTTGAACTTGTATGAAAGCGAGTCCCTCATTGAAATTACCGAGTGATTAGCAATTTTAACGCTCAAAATACGGCCAGTACCTGCAAAGACATGCCTCTATTCGTGTGTTTACAGATCCCAGAGGAAATTTCCGTTATGAGAGTAATACATTTTGGTTGCCCATCACCGGAAAAAAACTCATGTGGAAGTTGACGGCGTCATCATACGTCACTGCCGACTCTTATAGCAGTCTAGATCGGGGTAGAGAAAGAGTTGCTGCGGTAAGTTTAAGGAGCGGAACGATTTTTTTTTCTCACTTCTTTCCTGTCAGAGTTGTCTGCTACGCCATTCGCGTCCCTAATTCTGATGCTAGGAGCCGACTTTCCAAAACTCATTTCTTATATTTTTTACGCTTAAGGACTTGCAGTCAACTCAACTTTATCAAAAGATGGATTAATCAGGGTGAAAATAGCTGCAATTAGAGCTTTTACGAAAACCTTTCAAGTTTCTATGTTTGTGCTACTAGGATTTTTTATTCACCCTATTTCTACATTTTTCCCGTTGTATTTTCAAAATGTAATCCTGCAGAAAACTGTGAACAGAAGGATATATATATATATATATATACATACTAAACATATATATACATATATATGCATATACATATGTGTCCTAATGTACAGACTCGTGTCTTTCTGCGCTTGCCAGCTCGTGTTTTCCATTAACTGCTTCCTCACTTAACATTGTTCATTTAGAGTTCAACATTTTTAAAGTATGAGTATATACGAGTACTTTCCAACAATGAGTGATCGCGCCCATTAATTATACAAGATTTAATTTGGTGTGCCAAGTAAAATCATTCCCTGATTGGAGGATTCCATTTCCATGCATCATTAATTATGAATAAATTCATTTATCTTTAAGGGACATAGTCGTGATATCTATACCATACTTTCATGTATGATAAGCAAATATATAGTACCAAAGACAAGAGTAAATGCCTTTAAACTATCATTTACGTTTATTAAAATAAATTAAGCCATGAATTGGCGTATGATTTTTTCACTCTTGCTCTCTTCCTTGAGCTCTTGCATATTTTTTATTACCTGAAGGTATTAATATATCGTTGTAAAATATTTTTGATTATGGTGATAAATTAATGTATAAGAGTGGTGGTAAAGGAAAATTTTTACACATCTCATCCAAAAATTATTCAGTGCCTTTTGAGGATGATATAGATTCTCATGTTATTAATTTGCATTACTGTAAAATGTTAAAAGTTTGTACCCAACACCTTGGCCTTAATTAATCGTCATCGCACCATGATATGGCTAATAAACATCGTTTCTCAAATACTGCAGCGTTCTGTGTTAGCATTCATGTATTTAAAACGGGGGCGATTTAATATGCGTGTTTCAACTGAAAGATCATTCTCGCATTCACCAACATGGATTACACCGGCAGTAGATCATTCTATGCGAGAATTCATTGAATGGATTTCTTGTTGCGTGAAATAAATCATAATTTTTGGTGCTAATTTTCAGGAATGTGAAAAAATGAGACATTTAGGGCAATCTAACCTCATTTTTATTCGTATCTGCTTTCAACAATGGCCTTATTCAGAGAGCATCGTCTCTAATGTCACCCTCGGTATATGCAGGAGCCGATATCGCGATTGTCGGTGGACCTCCCTAAATCCCCAAACAATGCAAACCCCGAAACCCATTCTCTTTCGTGAATTTTTATCCCTACCCCCTTCTTGTTTTCTCTTTTTTTGTGGACCAGCTTTAAAATTCTTGCCGCCCCCTACCCTTCTCGACCCCCTCGTCGCCCCATCGAAGTGGAGAGCCCCCCCCCCATTTCCCCCGAAAACGTACTCTCCAAGCGTGTGGAGAAGATCCACCCCTGCCCTCCTGTTTTCTTCATCACTTTTTTTCCCCATCCTCCACTCATTTTTTTTATTTTTTCCCTCGAGATTTCTTCCTTCCCCGCGGATGTTTAAGTCCTTTAGGAAGTTCGCGAGGTCAAAGCTCTCCCAATTATCCCTTTACGTAAAGCGTTTCCCATTTGCGTTCGTGGCGGAGGGAGGGAGGAGACAGGAGACCTTTCTTTCGGGACCATTTATCATACACCCCATTCTCTCCTCTCTTCTCTCCCCCTCTAGTCCGCCTTCCCAACGTGGGGCTATGCCTTCCTTGTGTCCCGGCTTCCCCACACTCCGTCCGTATCCTCTTAAGCCTCACTCCCAGCCCCTCCCGGCGCGAAAGGGTTTTCGTCCCTCCCCATCCTTCCCCAGAAGACCTCTGCCTTTATGCAATCCCCCATCCACCTCCCCGGTCTTCCGGCCTCCTCCATTTTGGACACACAGTTCCCCAGCATCTCGCCCAACAATTCTCCTCCATCCCTTCATATCACGTGCGTAATGCACCTACTTACACACCCCATCCCCGTGCCTCGCCTCGCCCAGCCTCGCTCTCTTTAGAGTATGCAGGTCACATGCCTCCCCAAAGCATTATTCTCTCCGCTCCACACTCCATCCCTAATGTACTTTTACCACGCCGGTTATTAATGCCTTATTTACATGCGTGATAACTATTTTGTTATTAAATTAATAGCTAACAATCATGAATGTGACATTGCAATAAGGTTAGTTTTTTAATGACCCTTTCACTTAAAAACAACCAGTCTAAAAAGATTTATTTCAAACTGTTAAAGCAATCCGTAAAGCTACACTATTTGTATGTCATTTCCACTTAACTATAGAAAACAGCATAGTTGGAGATTCAAGGACTTCGATATCGCAATTTGGTGTTTGCAATTTAATTCCTGAATCATGACTTTCATGAACTACTAGAACATTGGAAAGTTGCTGTGAGGATGGTGAGGGGTCAGTTGGAAAATTTAAATTATGCTGAGAGTAATGATTGAATTTAGGAAATAGGAAGTGTTTTTGGGTTTATTCATGATTAGGTATTGGCTTTATTTCAGTAGTATTGGATTAATATTTTTTTAGTCGCACATTTAGCTATTACGAGGTAAATTCTTATTCTCACTCATAGATTAGTTTACTTCAGTTACTGCATGTCTGGAAAACTAGGGATTGTATTTTATAAACCCATTAATTGGAATCATATTGGTTTTAGTTAAAAGTGTCGCTTACATTAATGGTATAAGATTTTCAAATTAGTCAAAATCGTTAGAGTCAGAAAGACGCAATATTTTCTTTTCAAAATCAAATTTATTTTTTGACCACGTGATTACCATTTGATGGTACCAGGCGTATAAATTTAACAAGTGCAGCTTAGACGTGCCAGATTTTCCTTATAGAAACTACCTTCATTAAAATTTCTTCTAATAAGGATAGGATGATCTTCAAAAAGGTTCAAAATATCAGAAAATATGTAAATATAGAGCTCTAGAATTATACATAAATACATACTGAATACTTAACCCATAATTTTATATTCATTCCATTAACTAATGAAACATTTACATTCAAGTCATTTTTTTCTTTGCTTTTTTATTCAATGCATCATTTACATTAAAACTAAAATCATATACCTGAATATTTGTTCAATGATATAAGGGCAGAGTTCACTGCCGAGTGCCTAGCCATGTAATGAATGATATTCATTTATTCAGGATAGAAGCAGCAGTTTCCTTCTCTGTGCCACTTGAGGGTTCCCGGGAATGTCCAAATTTGAATCCTGCTTGGGTGTCGATAGACGCTTCAGCGATCACCACGATTGTACCCCGGGCAAGGAGCACAGTACCTCTTACTCTGTCACTATCCTCTCAACTGATTGAGATATTCTATATATATATATATATATATATATATATATATATATATATATATATATATATATATATATATATATATATTTATTTATTTATTTATGTGTGTGTGTATGTATGTGTATATATATATATATTATATATAATAATTATTTACTCGTTAAAACGAGTAAATAATTATGTATGTATATATATTATTATTAGGTAATCTACGGGTTAAGGTAGGTTTTTGGATGGACAAAATTACTAATTTAACAATTTGTGACCCCCAGCAAAACACAACATCCTACTCTAGATCAGGTTCCTCTTCATCTCTGAGTACTTCCTTAATCCCTTCATCCCGTCCAACATCCCTATCCTGTTCCTTCCCTTTCCTCGTTTGCCTAACATTCTCCCCTCAATCACGGTCTTCAACATCCCACTGCCGGCTAATACCCCCTTCATCCACTTTTCCTGCCTCCATAGGATTTCTTCCAACAAACCCCAGTCCTCGCCCACCATACCAAGTACTTCCTCATTTGTTTTCTTTTTATATACATAATCATTTACGCGTTTTCAAGTTTTGACCTTATTTGAAATGATTTTACTATTAGTGAAAGTGACACTTGAAATTAAAACTTTAATGGTACTAATTAATGGGTTTATGAAATTCAATCTCCAGTTATCCAGACAAGCAGTACCTGGAGTAAACTAATCCATGAGTGAGGATAAAAATCAATCCACCCCTAAATAGTAAAATGTGTGACTAAAAACCTTTAATCATGTCTACTAAAAGAAACCCAAGTATTCAAGCATGAAGCGAATAATTCAAATGCCTCTATTTTATTTAATGCTTACATTTTTAAAACAATTGGCTCTCTTTACCATGAGCCACACGGAATACGACGCTCTTCATGGATTTCACCGTACATGATGCAGTGCATTTTACTTAAAGACGGAATTTTATGACTCTTTTAGTCGATGAAAATAGTTATAAGGAATGTGGTAAAATGATATTAACGATCAGATAAAATAGTTTTTAATTTGGTAATTTCACATATAAATATAATACTGGAAAAAGATTTCCTAATAATAGCTTATTTTTTCAAATGCTAATCTCGAAATATCATATAATAAGGTCAAACTCCAAGCTACCATGAAAAATATCACCAAGTAGCCCAAAATATTAGAATACTTATACCTCTCGTTGTAATTTGGTAGAAAGAAATAATGCCCCAGAGTGAAGTGAAATACATATTCATTTAAATAGAGAAAAATACAATTATATAATTTTAAATAAAGATAGAGAATATTTTAGCTGCAAACCGCATTAAATTTAAAATTAGAAGAGAATATTGGAATAATCAATGAATATCATGAAAGTATTGGCTATTGGTTTCCTGTTATTTTTACGACTTTCACACATTTAAACCATTCCTCCAGTCTGAATAAAATGTTGCCTATTTATTTATACGGCACTTAAGCTATTTCTAGTTATTTGACAATTATTCACGCTACACGTATCTCTAGATTTCTTCCTATTGAGGAAGAAGATGCAAGCCAAAAACACACCGGTGTACCAAATCTCTAGGACAAGGAAGGGAAAAAATCTCATTTTATGGGTCTCGGGGTGCAAGAAATACCTCATAAGCAATACGAAATACCAAAAACTACATTTTAAAGCCAGAGGACGCCCCTATTCCGAGAAATATGCACTGCGCTAGATTCTCACTGATACAACAGCAAACAATAGTATTCTCATAGCATCTCCTCCAGTTCACTCTTTCTCACAAAACAATTCCGTTGGGCACAAAAATGTAACGTAACAAACCAAAAAAAATGCACACAATAAATCATACTCGAGCAAAACTGGGTACTCCAGCTAGTTATACTTTAACCGCAGTGTTCTTCTTTCCGTTTCACTTGCTTCTTTCCCTTTCCTCATCTCCCCGTGCCTTCCCACCATGTACCGGTACCCACTCCACCCACTCAACGATACTTCCACTTAAGACCTTATAATAGCACGCCTGCCGAGAGCCCCCTTCTCTCCAAGCCCCGCACCATTTTGCGTGCATGCATCCGTGGTTGCATACGCGCGCACATATGTGTGTGTATATGCATGTGCTTGGCCACACTTCAAGAACACCTCCCTTTCCCTCCGCCCCGCGTCTTCCACTCACAGTGTGTTTGTGTGGTTTTGCTGGCTGGCTGTCAGCTACGTATCGTAACACTTGCCTCCCCGGCCTTCTTCATGGAGCTTTCTCCTCTCTCCTTCTCTCCCTCTCCTTTCCACCGTCTCCTCCGGCTTCTACGGGTTCTTCCCGACGACCGCCGAAGCGCGCTGCGTTGGTCCGCGTCGCCAGCTCCGGAAGGGGAGAGGAGGAGCGGAGGAGAGAGAGGGCAAGAGGGAAAGGGAGGGAGAATATAGCGAGAGAGAAAGAGACGTGTACATTTACTCGAGGGGATGAGTGCGGGCCTGGGGACATGCACCCACACGCCTCCGGGCGAAGAGCACCTCTCGCCGCTCTCACCACTCCCCTCCGCCCTTCAAGGTGCCCATATGGGTCTACGCAGTACACTTAATTACCCCCATCCCCTCTCGCGTCTCTCTCCTCCCATTCACCCTCCCCCCTCCCACAACAGGGATATGTGCGCACTGGAAAAGGCTTTATGAAAGCTAAAACTGGGTCTACTGGATGTTTTTTAAGGTGTCTCCTCCCACCCCAAGAGAATCATGGGAGAGAGGTGGTTTTTCGACAGGAGGAGGAGTTTGCGTGGGAGGAAAGGGTAGATTCAGGGGCAGCCGTAGCCCTGCCAGTGGGGGGGGGGGGGTTAGATGCTCTGGGTCCGCCATGGTGTGTGACTGCGTGGGGCACTGCGCGTGTGTTTGTTGGCGCCGTAGGAGTCGCCGAGAGAGGGATTGAGAGAAGCTGTGGAGGGGGCGGTAAAAATAGAGGAAGGGGAGAGTGGGAGTTATATGCGACTTGTGGGTGGAGAAGAGAGTTGGGCGGAATAAACAGGGGTGGTTTGGGTTACGGCCGGTGTGAGGCAGGAGAGTGGGTTGGGCGAGGCAGAGGAGATGATACAGGAGGCGAAGAAGGGATACAAACAGACCGACAAGTTTTTACGGGCGGAACTGGGGTACATCTGACCATTTATCCCCTTTAAATTCGAGCTAATGCGTGCGAACAATAATTTTCATGGGGTGAACCCGAGTATTTACTTCCTTAAATCGCTTTAAATACTTAAGTGCATGATATAGTGCCTACCACTCACTTGCTTGGGAAATGGGGAATTTCATAACCTATCGTCAAGTTAAATTGAAGTCTGACGTAGTAAAGATATTTTTTTTTCGGAATGGAGACAATTGATTTCTTATCGAATAGGAGTTCTATTGCGACACTCGGGCAATCTCCTCAAATGTAACCCATGGCAGAAGTCCATAAAAATCCAATCATATGCTTTTTTATTCCTTAAGTAATGAGTGCAGATATTCCATCCATGAATAATGAATCTTCTGTTCCTTTTGTGTACCGCATTATATAGTATAAAGAAACTTTTCAGTGCGCAAATTAGAGAACCCCTATCTGCTTTAAACGGGAGTAATAAAGAGCGAGCATAGCTATTCAAGCGAATTAAAGACCTTCCTATCCCTTTTTCAAAAGATATCGAAGACTAGCAGTGGAAAAAAAAGACTTTCATCGATAGAAATTGGAAGGATGCTCTCTCCTTTTCACCATTTCAATCGAATGGATGAAAAAAGCGCGAAGGTGTTTCACCTTCATTCCATTTTCAACATAAAGTAATAAACGTAGCCAAGCTCACCCACATTTCTGGCGAAATAAAGAACTCGTTGATTCTTTCTCCTCATGAGAAATCCGGAGGAAAGATACAAAAAAAATAGGAGAGGGACTCCCTTTCGCTAGAAATTGGGAACATGTGCTCCTTTCTTCCCGTTCAAATCGAAGTGATAAAAAAGAGCAGTTAGCAGTGAGGGGGGGGGGCAAGATTAGATGGAGTGAGTGAGAGGCGAGCAGAAGGAGGGAGATTGGAGAGAGGGTAAGGGTTGGAAAAAAAAGTTTCAGCGGGAGTGGCCTGGAAAGGAAGGGTAACCGGGAGAGGGAGCATGCAACGGAGGGCTTTGGTCGGCCCAAATTGTGATTAGAGCAGGCATAGGGAGGAGGGAATGAGCGGCGAAACGGGAGAAGCGAAGCCGAGAGGGGAAGCAACGTGTGAAAGCATGTGTGGTGAAGTGAAGGAATACATTGCCACACGAGAGGGAAGCAGAATAATACTAAGGTGGGGCACTGTATACGAGTAGTCAGTAGTGCTTTAAATGAACGTGCAGTGAAGCAGGGAGTTGAGAGTAGAAGATACGACGGGCATAAATGGGGGAAAGGGATGGGTCAGGGAGGCACAAGGATTTTTTGAGGATGAGCAGAGGGTGAAAGAATGGTAATAAGGGAGGGGATGTAAGAGCTGGGAAGGACTGAAGTAGGAGGTTATTCCCTTTAGTTTTTCCCTTTCCACCGAAACAGAGAAGAGAGGCGGAATGGTGAAGGACACGGCTTGGGAAAGGGGTGTACGGAAAATCGGAATGGGAAAAGGGTGAGGATTTTGAGGGGTCGCGGGGGCTCTGTGATGTGGTAGGGATGAAGGGAGAAAGCAGGGTTGTTAAGGGAGAAATAAGTGTGGAAAGGGAGCAGGGGGCAGAAGATAAGCGGGGTCTGGGGAAGGAGGGAGAAGAGTGCGGAAGGAGCCAGAGAAGGGAAAGAGGGGGTTGGTCTGTGTACCATAGCTCGAAAGAACATGGAAAAGGATGGGATGAGGTAATTGGAGTGCGAAAATAGAGTGCAAAAGGGATGGGAAGAAAGGCAAGGTAAAGTTTTATACATGTGTACCTACGGAGAGAGAGAGAAAAAAAATTTGGAAAGAGTGAGAGAAAAGGAGAATAGACGAAATTTTGAGGGGGAAAGGAATGAAAATTAAATGGGGGAAGCAACTCCAGCAAAAAAAGTTCTTGCATTTCTCGTAGCCAGCCACGTCACGTGTGCATGTTTCCCCGTTTCCGTGGGGTGTGAAGGGTTGGTTGCACGCAGAGTGGAGTGGAAGTAGCGGTGGTGGTTTTAGTAGCGGAGACGGAGAGAGAGTGTAAGAGAGAGAGAGAGAGAGAGAATGAGAGGGAGAGAGAGAGGGAGGAAGGGAGAGACAGGGCTGGTTTGGAGGGTCGCGAGCAGCGTGAGTAGTTAGCGAGGGAGGTTCCATCTCTCCCTCCCTCCTCACTCTGTGTGAGGTTAAAGTGTGAGGGAGCGGAAAAGGAGCGGGTAGGGAGAGAGATGGGAGGGAGGGGGGGAGGGAGAACTGTTGGGGGGGTGAGGGAGAGGAAGGGGAGGGGAAGGAGTTGGGAATTTGAAAGTGGTGTGGAGAGGGAGGGATCGAGGGAGGAGAGGAGAAAACGTAGTGGAAGGAGGGAGAGGGGAGGGGATAGGGGAGGAGGAGGAGAGGGGGAGGATAGTTAGGACGATTCCCCGAGACCGTGACAGAGGGCTCGGCGGAGGAGGGATAGCAGTCCCTCGGCCTGCCGGCTGCCGACTCACATACATATATATACGCGCTCCCACTCACTCCTCTCCGTGTATGCCTGCCGAGTTGAGTTCGCGGAGGGCGTGCGAGAGATCGCCCGTGTCCGCTCGGGATGTTCCCGCGTGCCATTTCGCGCTCAGCGCAGTGTCCTACATGGTCTCACGCTGATTCCACGCGTGCTCCCGCTCAGAGATACGTGTCGGCACGTGTGCCTCAATTGCCGGAGAGTTATATGTGAGGATCCCTGACGGCGTGGAGTGCAGAATACACCTCGTCATCATCATCTGCCTGAAAAGGAAAGGGAAAACTAACCTGCGGCCGCTGACAGCCCGGGTTTAGAGTGAGAGTTTCAGTGTTTGTGTCTTGGGTTTGGTTGCCGTGAGGACGTCGCCGCGTCAAAATCTGAGGACGTCGAGTCGAGGAGACGCCGTCGCGTTCTGTACACTTCGAGTACCCTCCTCATGTTCAGTGCGGTTGTGTGTGTTGGAGGTTGGGGAGAGTTAGAGGGAAGGGGAAGGTTATAACTCATCCTCCCCCCTACCCGTTAATACCCCCACGGGGCGAGCAGGATAAGGGGGTGTGTTTAATAGTGAGTGCTTCTCTCTTCAGTGCCATCTCTTCGCTCGTGACCTTCCTGTCGTGAGCGACGTCGACTTAGTCGTAACCCACCAACGTACGCCCCAAGGCAATTGGATTCTTTCTTGTTGGTTGTGGTCGCCGTTGTCCACGAGGGACACGCTCGAGACGACATTGGCATATTTTACATCGTCTTGTGGATATTTACTCTTCACAAAACATCCCCTCCCTGTTAAGTGGATCCTGGATGCATCTTAGATGGCCGAGGGAAGCGTAATGACTTTGTAACATTCGTGTATTTAACATCATCCTCAGGGTTAACCTTGCATTCGACTGAAAGAGGTAGCTAAGTGGAACAAGTTTTATCCACCGCTTCTTTTTGGAAGAAAACGATCAGTTTCGATGCAGGCCTCGTCCGGTACCCTGTTGCCCTTTTTTTATAGCAGACCAGGAGTCCAGGGATAATAAAAAGGGACCCTATCGTATTGGATATTGGCTGCTCTGGGAGTTGTTGCGATTTCCAATTACTGCGGCCTTGTGTACCCATGTGGTCTCCGTTAGCCTCGAGTGTCGGATGGATTCTAGCCAACTACGGGCAATGTAAACAAGGCGGAGCCCGCCCCCACTGCCCCCCGAAGCATCAACACTAGGTCTCCATTTTAGGTAGCGTGCTGCACATCACTCCCACCCACTGTAGGCCGCGAAGGGGAGGGGGTAGAAAAAGGGTGGTGTGGAAAGGTTTGAAAGGGGGGAGGATGAAAGAGGAAACCCACGTGACCTACGGAGGTGCGCGCAGAATCGGCCCCTTTCAAAACCTGAACTGAATAGTAATGCCTTTATCTGGACCCATTAAACTCCCTACCTTAAAGCGTCTGAACCGATGGCGGCCTCTTAAAAACTTCATAGTTTTCGCCGCACCGTCGCAAAATCCGACGGCCGTCAAAGAGGTCTGCCTTTGTTTACGGAGCGAGTGAGTGATTTTGGAACGGGGACAGTTGAAGTAAAGGGGTTTGTGGAATAGGTGTGTGCTCGAACACAGCAAGGGTGTGATATTCAAGTGGCGTGATTGTTGGCTTCATCGCCGATTCCGACAATCACGCCTTGCCCTACCACCCGTCCCACCCACGTCCCACCCAGTCTTTTATAAAACCCCCACTCCTCCAGAACCCAATCCCCCCCCCGTACTCACACACTTGATTGCTGAAAGGGAAAGTAAAAATTAAAAGCGCCACTGCTCTGCCACCGCTCTCGTCCGTCGCCATCCACCTTTCCGGGTCGCTGCTCTGGGACCTCCCAGTTTAATATGCCCGCGAGATGACGTGTGCATTTGAATGCGGACCGATGCTCCCGGCCTCATCTCCCACTCCTGGGGGTTATTGCCTGCAGTGTGTCGACTGCGGTGATGGGAGGGTGGGGCTGATTCGCAAAGAGGAAGTACCCGGAGAAAGACTAATGGATATGAAGGCAGCTGCGGAGTCGAGCACTTGACTGTGCAAGCCATAAAACCGTGCCTCCTCTCTTTCCTTTTTGTGCAAAAAATAGGGAAGAAGCATACGTTTCGTTATTTTTTTCGCGTGTTGCCTGACCAACCTAACACATGATAAATAGAGCGGTACAATCACCAGCTGGCATACACAACCCCACTCTACATCCACGTCCTTTCTACCTGCACCATATCAAAGCCCCGCAATCCTCCCCTTCCGAGCAGAGGAGGGGGTTGAGTGTGATCAAGGCAGCAAGACGAGAAGGAAATCATCCCTTAGAACAAGAAGCTAACAAGTGTATAGTGTGTGAATGTGTACGAATGTGTTCGCCTGTGCCCGGCTTGCGGCGCCCTGCGTTTTATTTATCGTCCCCTTGTGCTCCTTGCAGTCCGTCATGCACCATAAAACTGAAACACCCGCGTTCCACCCTCCCAAGTCTTGAGGGTTGGTATGGGAGAGCGAGGTTTCTAAGTTAGATCCTTTTTCTTTTGTTTTGTACCCTGTTGAGAGAAAGGGTGCCCTTGGAATCTTCTTTCTTTGGGCGTGTACATTGAAGTATTGTTCCTAAAGGACGAAACATAAAAAAATAAAACGAAACTAAAAGATACACATGTATAAGGACGGGGCTGGGGACCAGGCATAGAGCTCATATTTTCCCTGAAACATTGAATTATTTGTATTATTACCAAAGCGCATTTTCCTCAGGAGTAATTTAATTTTCATTCCGTCAGGTTCTATTTGAAAAAAAACTTGGTTCGCAGATATTCCATTGTTATTTTTTATTATCCCATTACACCCCTCCACGAAGAAAAACGTGAGCACTGTTTGCTTTCTTTCCTCAAAGGACGAACCCTCTCCAAGCATTTGGACTGCCCGGGGCGACCCCCGCTCTTTACTCCATCGCACTTTCAAGTTTATTTAATATTTATTTGGGAAGCTTCAATCAACATGTCACCTCGTCGTTTGATTCGTACGCCGTTCTGTTGCCTTGGATACCTCTTGTTGCTCGGGATAGTTTATTTCGCTTCTTCGGATGACATCATCGACTTTCAGAAGAACAGTGAGTTATATATTATTTTTTATACATGTATATCTTATACGAATAACTGCATGCTGTGATTTTACTTTTAAATGATTAATGTAGTTTTAAAATGGAGATATGCAAACTAATAAATTAGCGTGATGTTTGCAGTCCATTATCTCAAACGAAAAGTCTAAATGATTCAACATTAATATGTAAACATGAATAATTCAACTCCATAAAAAAATTCAATGCTAAACCAGATGCGTATTCGTAATGTTTTTCATATTATATACATATATATATATATATATATATATACATATATATATATACATATATATATATATATATATATATATATATACACATATATATATATATATATATATATATATGTATATATATATATATATATATATATATATATATATATCAAATTTTAGCCCTAGCGAAAATGGCCCTTTGGTTTACTCCTTAATTCATTAGGCTTCTTTATTGTTGTATCGAGTCGTATAGCATGTAGATGTAAAAAATATTTTGAGTGTTTTTTAGTAGTTGTGATGAAATAAGATTTTTCTTTCTCGGCTTAGATACAATACCGTTATTCTAAGTTTCATTTTATCCTCGGGATTTTTTGCATAATGATTTCCTAATGATTTGTTAAAAAATCCAGCCAGCGAGCATTGAAATTTTCCCATCATCATGAAATAAAACCATGAAATTTATACTGATGATTATATTCTCCAATCTAAAATTGAGTCAAATATAAGTTTAAACAAAAAAATACTCTTTTATTAAGTTCTCATGACTTGGTTTCCCATCAAAACATAATTATGTTATGCTTCATTTATTTATCGAAGCCAATGAATATCTATTTCTCATGGAATTTAATTAACCACTTTTTATAAATAAAATTGAATGGAATATTGATTCGACCCAGGGCTATTCAATCGATTTACGCCTTAACGAGCGTGTTTCAATAATTATCGTCAGTCATTGATTTCAGTTTATGAACAATATGAGTGCTATTTGCTTTCACATTGCTCAAATATTTTTTTTCAAATTACAGAACAGAATATTTTATGCGAATCAAAATTGTTAATTGGGACGTCATGCCTCTTCAGGGGCCCGAAAATATTATGCAAGCGGTAAAGAGTACCCGTTAATCAGCTGTTCTAAAAATTATTTGCCAAAGAAATATATCTGGAATAAATAAAAAGTGAAAATTTATCATCTTGTAAATCACTATAATGACAAACTAATATTTCATAAAATTAAGAGTTTAGTCCAGCACACTAAATTTTACAAAGATTTATTTTGATTATATCTCTGTGTGTAGAAAATCAGGTTTGAAATTTTTATAACATCATACGAAATTCATATCGGAGGTAATTTATGTAGTTTTGCTGGATAAATAAAATTACTTCCGCTCTAAGAAATTTGAAAATACCAGGAATGGCTGTAGTTATTGGGAGATTTTTTTTTATTTGACTCATTCAAAACACGATAAATTAGGAATGTAGAAATTCGTTGAACTTTTTGTACTTTCATTAACAAAATTCCCAATTAATAGGCTCCCAACCTCCAATTTGGACAAACATCACACGAACCTGCTTGCCATAGAATTTTTGTAGACTTCTCTCGATCGTAAGAGGACGGAAATGCTTTATTTCTCGGAATTTTAATCAGAGAGTTTACGAGCGGTTCAATTTCTGTGCATAAAAATGTTAAAGCCCGTGCTATTCAACTTGTAAGCACTGTGGAGGCAACAAAGTAAAACTTTTCGGGTTCAATGAAGTTCATGGTATAGTAGTATGATCTAGGGAGCCATTAAACCCCAATCGAAGTTGAGCCGGCTCTGTGGTGACTCCGCAACCGATTTCGCAGCCCGGGAGCCAGTACAGCAAAACTCGTAATCGTGTCTTGTTAGAGACTAATTAGTTGGATAAAGCATTGAAATGTATCAGATTACTTCATTGCCACTTATA
Organism: Hetaerina americana; assembly: GCF_022747635.1. Lineage (NCBI taxonomy): Eukaryota > Metazoa > Arthropoda > Insecta > Odonata > Calopterygidae > Hetaerina > Hetaerina americana. The sequence continues at coordinate 56,159,035 of NW_027287538.1, forward strand.
TTTCCAAGGATTCCCAATTAAATTGCCATTTAGCGGTTCACTATAGCTTCCGTGACGCAAAAATCATTCTTGAATTGAAGCGATAAGTCCCAATTTCTGTCGTTTTGTGATACTTAGTCCTGTAGGAAGTAGATAATCCCATGCACTCAAATAAATATTTTGTGATTCGTTACTTATTAAGATAGTAATCCTATCGTTAAAATAACCAATTAAAGATTTGCAATGATAAAATAGTCATCTTTATCTACGGCCACCATTCAATGACACGCATAACGATTTATACTATTTAACCTGAAGTGGTATATTAATTACTGTATGCTTTCTTTTTTTAACCGATTTAAAAGTTTACGTTCACTCAGAATTAATAATATATTATTAATAGGTATGGACATGTTAAACATAACCTAGAGCAAGAGCCCTTGGTCCGAAACAACGTTTACCTAATTGGTCCTCACATGCATGTAGTATACTAAATTCCATTAAGAATGGTCATTAAATTCAATGATATCATATCATCCTTCTGACTAATTGCAGTTAGATTTCCATGTACAAAGGCCTCTCTTTTCCAGTTAACGCCCGAGAGAATAAATTAATACACACTCTTGCATTTCATTTGCACAGAATTTGTTTCCTTTCACTTGCAATCAAAACGAAGTTCTCCTCTTTGCTGAATGTCACGTTCATTTTTTCTTCCTTCGCATTGATTTTCTTATTAATGTTTTCACTTATCAGGGATTAACATGTGTCTTATTTCAGCTAGGGAAAGGAAACTAATTTGGTCCCGTTTATTTTCTTTTAAATTGAAATATCTTCTTGTGCCAGCTTTATTCATGATGCAGGGTGACGAAATTTACTGTATTTATTAGCTTTTCGGTGAATTAACATCTTTTTGAAATTTCAAGTTTAAAAAATATTGTCTGACAATAAGTCTCAAAGACTTTCCTGAAGAACTTAACCATTATATGACTCAATTTTAGGATAATATGGGCATTTGGTAAAGGTATAATTGCATCAGTTTAATGCCTGAAGGATTATTATTAAGGAAAAATAGGATGTAAATGTTGCACATCACGAAGAATTAACATGTAAAGTATTCAACCTCTGCAATGTTTTTGCCAAAATAGTTTAAAATTTGCCAATTTAAAAATGGATGCCAATGTGTGGATAATACTTGAAGGAGCAGCTTACAAATGTATAGGGAATATTATGCTGGGGAAATAACTAATTACGTATTTAATAACAAGAAAATAATAATTCATTCGCGAATCCAATGCAAGTCTATTAAACAGTCTCTCATTTTGGTCGTCGGCGTGGTGAACTAGACCGGTGTACGCTCAAGCTCAACTCCCTTGTCATGAAGGTGGGGGTATAAGAAGCAAGGATTATCTAATTAATGTTTTTCAGCTGAGAAGCTGAATTGATACTAATCAATCTTAAGTAAGAGAATCTCAACTGTGATTTCCATAAGGCAAACGGAGGCTTTATGCATGCGATGATATCATAATTAATTACAGGTTTTAACGCCTCATTCTCCTACATTGTGTATTCTTGGATAATATTGAAGAACTCTAAAACTGGTGAAGAGGGACTTCTATATATAGTTCGTGAATGCCTTTTTAATGGTATTAATTCATAAAATGATATAACTAAGGCAATAAACACCAATGTGGAATTCTCTGAAGGCTGAGAAAGGTACAGATTTTTGGAAACTTATGGTATCACTTTTGAATAGCCTGTTCACTTGTTTCTACTCTCCTAGAGGTTAAATATTTACTACATTATTATCAAAAGGATGTAGAATAATTTGATATAAATAATGGTCAGAATTTTTTTTACATTCTCATTTGTCAGATTAGCTTTGCAGTTGCATTTTTACCCCATTTTAAGGTTTTGTGTTAGTATAATTTTATGTTGTAATTGAAGATTTTTGAATGGACACTTTCAAATACTACGTAATTTTTTAGGAATACTCTTATGCCACTTCGAATACTTAAATGTGCTATCTTTAGATTATCTTCTATTTGATTCTTATAATTTTAATCGTTTTGCTGTACTAATTAGATTTCCTTTCAAAGCATCCCGATAATCATAGATGCAGCCAATCCCAAAATTCCTTGCCAAAGTTTTCTGTACACTCTCCCGAAAAATCACTTGAGTAACCTAAAGAAGAGGAGTACCTTTTATTTATTAGAATATTGCATTCTCATCCAAACCCTTGTGCCAGGTTCCATTTCTATTCTCACACTGAGCTATCAAATCGTAAATAAATGTCTCAAGACAAAACGACAGATTGCGACATTTTATGCGCTTATTTTTGTCACGTTTGCTCATGTTACCCGTTAATATGGGAAATCAATCTCTTCTAGGTGTTTTAATTTGCTTATAATTTTGCATAAATGTAAAGGTTTCTTTTAGGTTGAAAATTCAATAGAAGGAATCGGGAATAATTTATGCGGTTAGAGTCGTAGGATAAAATTAATATCCAAAGATGCCTCAATATTGGCCACACGTTTCACTCCTTTGTCCTCAGTTCCACTCTCATATGAGTATTCAATTAATTTTCGCGAAATCTGCGAGGCTGTAATAATTTCCCCACTCATTCCCTTGGCTTTGTTATTCACTCGGTACTTATTTCCGACTTAATCCTCCTATTCGAATGCATATGTTGGTTGGCCCTTGGAAATGTGTATACACAAGAAATAAGCCTTCCTAAAATATTCAAAGCTGGCGTTCCTTGATCTCTGCCACGGCTATTACGTTTGTTTCCAGCTCAATTATTCTTCCTGAGATTAATGGCCCTTAAAAGAATAATGTGCATAAGGCATTCAATTCCGTCAGAATTGTTTTTTAATTAAGGCAAAGGTAAGGTTAAGCTATTTATTTTCAATATGCTGAAGTTACTACATATTAAACGTCTATTTTTTTTAACAATAAAATGTTCTTTTGGTTAAGTAAATTTAATAAACGTATGTACACCTTGTATATGAAAATACAGTTTTTACAACAACTTTTAATTTAATAAAATGTTTTCTCGATACTTTTTCTATTGTATATTCATTCCCAGAGAACTTTATGAAAAAAAGCTAGGATATATTTATCTCCGGATTGATTGCATCGTGAAACATTAAATTTATTAACTCTTGTCTAACATGTTACTGAGAGACCTAAATTTCTTGTTAAAAAACTGATGAAGTTGATATTTGCATATCTCCACTTTATAAATTTACCTATTTCACTTCAATTTCAATTTATTGACTCTAACTGACCGTAATATTAAGAGTGAAAAACATGATGAAATTTTATGTTAATTATCAAATAAAACAAATTATTTTAAAATGGAAATTATAACGAATAGATTTTTGGTTAAACAATTCTAGTACCCAAAGAAAAATTATGTGGCAAATTTCAGTGGTATACGTACCAGAGGCTGGGCTCGAGAGAAATTTGTCCTCGGTAATTGTTATAATTCTTGTATAAGTATTTTATTAATTTTTGCCTCAAGTTTCATTAGCGATGGGAACAATGATGTTTAATATGTTATGAAGAAATTAAGGCACTTTTCTATGATAAAGAGAGGAAAATGTTCCCTAGGCACAGTAAGCTGTCTTCAAGGTTTTGATGACTTGAAAGAATACTAGTGCCATGCGTACATCCACAAATCGATGAATATTGAAATGTCCGTTTACGTCGCTGGAAAAATATATAAAATGAACTGATGAAATCTATAATATATCGGTAGTTTTTGTAATTTTACTTACACGTAATCATGATTTTAGCCAGGCTTATACTGTGATTTTAGCCAACTAAAATGTAAAAAATAAATTAATTCCGCTTTGAGAAAAAAATAGTTTTTCTCTCTTAAGTATATGCGAAAATTATTCTCTTTTGCCTCTTTTTCTGAACGGGAAACAAATGAAGTTATTTGACTTATTCTACTCCTTACATCATCAGGTTTCCGTCCCAAACTATGGTTCTATGTGGTATGCCAGAATTAAATTCGCCCATGAAACTCAGTTGTTCAAAGGCTATTTATTAATAAACAAGATGAATTTATTCAGCTCCGATCAAAGCGTTCCTTTTTGGTTTTAGTTATGACATTCTTAAGAGAGAGACGTAATATTCCGCCTGGCAGGAAAGCAAAGTTGATTTATGAGAGATATTTATCAGCGTACTCCTTAACCAAAAATTTCGGCGAAACGCTATCTTTGGTGGTTAAATCACAATTTGTTATATAAATTTATATGTCATTATTATTAATAATGTAAAATGTTATTAATAATATAAATAAATAAATAAATATATATATATATATATATATATATATCATTATTTTATTCCAATGTAAAGTCTTATTTGGAAATAGGTAGTTGTACAAGTATGTTATTATTGTAGTAATGGTTTCAGAAAAAAATAATATTGATAACGTAATCTGATTACGAATAGTACATTCGGAACTTTAACTTGCATATAGTATTATTAAAGGCTTGAAAATCAGTTATAAAGCAAGAGGAATTACCCACTTTAGCATGGAGAAGATAGAAATGATGTGAAGCCTCCATAGGGCATCAGCAACCCTGGAGAACAAAATTTTATAAACAGCTCAAACCCCTTCCGGAGACTGAATTCAAATGTGGAGCCATTTCTCGAGAGCACGATCATTCTCATTAGTTGAGGGTTTTATCTTTGTAAAATCACTTCAATATCCAGAAAAAAATATGACACATATTGTCTCGGTTCAGTTACAAACATTCACCTGCGCCTTAAATCATCAGGAAAACTAACGCGGATGTACACTTCTTAATTAATGGTATAGATGATTGCTAGAAATTTGGCACTTAAAGTTCATACACTGAGCTTAGGTGTGGGTGAATCTTTTCTTGTTCCGCCAACAGTTTTCCAAATAGTTTTGGCAATGAGTAAATGGTAGAATTTTCTGGCAAAAGGTATTACCAAGACCTTCGTGTATCATTCAGGACAGAGACACCAATCTCTCTGCCTGAAAGGGATCACTTGCGGTAAAAAATAAAATTCAAAGCCAAAATTATTTGCGTCTTGATAATTTCAATTTATAAAATACAACTGTTAGTACCCATTATATATATTTTTAAAGTCCTCGTAAGACTCAGATGAAAAATGAATACGTACATATTTTTCCTGTAATGAATATATTTATTTTCGGGTTCTATATTATTCGAGATAAAGAGTATATACAAGAGACATATTTGGAGTAGTTTAAATTTATTTCCATGGCAAAAACATAATTAATTTAATTATAAGATTATTGCATCGTGAATTTCCACAAGTATTTGCCTCAACCATCGACTTACTTTACTTTCATTTATATATAAGTTAACTTTTAATAATCCTTTTATTTGGGTTTTGTATATTAGAAATTGTCCCGTTAGTAACTATGTTATAATGTATAATTTTGTGGTATTCAGCATAGAGATAGATTATTTGCGATCTATCATCAAAGAAAAAGAAAAATAGTCAATGTTCTTAACCACTCTCCTCCATTACAAAACTGGTGCCGTCAAAGTTCACGCGCCGTTCCCGATTTCTGTTTCTCGAGTCACGACAATTTCTGAGATATGCGCTCTCAGTTCAATATAGTTCTTTCAGTTCCATATTCAAATGGAGAAAATTATTTACGAAGCTTAAGGTACCTTAATAAAAAAATATTATTTTCATCAAATTTAAGAGAAAATGAATCATGGAGTCCATTTTTATGTACGAAATCATCAATAATCACTATATATTTAAGTAACTTGTTATGATGGAATATATATGGCTACTCTTTGTATTGAGCTTAATAGTATTCGAAAATGGAAGGTTTTAACGATTTAATTATATCTGTCGTAAGAAGCCTTGTTTTCCTTGATCATTTATTTTACTACTTCGAAATGAATAACCTTGTAACGTGTTCATTTATCCCATGTACATATAAACGCAGCATAGATATACTGCGCCATAAGATTTTACCACACGACCCTATATAATTACATCATTTTCTACGACGCAGTTACCTGGGTGCCCAATAATGAATATCCCTCAGAGTTTTAAAATCCCCAGGTTAAAATCCAACGATCAGTTGCCATAGAAAATGCCAAAAATAGTCCACCCATTGACGTGATCTACGACCTAACGTCCGGGAGTCTTCAAAAATTCTTTCGCGGTAATTTTAAGCAAACATCGGGAGGGGAAGGGATGTCAACATCCCTGGGTGACTTCCAACCAATTCGTCAGCTATTTAAAAGGCCCCTTACTTCCAACCAGCCATCGGCATTGAAAAGGAGCCACCTCTCCTCTCGACCTCTGTCCCCTCCAACCTCGTTCGCTCTCCAAATCCTCTGCCGTAAACTTTTCGGGTTCCTTTAAACAGGCAACTCATCCAGTTGAAATATTTATGGAATGAAGTGAATATTGAAACATAATCATAGTTTAAATCATAGTTTTCAATCGAAGAATAAGGTTATGGATTATTCTATCAAAGATGTAATCCTCAAGAAATTCTGTTAGCAAGCTATGCATTATCTTTAATTTAAACTTGGTTGTAGGAGATGATGAAAATCTAACTTTACCAAGTTAATAAATCCAAAAAATATTATTTTTAGGAAAAAATATTTTTTCGTGTTAATTTAGCCACCTGCTAATTGTGTGCTTCTACGTATATCTGTTCTTCAGTTATAATGTTGAAGCACATACCCCATTATAGAAGACTGGAGCCGCCGTAATGATAATATCATGTTTTGAAAACTCAATAATTGCGTAGCTAAAATCTTGATTAAGCTCTATAATCACTTTTTAATGTTAATATGTTAATAAACATCTGAAGAGTAGATACATTGAGCTTTAATTAATCGGTTTTTTTTATGTTTTGCATTATATTTGTTTAAGTAATTCAGTTCTGAATGACATCCAGCCGCGAAGTTAGACAAATTATGGCTGCACGAATTGATATCCGTGTATACACCCATTCTTTTGCTGAAGAAAGTATTCTGGCCCTGAAATCTCCTTAATATTTTATTGAATTTTACTTCCTTGAATACCTCTACCAAAGTCATTAATTAAATGCGCAAGTTTATGACATTCAGTGCAATTAAGAATCCCTTTGGGTGTACTGTGGGTTTCTCGAAAACCCCACTAACGATCATCTCTCCCAAGGAGGGCTACACCACCAGCAAGAAAAGACAAACAAGACTATGTCCGCTACCAAATTCCCCTTTTTGCTACAATGTGCTACTATGTAGCTATTATTAAGTAATCTCTACCCTTGAAGGAGCGATGGTCGCGCTATCTCGATGCCTTTTAAAGTGAGACTATCCTGGAGCAGGACCCGATTCCCTTCCCCATTACTCTCCCGATACCTTGCCTCTGAGTCCGTCGCTCGAGCATACGACCACACCAGAGAAGCCCAGCCTTGTCCCGCTCGCTCGTCCATACTACCCGTATCCTGAACACCATGTCTTGAAAAGGGTTAAATAAAGACTCATAAACCGAATACTAGTCTCATTCTGTGCTACGCTTCCGCCAATTATGTCGCAGCCGCCACGCGACATGCACTCTTCAAATACGTGCCCTCTTTCGGGTTCTCACCTCTGGCTGCCTGTTGGGTCAGGAAGGGTTTGTGTTACTGTTGCGGTGAAGAAGTAATTTAAGGAACGATGGTGGTAGGAATTGGGTGAAGGAAAACGGAATATATATGGAATTTGTGGAGTACCAGATCATATGGATATGACGGAGACTGGTGATGCATTCGCATATGTAAAAATAGGGTCAGCAGTTACAAAAGATCGAGTGCATCATATTTTTCTAAGAGCAGGTGACCATTGAGATTTTCTTGGAAGAATGAACTATTTGAGTGGAAAAGTGGGCCGCATTTACATTATGGCTGGCTGCAAGGTCAAATTTATGGGGGGTGGGATTAGCGAGGCAAAGCCCCAAAGCAAGGGGCTGTGCAGGGTTGAAGATGCTTGAAAGAAACTGAGGGAGCTGGATGACAGAAATACATTGCTTCCTCTACTTCTATGGCAAACGCAGGTATCTCGACATATTATTCAATAGCAAAACCGAATCCCCCCCTACCAGATACTTTTCTTGGACCAAGAAACCCATCCCTGATAGTCTCAGCATCATCCCCTTCTATTTCCCCTCGACTATCAAAATTGGACAAATTCCAAAGCAAATTTACCCGATGATAAAAAATACTAATCCAGATCCGATCGTTGTTCTTATTTCTATTTTTATTAATTTTCATGTTACTTTGGAACAGGTTACCTTTATTACTATGTAGTTATTTTCATGGATATTAAAATCTGATGTGAGAATTTGGACATCCGAATTGAACTCAAATGCAATTAATAGAAGAAGGAACCTGAAAGGAATAAGAGGTTGTCATTTTGTGGCATCAATGAAAAGTCTGACCTGATTTATACATATATATGTTCGTCTCCTATAAAAAAGTTTTTATTTCCAAAATTAGGAATATTTTAAAATAAAAGGTATTTTTGAATTTTCTATCCTTTTCGTTATTTCCATAGCCGTTGTTAATTATTCATTACAGTCGTCTATAGTTTCATTTCATTAATTATTTGTTATTGAAAGTATGACGCGGATTATAAATTTTTATGTCTATTAAAAAATTAGTTCAATTTCAAAATTAAAAACTCGTGAGTTCAATAGTCCATAGGTAAATAATAGAAAACATACTAAAATGAAAAAAAAATCGCTGGAGACCAAATCTGGTGAATGCGGTAGATTTTGTAACAACTCGAACTTTGATCCCATACTTTTCGCCATCGAAACTGCACTGATGAACATCCATGCACTGTCTTGATAGAAGAGAATGTTTTTTTTAACCATATGAGTACATTTTTCTTGATTTCTTCGCTTAACCTGTGCTACAACAATGCTTAATATTACCAATTTATCGTTTTTTTTTATTTTTGTAACTAAACAATGTAGATGATTTTGCGTGCATCCATAATAATCGTGGCCACCACCTTAATCGGCCATATTCATTGCCTTTGCCATATTTGGAGCCGGATCATCTTCAAAAACAGACTGTTTCGACTGTTCCTTTGTCTCTGTAGGGTTTTGTTTGTATCCATACTTCGTCCACAGTCATGCGCTTACGCATAAACTCGTCAGGAATGCAAAGAAAAAGTACGAAACCAGACACCCAATTGACCACAGGATTGCGTTCTTTTTCCACTGAGGGAAAATGCGTCACCCATTCCACCAATATTTTTTGCACCAAATGTTTTTATGTAAATTGAAAAAACTCTTTTCTTTTTATATACCCATAGGCTAAATTATCTCTCGAACTTTGAATTGTCGGATACTGAAAAGCGTTTCGTGGATTTTGCCAATCATTTTGCAGGAAGTCACTTCCACTGGACTTCTCAAATGGTGTTCATCATTTGTTGATCTACGGACGGCCACGTTTAAACTCATTTACCCAATAAAAAAAATCGCAAATTCGGGAGCAGATGTGCTCTGAACTTTTTCCTACTCGGCTTTCATTTCTTGGTTTTAAACCTTCTAAATATAAGCGTTTAATCACGGAACGGTACACATTTTTCCCTTTATTCTAAATAAACAGAAGTTTGTTGCTTTGTTCCTATATAAAAATGAAGCCACGTGATGGATATAGCTAATATTATGACATCAATCTAGTGAGAGCAAATCTTACTGAATGCAAACATTTTATGATAATACGAGTGCCATTTGATGGATAACCTAAATATTATTTGAGGGATTAATATATTTAAAAATAACATGTATTTTAGAATTATTCATCCTTTTCGTGTTTTATGTTGCCATTTTAATTATTCTTTAACTTTTTTTTGTCATAATAAAATAATTGTTTGTTTTATTAATGTTTTTAATTTTAGGAAGACTTAAAATTTGGGTAGCTTCGGGTTTCACTCCATGAAAACCCTTCCAGATGGATTAAACCGCTTTGTATTTTCGCATAAACCTTATATTGCCGCTTTATGAGGAAATATAACGCGAGTTTCTGCATCATTTATTTGTTTTTATTTTATTTTATCCATAGCTACATACCTTTGCCGTCTTGTATTTTAAGATAAACTTCATTGTATTCGATTCACATTTCAAACGAATGGTTTTTCACATTTTTCGTAATGGCGAGAGAAAAATATTAGAGCCATATTTTCTTTCTCAATTTCTATTTAAATATAAATTGTTGATGGTAAAACTCAAACCCATATAATGAACATTTTTTCGAATTTTAATATATTAAGATTTGCCCATCAGTGATATATATATTATTTATCGTAAATCATACCTCTAAAACTTGAATTTTTTTCGATTAATGGATTATTCAATATTTTTTCATATATATAGGTTCTAAATGTTTTCTAACTCGGCCCTAGTTTCCTGGTTTTCTTCCAAAAGTGCTATTTTTTCCATTTGCGACGGTTCAGGTGAAAAACGTAAAAATAGAAGAGGTCATTCGTTTCTTCTTAATTAAAGTGGGTCATTAGCCTAATAACCCTTCCATAATTAATCAAGAAATGAAAGAGATATTTAGCATTATAATTTATTCACAAGGCACCACCAATTATCGCAATTATGGGCTTAAACTTACAAGTTTTTTCCATATTTATGAACTCACGTTTCAGACAGAGAATATATCTCCCTATATTATGGCCGGTCATGTTGACTCACTTCCAGGGGTTTTAATTTTCCGTAATGCTCTAACCTTCAAGTGGTCAGGCTTGGGGTTTAATGACTTAAATATTAATTTACTTCAGTAAATGGAGATGCCATTAATTTGAATGGTGTATTTCCCTTATTTAATAACTTCATTGACATTCTGATGCACTATCTCTTTTGTTAAGAGTGGTACATAAAAGTGATCCTACAATCTTTTACTTGAATCAAAACGTAGGATGGAATTTTATGGCGAAAAAAATCTAGGAAGACCGAAATCAATTTTTTTCAAATAAGCGGATGTAAACGTACAAAACCGAGGTGCCTTTGATAATGGCAATCTAACGACGTCATATTGAATTATATTTTCCTGGAAAATCTTCGTATAACGCGTAAATCATTTTAATGCCCATGGAAAATTCATTTAAATTAAAGTATTGGCATTTAAAATCATTTACGATGGCTAGCGTTGTTCTGCCTTCGTCCAAATGATAAAATATATTTCGCTATGTACCCTCGCAATATACAATAGAGAAGATTTTTTAAATCAAGACATTGGTAACAAAAGAAAAATAAAGATCCAATAGTTAATAAATGCGTGTATTATTTCATGGAAGAAAATTTCGTTAGGACCTCAAACAGATTTTTAATTTCCACGTATTTGAGCACACGTCTGCGCGTGTTATGACTGCTAAAATATTGAACAATACCATGAACATACCGTATTCAGTGGCCGCAATGGGAAAGTGTAGATTTTCACTTTGTGTCTATATCACCGATACCTGCAAACCTTTTTCTCAACAAACATAAATTTTTACGGAACACGAGTTGCGAGCGGTAAAAACTTTTTACACATCCAGAACTGAAGTCTATATGACGTTTTTTATCAGCATAGTCTCATTTTCCGATGTGTGGGCCTCCTAATGAATCCGTCGGAAATAAATTCGCGCGTAAAAGGCGACCTCTAAGGCATCGGTAGCTCATTAAAACATTGCATTGATTATTGCAAAAAATTGAGCCAGTGATCAGTCCATGGTAAGGAACACAGCGCACGGTTTTAGGAACGCCCTCTCCGTTTTTGTAAATTCAGATTTATGTCGTCAAAGGTATTCAATACATTTGGAATACATTTAGATGAGATTAAATCCTTTTGGCCTACTTTCCTATATACTTAGGTTACTGTTTTCCGAATAAAATTACTCAACAGTATGGTCCTCCTCCGAAATTTGCATGTGTGTGTGTGTGTATATATATATATATATATATATATATATATATATATATATATATATATATATATATAGATGTGGGTCGCGGTAGTCCAGTGGGTAGAGCGTTTTCGATCCCCGGGCAAGGCACTCTGGGCATCTGCAGCTCCACCTAAGCTATGTGATTTTTCGGTTACCAGATCTTCCTGGGAAACCATAACCGGCACAGGGAAAGGAACTGGACCCCCTACCCTGATGTGTGAATTTCACACGCCGTCGGGCTTAGGACTGGGTGAACTCTACCATCACCTACTAAACCGACCTTCGGGTTGATTACTGTGTTTATGGTTTTCTTATATGTGTGGGTGTATGTATATATATATATATATATATATATATATATATATATATATATATATATATATATATATATATAGGCACCTCGTCACGTCACCTTTAACATAATGCAGTGGTCCAAAATGGTTCTAAAAAGGGTGATTTCTGCGTCTTAATCAAAGGCACCTGTACCCACATTCTAAAAAATTCAGGTCACTTTTATAGTACTCTAAGAGATCTAAGGCATGATTGTCATACAAGCAGTTTTCCGATAGAACCTTGGGGACAGTCTTGGCACACCTCTCTCATGGCTACATCTCCCTGTGCCGGCTATGGTTTCTCAGGAAGGTATGGTACCCAATGCATCACATAGCTTGGGTGGAGCTGCAGGTACCCTGAGAGGCTTGCTGGGAATCGAACCCAGGCCCCTCGGTCAGTATTCCAACGCTCTTCCCCTGGACTGGCGTGACACACAAATGTGCTTGTGTATATTAATATATAATTATATATAAATATAGAAATATATATGTGTATATATATATATTTATTTATTTATATGTGTGCGTGTTTGAATTGGAGCAAAAGGCAACGAACACCCACAGTAGACTGATTTCAATATTGTTTATGGCTAAGAGAGAAGTTCAACTTATGTAAATCTCTTCGTCGGTATAGATGCCAGTAGGTAGGTCTCTATAATTACTTCTGCGCTCCCCTTTTCCTTCAAAGGATACTCGTCTGAATGTCGTCGTGTATCAGGCACAAAGAATATTCAGCTTCTTCGCGCGACGGGTTCACTCACTGGAGAGCGACGCCTAAGCATCATGGGGTGAATTTTGATCATTCTCTGCACGTTTCTCACCCGTAGTGTTAGTCATGATTTTTGAAGTTTTAAAAAAGAGATTGGAAAATATTATATGCGTATGTCTCGTTCGAAAAATCATATTTTTTATTGCTGTGAATTTTGCAGGAGAAATGTTTTACTATTAAGAAGACCTGGAAAAATTCGTGCAGGCACCTTTTAGACTAGAGAGTGAAGTTTTTAGGGTTTAGGACTTCATTTGCACAACTTGGGACGCAGAAATCATATGAAGTTGGTACAGTAATTTCTATGAATTTCAGGATGTCCATGTTAAGGAACCATTTTACTTAATTATGGATGCATAATTTTACGGATACAAAAAGCATGCATGTTATTGTTAGTTGTTATTAATGTTAGTGGTGGTAGGGACCAAGAGACGAGGACAATGGCTGACATATGAAGGGAATTTTGTTACATTAAGTATCCAAAGTTCCTCAGGGATGGAATGCCGTGAATCCTGACGCTAAAGGAAATAATTTATATCACAACTTGATGATTTTGTCCTATTGAATAACCACGATGAAAAATCGAACTCTGGTCACCTATTTAAATGCACTCTTTTTATCTTACCCTACTTGTATTTTTTGTACATTTTAAATGCACAAATTTGGAATAATGGAAACTGAAATGAACCATGGACGTAATAATCGTGATATATTTTGTATTCCATATTTAATTGAATGAGTTTGCTTTTCAGTGAATGAAATAACCTCTTGCAGTCGGGTATTGACATTATTTTTAATATATTTAAAAGTTACGTGAAGGTGTTACTACTACGATCTTACTCGTAAGAAGGGGAAAGATAATCTCGTTTAAACTTATTCACTAAATTGAATATGGTAATGATTATGTTAGTAAAATAGTAGAGTACATATAAGAGAATTCCTGTAAATAACCTTATGACATAAATATCAGACAATGGACAGAGGGTAACGTTGTCTCTATGTTTAATACTCAAGATATAGTAGCTAATTTAGAAGAGAGAATTATATCACACAAACAAGTGGAAGGAACATTAAATATTTCTAATGATATTTGTAGTAAATTTAACATAAACGTAAGCGCGAAAGATCGATTCTCGAGAACAATTGAATTTAAAAAAAATCAAGCATTCAAAAGTTGCCCATTGAATTCGAAAACGGCATGTCACAGAGCATAATTTAGTTTATTTGTTAAACCCTCCATTGATGCTTTCATCTGCTATTTCGGTTCATTATGGAATTTGTAGAAGGCTTCTTGGTAATTAATCCTTCTGAGCCGATGAAGCAGCAGCCATGGCTGGAGGTTGACTGAAATCCACAGCCACTCTCGTTCCATAAGATAGCGTTTCCCACCCAATTACCGTAGGAGGATGAAACGTATCAATCGACAACTTTAAGAAATCAATCTCACTAGTTGAATACAGGTCTTTAGGTAATATCTTAGTCAGTGCATGTGTATCCGTTCTCATAGCTTTTATTTGGTTCTTCACATATAAATTGAACATCGGGCTTTCGTTCTTAATTCATACCATGCTGTAGATCTTTAGAAATATGCCATGGTGAGCAGCAGTGATTAGGAACATACTATTAAAATATTTTATTGACTCGTTTAATTTTCATTACCTGCCAAGGTTTCTGTCTTCACCTGATCTTCGTAACACGGCTTCGCTAGTTATTCTGTGCCTCCTTCGAGGTCAAAATTCAATAGCACCACAATTGCATCACTTACACTCTTATTTTCATACGTATTACCGCCATTATTTCTTCATTTTCCATGCTGAAAATTTTTCAAATAGACCTTTCTTCATCAATGATTTAAAATTTCTAGGCAATTTTTTGTTGTTCTATTAACTTTTTCTCTTTGATTTTTGTACTTGCATTCTGGCCCTGTTGATATTTATCATTTTAAATAAAATCTTTTCAGATGAGTGGCAATTGAAGATACCACCTAAACAAGTTCTGTGATAGGTTTTTTTAAGAATATTTTTTCCACCAGAATGGCTTTGGTAGCTGTGTCATTTTGTAATGCCATTGGTTTATTTGAAAGATTTTTTAATACCTAGACCTAATTGACCAGTATTTCTTTTAATGTCATGTAACCTCTCAACCTACAGCAGAGAACAGAAGTTTACTATCAATGACCATAGAGCTGTGGGGCAGAATTAATGTACAAGTTAACAAACTTTGACTTGTCTTCGAATCAGAATCATCAAATAGGTTTCAAATCCTAATCGGAAATAATTTCATGAATACTTGATTTCCTTGGTCAATTGAGCTGAAGAAACGGTTGAAACTTTTGATCAGTGAAAAATTCATTGCATTCTGAAATTGAATCTCAAAATCATGATGAAAGAAGGCTCTTGGCATTTCCACACAAGAAAGTGTTATTTATGACCTAGGTTTCCATGACAGCAAAACATCATCGGGTCTTTTGACTGATGATGTTGAGTTGTAGATGTTACACTCTGATGACGCCTTGGTTGTAAATAAATGTTTTAGAGGTAAAGTGAAGTATCTTCTTTGATCAAGAAGAAGTTCCACCAAGATACGCCGGAAACTGTTATTTCACAAAATTATTGTAGAATTAGGCATTCAGGAATATTATCTGAGTATTATATATAATTGAGGTAGTGCTTCGTGCATTAGTTCTGTGTAGAAATGTTTAAAGCAATATTTTTTTATTATGTACGATTCATCATTCAGACCCAGCAGGGGTTAGAAATGCAGTGGAAATATACCTACACTTTTGCTACTCTGTATAGTTATCAAATCAGTACTTCAGTGAGAATGGGTGCAAAATGCATGAATTCTCAATTTTATTTTATGAAACTCATTTAAATTGAACGGCTTCACATTAAGAAATTTTGAGGTTTGAAATGCGTCTCATTGGAGATTAAAATTTTTCATGAATGGGAGATATTTTTGTAAAATAATGTTTATTTATCACATGCGTGGAAGAAATTTCCTATGATTACCGTGCACCCTATATTTAAGCATGTATTATGTACCCTTGAATAATTTAACGATTAATTTTACTCCATTGGTAAATTCGTAGAATATTTCCTTTTGCGTCCTATTTATGTGAGTAATGTGTTGCATGGAGTTTAATCTCTAATCTGCTAATCTTTTGGTGTTATAAAATTTTAATTTATCCCTTTATGCTTAGGGAATGCAGATTCGTACGGATTAAATTGAGGAATAAATGATTTTCGGTTTAGACCCTGTAGGTATGAGTTTCTCAGGGGAGTATTTGTATCCTAAGGTTTATGTAAGGTACTACATCCACTAATTAGGTTCAAAACCGTTGCCTCTTTGCATTCTTAATAGATCCGATTGAGTACGTTGAAAGTTCACTTGGAGAAACATACGGCGAGTCCTCCTATACCCAGTGACTATGGGTTATCTCAGCAGTGCAAAAACACTTATCGCCTATTTTGAGACTGTTCCATCGGTAGGCATAATGTGCATTGATTATTATTACAAATTTATTTTTAAAAATATTCGGTCTTCCTGCCAAAGACTGAGAAAATTGTCTGGTCTGAACGACTTATAAGTCTCACACTTCTATGGAATCAAACAATGTTATATGATGGCTTGACCACAGGTTTGTCTCTGGAAATCACCCTGGAAAGAGAACAGTATTAATCCTGAAGGGATGAGAAACTCATCAGTGGATCTTTTTATTGCATTTTTTCCTTTTTTCGTAAAATATAACCCCATTGCAATTCCTCAAGGTAAAAGTAAATGGCCTCTTACGCGCACTTGATGATGCAACAGAGCCGCTCTGTAGGAAAAAATTGCGTTTTTTTTAAAATCACAATGCAAATCCGTTCGAACACATTTATAATCTTGGTGCTACAGACTGCTTCTTTTTGGATCATCCTCAGATTTGGATGTATCACTAATCGAGTTCTGTGATAGTAAAAATTCCAAATAAAATAATTAAGTATCATTCCCTAAGTTATTTATAGAATCACGAAGCCAGGAATGTTAAAAAGTTCGTACACTTCTTAATAATTAGGTCAACTTGCATGTTATCATAAATCAATCCATTTAAATATGTAGATTGATAACAACAGTTTATATATGGAGAGAAATAGGTCCCTCCAATCCTTTGGAGTAGGAACCCTTCATCTCTGAGCCATTATATTATGGAAAAATGAGATTACGTTCAAGGAAACGTAAATTGAGTCTTCCCTTCCATTTAACACGTATTTCGGAAATTGTAGAAGTCATCTTCGATGGCCGTCTTATCTTTGTTTACTGGTGAGGCGCTTTCCTATTTAGCTTTAAATACCCTCCAAGAAAACTTCATTCCTTCGTATCATGTAATTTATTTTGTTCTCTAGATTTAATTTCCATTTTCACTTTCAATTCGTTTTAAATGCCCTATTCCAAACACAGAAATGTTCCAAATAATTGAACTGCCACTCTTTCGCCACTACCACATATTGCCAGAGTTATCGCCTGAAGCCGTCCTACCTAAAAAATGAGCCGCCTCTTTCGTCTACCATTGAGATGTTCTTCACGAAAAATAAGTTACTAAACATAGAGGAGTCTGATCCATTACAAAAATATAACACCGTAAAAATAAAAATAATCGTATCTCAGTGGTATTTTGTTCGCGTAACCCAATCTAATTTGTATTCAGCAAATTTCTCCCCGTCATGACAGATTCGTCTGTGTTTTCATTCTTTATCTATTTATGTTTACGTTTGAGTAAATGAACAAAAAAAAGGAAATAAGATTTCAAAGCAAGAAAATATCCAAATTATAAGCTATGAATAGATTAAATTAATGGATTACTGAATGTTTAACTGTTTCAATAAGTCCTTAGACTGATGGTATGAAACATTGAAGCCACTTCCTCAAGGTGTATGGCTACTCTCTCTTTGGAAGTAGCCGAGGTCTCAGCTTCTTCCTAGGTTTATATATATGAATTTTTTCGGAATACTTCGTTTTCATTATTGAGATTTAATGTTAGGATTTACATTGGTTGCTGAAGAAAATCTCGATGCTTTTGATCTTTGGCGTGTTAATGGTTGAATTTCTCTTTTATTACTTTTCTGTATTACTTCTTTATGCAACCATGTCAAAAGAGAGACAAAATACAGTCTTTCTTACCCATGTTGAACTTGTTTACCTACTGAAATACTTACTCTAGGAGTTTCCTTTTGTAGTTCCTTTGTGGATTCAGAGGATATAAATAAAATAAGCGTTTGCGGTAAAAGGTTTGAAATAATATCGCGATCTCGGAACCAAACACGGCGAAGCAGATGCATCCCGAGACTTTTCCGTATTCGGGTCGCTTGGCGAACTCTCATGAATCCTTAGCCGCGGCGGATGAGCTAGGGGTGATGGATCCTGGATAGTCCGGTTTTAGAACCGCGAAGTAGAAGACGCGGTAAGTTCCTTCGCATGCTCGTTAATCACCCTCAAAGGCAACAAACGTCTTCCATCCGTGCTTTCAAACTTGTTCACTCAGATTGCTTAGGAACTTCCAACGCCACCCCCTTACAATTGCTCTTTTCTTATCGGCTTCTGCCTCCGCTGCTCTCGGGGAGTAGAGATCATCCAATTCCAAATGTTCACTCTATTACCCCTCGCGGAGTGAAGTCTCAAACCGCACGGGATGCCTTTATGAGTCGCTCCCGCTTTCCTCCTTTAACTTCCGCGTTAGCATCACCCTCGGGTTCCTTTACATGGGCATGACTTTTGAGGGTGTAAGCTTCTCCCGAACAGCTCGAAATATAAATGGGGCTAAACGCAGTGGATTATCTGGTTAGCCAATTTGAAATAGGAATTTTATTTTTTTCAATCGGTACGGAATCATTCTAGATTAGTGGCAGAAAGAGTGTAACAGTCATATTTGGGCAGATGTATACGTCATGCTCGGTTGGGGGAATGAATACTCCATAAATTCAGAATATTTACAAGAATGTTTTTATATTATGAGGTGAAAAAATATTAATACTTCATTGTTTCCACAAAATATGCCATTATATCGATCAATGTAGTACTGAGCACAATTGTGGTGTCATCCTGCATGCATCTGCAACGAAAAAAATATGTCTGCTCTGAGTTAAAACTCTCGTGAAGAATTAATTGGCAATGTTCACCCTTAGGTTTTTCAACTGTAAACTAAAAAATTGAATATAAATTATTGCAAATTAATGCTAAAACTCAGTAAAATGAAACTAATATACTAACATATTATAAAACATAACTGGATTAAACTATAGTAAACTATTAATTCAATAATCATTGCGAGTTCAGTTTGCCAAGAGTTTATAATTTCTGCGTTATTTTCAATGATAAATATTCCAATTAACAGCGGTAGGAAAGGTGCTCTAGAATAGATATTTTAAATATTATCTTTATTTTGGTCAGTTCATTGAACCAGGGCAAATTACCAGTCAAGTTCCAGGTTGTAATGTGGGTCTGGTGACTTTTCATGATGTAGAAAACATTCAAATGGATGCCTTTTTTATGGCTTTATTTTCCAAACACTCAAATTATATATCCTTAAAATATTATTAACACACAGCCCTTGGTTTTAGTCAGAAAATGTTTTGGTATTTTTTGGTTTGCATGGTTAAAACCGTTAATATTAAAAAATATGAACTGTGCCCATGATTACATTGCCCGATTTATTTCTTATGCAGATTTAATATCAACATTTTTTTAAAGGATTAAGTAATGCTACGAATAATCTTCTCAATCCCACCTCACATTGCATTTTATGCTTTTATCTTTCTTATACTGCTGTAAAATTTCTCACTTTTCATGACTATTCCAATTCACTTTCATTAAACTTGGCTAAAGATGGTAAAGCATATGACACAGAGGGTGTTTCCTGAAATATTCTTAGAAATGGCCGATTTAGGGCTATTCCAGGGAATTGCTGTGTCTTTACGTGCCTAGGAAAAGCAGTTACCTAGGCTCAAAGCAGTTACCTAGGTGGTTGGCCAGAAAAATATGGTGCCAAAAATTGCTACCTTTAGCAATTGCCCTCTTCCCTATGTATTTACAGATACCATTATGTGCCGAAATATCAGTGGTTATCAAGGCACCTTGGCAAGATAGAACCCAAAGGAGGAACAACAGTCCATTCTTGGCTCAATGGTATGGCACATCGTTATGAATGTGCTGTTACGGGAATGTTTCCATTTGCATGCATGAAGTGGGTGTTCGCTGATGGTACTTAACGTAATGCTTAAGTCTGAAAAAACGGGAAGGTAATCAAACAAAATATCATAAAATAGGTAAACTGAAAAAACTATAGATATGATTTTACAAGTTAAAACTCTAGGTGCAAATTACCATAAGAGCATAATACGTAGTACATTGTACAAAACCGCCATTAACGACGCACTCACGGTCTTTTAAATCGAAATTAACATAGGACAATGTGATGACTACCCACAAAACCATTGATTAAATGAGATGATATAACATAATGAGTTGTTTTTAACTTCCCTGATTTTAAATGTCTTTAAAATGTTTCAATTCTATTCTATCTTGCAATTTAATCAAAAATGACATACTACCTTGATCAAAAATTTCCCGGAATTTATTCAGAAAATTAAAAATACAAGTTTATTCATCTAAATCTATATTGTCCCCTTCAAAGTAATCCCCATCGACTGCAACACACTTATGCCAGCGCTTGATCCAATCCTCGAAACATTTTTTATATTCGGTTTTCGGTATGTCCATCAGTGCTTCCTGCGATTTTTCCATTACTTCCTCTCGGCTGCTAAAACGCGTTCCCCGTAATGGTTTTTTAACTCGATTGAACAGAAAGAAGTCACAGGGAGCCAAATCAGGTGAATTCGGTGGCTGTTGGATGGTATTTGTTGCATTTTTCGTCAAAAAATTACGAATAATGATAGCACTGTGCGACGGTGCGTTATCATGGTGCAAAATCCACGAGTTTTCTGCCCACATTTCTGGTCTCTTTCGGCGAATTGCTTCACGCAAACGTCTCATAACGCCCAAATAATACTCTTTGTTTACTGTCTGGCCTTCTGGCAAAAATTCATGATGCACTACACCGTTGTAATCCATGAAAACCGTCAGCATTGCCTTCTTTTTTGACTGAAAACGACGTGGTTTTTTTGGTCTCGGCTCATTTGGTGAACGCCATTCAGTTGCCTGATGTCTGGATTGCGTGTCGTACTCATAAACCCACGTCTCGTCTCCAGTAATGATCCTTTTGATGAATGTGGGATCAGATTCAGCCTCGCAAATCATGTCTTTTGCGACGTCAACACGGTCTCTTTTTTGCATGAAATTGAGGTCTTTTGGCACCAACTTTGCTGCTACACGACGGAAACCCAAATCATTAACCACAATGTCTTGGGCGGATCCATAGGCAATGTTCAAGTCCTCCGCTATTTCTCTGATGGTTAATTTGCGGTTATTGACCAACATTTCTTTTACTTTATCAATTTTTTCACCGACTTTCGATGTCGATGGTCTGCCACTGCGTTCATCATCTTCGATTGACTCACGACCACTTCTGAACCGCTCGTGCCACTGGTAAACGACCGTTTTTTTTAGAGAATCGTTGCCGAAACACTTTTCCAACATTTCCAACGTCCGTGCGCCACTAAATCCGTTTTTTACGCAAAATTTAATACAAGTTCGTTGTTGCAAATTTAAATTCATTTCTGAAATTGTAAAAAATCGCCAACACACACAGAGATAGATGTACTCTTGGCTACGTAACTTTTGCAAATGTCAAGTTATGACACTAAGATTTAAAGGGAATATCAACAACAGATGTACCAATTTAACAAAAAAACAGAACTCAAATTGGAACGATGGGAGCGCCACACGGTGGTTATTCCGGGAACTTTTTGATCAAGGTAGTATTCACCGAGATGAAAGCTACTTAAAAAGAACACATTGGAATGTTTTCCAATTTGAAGTCAATATGCACAAATAGTAGTCCATAGAGGAATTAAAGAAATGTTATATAGCCGTATTAGGTTCAATATACTTAATTTATTCCTAGCGCGCATTAAAAACTGCTTAGAAATTGGTTGCGATTCTGATGACCATATTACATAGTGTAGGTTTTACGACTGCGGAAGAGTTATCGGATTCGGAGCGGAATTAAAGTCGAAATTAAATACTTAGACTTACAAAGAAATCATTTTTTGATGCGTGTAGCTTTGATTAAGAATGTTAAATAGGCAAGGTACTCTATAGGCCACTGACTGGAAAGTATTTAGCTATGTTGTGATAAGTGAAACTCTGCGACAGAAAAGGAAAAGATTTAGGAAAACATCGTCAAGGGGATCAATGATGATAGTGAAGATAGAGATTGTAGAGGTAGAGGACGGAAGATGATACTAATAATATCAAATTAAAGCAAACGAATCATTAAATATTCCATAGGGTTGAGTATTAAATGATGTTAATATCCCAGGTACATGTTGTATGCTGATTTGAAATAAAACCTTATTATACCCGCATCTAATCCTTCTCCAGCTCTAAAAGGCATACCTATTCGATAGTGACTGAAATAATCGAAGGGAATATATTGAAATTATTTTTTACTTTAAGTCAACTTTTGTTAATCCAAATGAAAAGGTACTAATTATGATACCCCTTTGTCTTCTAGGAGTTAAACATATAATTGTGTAACAAGAGAAAATATTATTTTTAGGAAACGTTTGACTAAAAGCTACGGTATTCCTATTGATATTGTTCAAAATTTTATGCGTTATGCCATCTATTGAATCCAAGTTCGTGGGACGAATTCATTTCATATCCTCGAGGATATGAAAGGAAATTTTGATTTATCGGTTGAGGGATACCAATTGAAGCGTTTTATTCAAGCATCCATCCCACAGCATGAAACACGGAGAAGAATTTATATATGCCAGCGAGGTGACATCGAAATATTCCTCATTCGTGGGTGCGCTACTGTCGAAACTGGATGTCTGTCTGCTCACGTCCTCAAGTTCCATTTGATGGAGTGGAGCAATCCACCCTGAAACACAAAAACACGTTTAAAAATTAGGACTTTCATCCCTCTTCGCCCTGATCGGATATCATCGGGAGCGAAGAACGAGAGATCCTGGCCGAAACCTTAGGTTCCCTTGAAATCGTAATGAGATTTTGAATGTATGCTTACTTTGGCTCGTGTGGACGGCATTACGCTATCGCCAGGAATAAAATCCAAGCTTTTGAAAGGGTATCAACTATGCAGGATTCTATTGGTAAATGCGTGTGCTTGTGTGTGTGTGTGTGTGTATATAAATATATACATACACATATATCTATATAATTATATCTTTTTTTATAATATGTATGTTTATATTCCTTGGAATAAAATTCCAGCAGCGTACACAAGAGTACAATTTAATATCATACTATATGTAAAAAATAGACGTAAATATAATGGGCGCTCACATTTATATTTTGCCTTTTCGACAATATTCGACCAACGAAGAAGAATGATGGGGTCATATACATATGAGTACTCAAAAATATATATGCATCCAGCGCCCTTTTATTTTTTCAGTAAAAAATTAAATTCAATGGTGCTTTTACTATATAAACATATATACGTTAATAAAAAAATGTATACGTATGCATAAATAGTTAAATTAAAAATGCCTTTAAAAATATTCCTTTTAGTTATTCTTTTGCAAAGTACTCCTTATTTTTGCGCATAGGTTTGAGTATGTACGTATAAATATGTATGGAACATGTGTAAACGTACGCATGCACACTACCGGTATCATTCACAAGCTAATAATAAAAAATGTCTAAGCTTATTTTTCCGAATCAGCGCGTTATATCTTCCCGCACCTTTAAGACTATGTTTTTGGGCTGTTTCTCGGGTGCAGTGAGGGTCGAGAGTAGGGGGTAACGTTGGTAGTTCGGGGCATAAAGAGGTTAAAGGAAGCATCTATGAGTCCTTTTGGCGCGAGAGCATAAAGTTCCGGGCCCTTGCGATGACTGGAATCGTAAAGAGAAGCAAAATGTCTCGAAATGTTCTCGCTCCCTCTTCTTGCGTTTAGTTTTCAGGATGAAATAGCATTTTATGAGTTCTCCCTGATTCTCTTTCTGTTTCTTCCCTTGAAACTTGCGTCCCAGACTCTGTCCCCTTTTGCAAACGGTACTCTTAATTTCTTAAACGTTTTTATTCACTGCTGGGTTTTGAATGTGACATCCTTGGTTTGAAATCGTCCTTGAGGGAAAAAGTAGTAGAAGAAAGTAAAATATATTCGTAGTTGTAGCGGGGTCCTTAATATAATTTTTACTTATTTTTTTATGACATTCACCACATGTGTTTTTCGTCTTCACTAGTTACTCCTCTGTAAAAATACAATTGGTGGAGTTGGGAATGAGAAAGAAAAATATTTTTTCCCTAGTATACGATTTTGCTTCAACTTTTTTATTTTACTTGCAGCATTAACCAGATAATCTCCTTTAACGGTCCTTTGATTTTAATTATGATTATCCGGGACGATGAACTTCAACTGGGTCTCTTCTCCTTTGCCATTTTTTCCCAGTAGCGCGAATTCTTTGTGTATTAGATAACGTTTGATGATTGTATAATGATTGTTTTAGATAGTCCAACGGGTTGATATGCATCCGTACCGTGTCTTTAAGGATGCATGGGATAAATAAATACCAAATCCTGTATACAGAATAATTCTTGTTATTTTTATTCATGCGACAATTTTTGAGTGATAGTTTACGCTTTAACGTATCCCTAAACAGCGTCGCGTATTACACGGTATTCCTCTCTTCTGCCCTCACTCTCTGTGCATAGCATTTTCACAGCATTATTTCAAACATTTGCCCCAAATCTGAAAATGGTGACCTTCCAATCAAACGTATTCGTGAGTATACTTTCTTTATAAGTGCGTATACATGCATATATATTACACACACACACACACATATATATATATATATATATATATATATATATATATATATATATATATATATATATATCTTATGTATACACGATATGTGTATATATATCTTATGTATACACGATATGTGTATATATACACACATACATACATATTTATATCTTTGCCCGGGATCATCATCTCCAACCCGGGCCCTGGATGTTATTTCCATATTTGCTTTCGCATTCGGTCTACGTCCATCCCCTGTAGAATACCCACCCTCAGTCCTTCCTTCTTTCTCTCCTCCACCCACACATCATCTCCTTCATCGGCGTCCGCAATCCTTAATTTTCTCACGTAGCCGCCCGCACCCTTTCCCTCCCTCTCACTCTCTTCATTCTCCTTCGCACCCAACCAATCTTCAACATCCCTCAAACAACACCCTAGGGCTTTCCTTTCTGAAGATTGCGTCCCACACCCTCTCATCCCTTTTTCCTCATTGGTTCGAATTTCACTCTCGTAACGAAAGTAATTGCTTTGTTGAAATCCAAGTTCCGTCTGACTCTGTGTGTTATTTTCAACGTATTTTTCCTTCCGTTTGAATCAGTGGTATGGACATTTTGCCCTCGGATTAATTTCTCCGTCGGACCTTCATCCATGGGTCCATCTGTCCTTTCTTTCCTCCTGCTCAATCAAATCATTTGGCAGCACCTGATATAGGTACGAACGGGTAAAAGGGGGAGAAGTAGAATACGTTTCGCTCAATCAGCAATCTGAAATCTGTGGACAGAGACGGCAATTCTCGATTTTATTCGGGCGTTGGAAGGGAATTAGCATACGGGATGCTTACGCCACGACTGATTAATTCAGGAGTGAAAGGAGATTGATTCATTTTGAGATTTTGGACTACCTTGATATCGTTTGCCAAAACGTTATTATTGGCATCTTTCGATTCCTCGTTATGCAGCATTAGTGACTACCATTGACTTTGATTTGGAATTCTCAACATTCTTATGCTAAAATCCCTGAATCTGGGAATTAGTAACACTCCCATTCGAAGGAAATTCGAGATATTTGTGGTAAGGGTATAAAATCCCAATTACTAATTAAATGATCAAAGAATCTATGCGTCAGAGCATAAGTCCTGATTGCCTTTTTAATACTGAAAGAAAATATTTTTCTTTCAGTATTATAACTCATTCAATTATTTCTTCCGGACAATTCTTTGAGTTAAAATCGTCAATGAGTAGTTTCGTTTTTCTTTATCTGACTATAGCTATTTCAAATTTTAGCTGGAGAATCATATTTTCCAGTATACAAGAGCGAGCAAAGCTAAATAGTCTAAATAAATTATAAGATACTTAAAATATTTTGTACAATATGTGAGAAACATCATCATTCTATTAAATTTAGTCATGCATTCTATTCAATTTTAGTATGATTTGTGATATTCAACATGGCTTAGTTGAGAAAATATTCTCTGCGACGTTATTCCTCAGAAATAAGTGCCCTCAATAAGTTGACAGGTCGAAATCATAAATCATTTTTTTCTAATTTTAAGTCAGCCATATTTTTGATACCAGCGTATAGATTTCGAAAACGTAATTCGAAGTCTTAGCATGAACTATTGGCTCTCCAGAATATTTCTAATATCTTTTCCATCCAGTGCAGGTATACGAATACGAAATGTATCGAAACCATAAATATTGGCTTGGACCGTGCCATTACTTTGACTAACGCGGCGATCGTGAGCTTAAAAAAACGAAAATTCTGATTCCACCAAGCAGGAGCGTGGCATGGCGAACGTGGCGTACGTATTAGGCCGTTTGGATTCATCACACCAAGATAATTCCTTTTTTACGATTTCATGAAATGGGAGAAAGCGCGGGGAAAGATGGAACCGAAGAGTTAGATAGATAGAGAGATAAAGAGAGGAAGAGAGAGAGAGGGAGATGGGAAATGCCGGGAGGCATAAAAAAGGGTATGACTGATAAATTCCACATCCAGATCCAACGGGGTTATAACGCCATGCATTGTTAGGCAAAATTCAAAAAACGCCAGAATTTTATCCACGTCCCAGTCGTAACTACGGGCTTAATTGCCCCATGAAGTTAACGACCTTAATGATGTCACGCAGTAAGACAAAAGCGGGAGAGGGTGGGCGGAAAGTGGGGTAGGGGTGTGTGTGTTTGAAGGGTTTTAAGGACGGCGTCAGTACAATGGTTTTGAACGCGCGCCCGAAAGTATTAAATATGTGTACATAAACGTGTATGTATTTACAGGGATGGATGCGGGATAAACGAGCCTGGGTGAAACAAGTGAAAGTGCGGGTGGGGAAGAGGAGGAGGCGGAGGAAGAAATCCACGCAGATGTCCCATTAATTGAATGAAATTGGGAAAGAAAAGTGAATGCGTGGGAGAATTCGAAAAGGGCGAGCGGGTGAAGTATAGGGAAATGTTTCCACAGTAGTAGGAGGGGTGGTGAACGGTGGAGGGGAGGCCGCGGCGAAGGAGGGAGGGAAGCGGGGAGGAGGAATACAAAGGACCGAGGGGAGAACGACTGCCTCTTGAGTCCTCCCTGAAATATTCACGGTCCAATCTCCCGACGTGCATCGCGAGTCCTTAGCCTGCCCCATTCCTTAATGTTTCAAAGGCTTAATTCCAGCTCACGTTGATCACCACTAACGTAAATCACCGAAGAAACGGAAATATTAATTCCTCGTGTGGCATTTGTGCGTTTGTTGGAACATTTAGAGGGGCAAGCTGTAACTGTTAGAGAAGAAACTATTTCAAAATTCCTTGCGTAACCGCTGTAAAATAATTAAATGTTTTCGGCTTGAAAAAAAAGACAGCTACAATTAGCTCAGATAAGAGGAAGCAGTTTTAAATGCCCACCTACTTACGACTGATGCATGCGACGGAGAGATGCTCGTTATTCTGTATTCGCACGAGGGAAAGTTGTCCAAATGCATTAATTTTTATCTCTTAAAAAGAGCTCTGAAATATGCCCTTCTCGTTGCTGCATTTGTACGCAAACGCGTATTTCGTTGCCATGGTGCTTTAAATATTCGCTGGATCCATTTCATTTTAGCGATGAAAATGTCGTTTCCCTCAATTGTGTTTGCCCATTTAACATTTTTGTGGGTCTGAAATTACAGGGGATGTTATAGGCCATTTAGGACGAAGTATGTAAAGAATTCGAATAATCTAAAACATTTTTTAATGGTCAACTGGAAATGGTGAAATAATATTTCATTAGTTAAAATTATAATTAATTAATTCAAAATAAGTTTTTATGCTGGTAATAATGCAATTGTAGAGCTTCAACAAAGATACCTTCAACTTTTTAATTTGCATAAAAAAAGAAATGATTATAAGTCGCTGAAAACGAGATAACAATGCAAATATAGCCTGAATGTATCATTATTCAAAATTGCAAAGCATTTAAAAGTGATTTATTTTCTCAAAAATGGAATGATTGTAGTCCTCTATTATTCAATTGAAGTACGTTATATCATCTGCATTCATGGCATAAATGTTTCAAATTCTTTATTAAAATTTAATAAATATACTACCTTAATAAATAAACTTACTTCTAATAATTTTGGCCATTCGTTAACTGATATTCCCTGCATTCTCCATTCGGATCTATTTATTTCTTTTTCCGGACAAACATGGATTATATTATACAACGGATCTGGATTAGAGTGATGCAACGTCTACGAAAGTTTATTTACCATATTTAAGTGTTTTTATTCTGGCAGAAAGGTATTCAGTAATTCACGAATGAATATGCCTGTTAGTGTTATACAATATATAGTAGCTTATCTTATTAAGTGGCCAAGGACCAACGTTTTAATTATTCATGAGGGTACTCAAGTTAAAATTGGATACAATTTTACTTAATGTACCATATATACTTTTAGACTCTTATTTTTGTAAGAGTCTATTTCATTTAATTCAATTTAAAATAAATGCCTTTACTCAAGTCCTTTGTATTCGAAATGAATATTTCTCAAGGCTATTTCATCATGCCCGAATATGCTCCCATTATGTTATGAAATTGCTCGTGAATAGTTAACGTCTTCGAATAACTTGGTTGTTTTGGGTACAAGCCATTTAGCATTAATTTTTAAGTTTGTAAAGGAAAATAGTTCACCGATATTACCCAGCCCAGTTATCGTTGCTTTCTAATCCAGCGGGGCCCATAGAACCCTTCATCAGAGTGGCCTGACCTGGAATTACACATATATATAATTATGTTTATATATTTATATATACTAACTTGATCAAAAATTTCCCGGAATTTATTCAGAAAATTAAAAATACAAGTTTATTCATCTAAAGCTATATTGTCCCCTTCAAAGTAATCCCCATCGACTGCAACACACTTATGCCAGCGCTTGATCCAATCCTCAAAACATTTTTTATATTCGGTTTTCGGTATGTCCATCAGTGCTTCCTGCGATTTTTCCATTACTTCCTCTCGGCTGCTAAAACGCGTTCCCCGTAATGGTTTTTTAACTCGATTGAACAGAAAGAAGTCACAGGGAGCCAAATCAGGTGAATTCGGTGGCTGTTGGATGGTATTTGTTACATTTTTCGTCAAAAAATTACGAATAATGATAGCACTGTGCGACGGTGCGTTATCATGGTGCAAAATCCACGAGTTTTCTGCCCACATTTCTGGTCTCTTTCGGCGAATTGCTTCACGCAAACGTCTCATAACGCCCAAATAATACTCTTTGTTTACTGTCTGGCCTTCTGGCAAAAATTCATGATGCACTACACCGTTGTAATCCATGAAAACCGTCAGCATTGCCTTCTTTTTTGACTGAAAACGACGTGGTTTTTTTGGTCTCGGCTCATTTGGTGAACGCCATTCACTTGCCTGATGTCTGGATTGCGTGTCGTACTCATAAACCCACGTCTCGTCTCCAGTAATGATCCTTTTGATGAATGTGGGATCGGATTCAGCCTCGCAAATCATGTCTTTTGCGACGTCAACACGGTCTCTTTTTTGCATGAAATTGAGGTCTTTTGGCACCATCTTTGCTGCTACACGACGGAAACGCAAATCATTAACCACAATGTCTTGGGCGGATCCATAGGCAATGTTCAAGTCCTCCGCTATTTCTCTGATGGTTAATTTGCGGTTATTGACCAACATTTCTTTTACTTTATCAATTTTTTCACCGACTTTCGATGTCGATGGTCTGCCACTGCGTTCATCATCTTCGATTGACTCACGACCACTTCTGAACCGCTCGTGCCACTGGTAAACGACCGTTTTTTTTAGAGAATCGTTGCCGAAACACTTTTCCAACATTTCCAACGTCCGTGCGCCACTAAATCCGTTTTTTACGCAAAATTTAATACAAGTTCGTTGTTGCAAATTTAAATCCATTTCTGCAATTGTAAAAAATCGCCAACACACACAGAGATAGATGTACTCTTGGCTACGTAACTTTTGCAAATGTCAAGTTATGACACTAAGATTAAAAGGGAATATCAACAACAGATGTACCAAGTTAACAAAAAAAACAGAACTCAAATCGGAACGATGGGAGCGCCACACGGTGGTTATTCCGGGAACTTTTTGATCAAGGTAGTATGTATATATGTATATATATATATATATATATGTATATGTATATAAATTCATTTATATGAACGTATCTACGTGTATGGCGACTAATATCATCTCGCATGCGGAACACCCTGCATAAATTACACCAAAAATTTCTTCCCGTGGAAATAGTTGACTGATCATTGCGTTATTATTTTTGTTTCCAATGAAGTCGATATATTTTAACCCTCAGCTTATTTAAAAATGGAATAGTGTTTACCAACACACGGAATCTGTAATATGATGAGTCATAAATATTAATATTTCCATATGGTATAATGCATACCGTGTTATAAGCCTTATTTTCACATCTTAAGCTAAAAGAGGCCAAAATAGGAGCAAGCATCCTTTACAGGCAGCAACGCGGGGTCTTTTCGAGAGTCAGGTGCGGCCCGTGTCCCACAGCCATGGCGATTATGTCTTTTTCATTTTTAAAATGAGGGCCTTTCTTGGAAACGTATGCGAAGGGTGGCTGCCGAGCATGAATATAGTCCATTCATTAATCTTGCCCCTTCCCTTTCATATTTTCTTCAAAGAGTTAATATAAAATGAAACCTTTCGTGCCCAGTGGAGAGCAGTTTCAAATGCTGAGAACGTCGCAATACGTACCCAGATCTGAGGCTGGCTTTAGGAACTTTAATTCCAAGGACTTTCCTAAGAAAAACACCCCTTGCAAAGGGTAAGGGTGATCGCCTCAATTATTTATTTCTTTATCACATAAAATCTTTTGAACGTTTGTACTTCGCCGCATTTGAGACAGTGTTTGCTCACGCTTTAGGTTTACTTGAATCTTTTCAGCCCAGACTTTTGTAAAATACATACCCGCGAATTATTTCACTTGACTCAGAGAGGATATATTAATGAAACCTCTGCGCATAAAAAAGTGAATCAACATTTATTCTTAAATTTCTGCTTTGCCTCATGAAATAAAATAAGGTTTGAATTGAGATAGAAAATCGTTTTTAGACGTGCATTTCCGAAATAAGGGGAGTGGCAATTTAGAAAATTGTCACCCTAGTCATTTAAAATATCAAAGAGAAAAAAATGATTCTAATAATTTTATACTTTTTTATTAATAAATTTATAAATTTTACTCATAATACGAGTTACTCGAATAATTACTCGTAAAAAGGAGAAAGAGGTTTTATGGTTATTTATTTTTCACATTAAAGAACGAAGATAAATCTAGTTTACGTTTATATTAGTGTATAAATAGAATGTCTAAAGGTAAAGAAATCACCATTTTTATCTTTTATGAGGTTGAAATATTTTCATTCCATTTTACAAGGCATATTCGTATGGTAAGGGCCGTTTGATCATAAAAAAATGTTCGTTATATGAAGTTTTATTGGTGGTTTTTTAGCTTGCTAGGAACCTAGTTAACTTTTCTACATAATAGCCGTTCACTTTTAAACATCTTTCGTAATGCTGCACCAGTTTATTTTTAATAATCGCATGATGCAAGTTCTGAATTTTCGATAGCGGTCTACCAACGGACGTCCGTTTAATATTCTTTGCTTTTTATGTTGCTCGGTGGGCATTTTCGCTACCGACCTTGCACAAGATTTGTGATATCTGAGCTTTCTGGTAACAATGGCATACATGGTGTTGCAGCCTACAAGAAGAAATATATCTGCCAGAGCACTAGTAGTCAAGCATCAACCATTGATCAGGTTGTAGTTCTTGGTCCACTTGTTGAACGATTTCGTCGGTCTGGAGTGAGAGCCTGCCACTCTGCTCCTCATCTTTCCTATTTTTGTGGCCATTTTTGAAGTATCAACACCATATTCGAATATTCTCTTCACCCATTAATATATGCCCATTAACTGGGAATAACTCTATTTGAATTTGGACAAATGGTGATCCTTCTGATCACACAAATCGAATCACAGCTCTCAATTGGCAGCTCTCAGGGGCAGCTATTTTCGCGGAGATTATTATTCAGTCACTGACGGGAAAATGACCACTAAAAGGAAAAAATAAAATCATTAGCTTTATAAAAAAATATTTGATGGCGTTTCAATCGTGAAACCTAGTTTTTATCTTTAAATATATAAGTATTTGAAAATGACCGCTACTCTTTGAATGTAACTTGTAGCTATTTGAGTAAAAGCAAAATGAATGTGTTCTATCTGAAAATGAAAGTTATACTTTCAAAAATAATTCACTACATTGAATTTAGTATTAATATTTATATAAATAAATAACTAAAAGTGAAGTATAATTGGGACAAGGAACCAATAAATTTTTCCATTCTAAAGGAAGAAATTTTTTGTCTGTTAAGATTTCAACTAAAATCATTTAATGAAGCATAGTCTTCACCTATCAAAGAGGCACGACCTCATCTAAAAATTATTGTTATATAGGGTGATAGAGTAGTTTTTTTCTAACCTTATATTCTATACAAACAATAAATTCATTCATTTTTCCATTACTCAACGTCGCCAAATTTTAATAAAAAGTTATACTATCTCAAGCGTTAGCTGTTGTGCATTTTTATTTACTGCAGTAGAACTAAGGTATCGAAAAGCTCTTCCTAAAAGAGGATATTTAATGTTCATTATTTAAATATTTTCATTTAATTCTTATTCGTTGCTAATGAAATTTCTTAGATTTAATTCATTAACTCTGCCCCTTATTGCACCACGCCTTTCATTGTCCAACACGCGATTTTACAAAATACTCTAATTAAGGTTGATATTTTTCAAAGCATTTAGTAAATTAAACGCTGTCGTTGGTGAGGAAGGGAAATTTTCGGGGAACGCGCTAAAAATACCATGTCGCGCACGCATTCGTCCCATCCCACGTGCTGCCATCTGGCATCTCCTCGCTTAGAGCAGTGCCACCAGGCAAGATGGCGTCGTGTCGGGGAGAGGAAGGGGTTGTTGAGGGTAAGGCAAAGGAAAAATTGAAACAAAAGAAAGGCGGTTGGTATGGTGGTGGAAAGGGGGTCGGATTTACAACCGGCGGTGGCGTAGAGACGTATTAATCAACGCATGTTTTATTCAAATTATGGCGACATCAGTTACAATTTCCCACTAAGAATGAGCGATGCCTGCCCCTTGGTGGGGGGAGAGTAGACCCATTTCGCTGTAACGGAGAGAGGGAGCAAGTAAAATGTTTCCATGGGACCCACCACTTCTTCGTCTCTCCTCAGACACCAGAAGTAGTCCTCACGCACCGCGCTGGGCCACAAAAACGAGCGTCTTGTCAGTTTAGTAGAAAATAATTTGTGGAGGAAAGTTTGGGTGTAAGATTAAGGCAAAAATAGGCCCTGTGAAAGTTTTCTTCCAAAGTGCGGAAGGTGCATCATGCATAAATGGAATTTTATGCCACGGTGCAGTCACTAATCTGTATGTAAATTGCTGTAATCTGACCTTGGAATGACATAGTCCAAAATTTGGTAATCCTTTGCGAATAGTATTTCAACTTGGCGCGATCAAAAATATAGTATCCCGCTTAGGTCGACGTCAGGGGCGCACGCTGCTGCTCTGGGGTTGAAGATCTGAGGTGAATCCTCATTCGGAATACGTTAATACGGTGGATTTTGCTTTTTTTTCAGTTTTATCTTTCAAGTGTAATGATGTGTCATGGACATTAAAACACCTCCGGCCCCATTCTCTTTGAGGGAGGAAGTAAACATGTAGTTGGTACCCGACGAGCACGGCCTGTAATAATGGTTTCTTGACTTAACTTAAACATAATATTAATAGGAGATTTTAATTTCAATTTAAAGAGACCCGACAGTTTTCTCACATAACACCATTTTGCAGTGTATTTATCGCTCGACACTCAATTAATAAGGAAATTTGTATTGCTTTAAAGACATTTGAACGAAATCCATTATCCATGTATTTCTGAGGCCTGAGTTTATAAAATTTAGCTACTGAGTTTACACTTCAGCTTTAAAAGCTTACCTTTATAAAATATATTCCATCTCTATGGTATGTGAGTAATCATTCACGTTCTCGAAACAATAAGCTGTGTCGGAGGAGGCGGGGAACTGTGGCCTTCGACTCCGCTCGCCTAAAACGAAAGCAAATGCTCGAGGTGCCTTTGCCACCTGCTCTCCGCCCTGCTCGACGGCCCGTGTCCCTAGCTAACTCCTCAGATCCGCGTTCTGCTTCTACTAGGTCTTTGAAGTCGAGAACCGAGGTTCAAGAGAGTCTTCAGGACATCGATCGAGGTTATTCAAGTCGATAGTCGTGATCGTGGTTCTTCGTGACACCTGCCGGTTATTACTAAATTTATTTACCTGATAATACGCAGTAATCATTGTATCTGAGTTGCAAAGTGTGCTTCCAAGACAATCACTTCATACTTGGCCATAGAAATCACCCTCTTATAATAAATTACCCCACGCGTTAACTAGAAGTTGCTGTCATTCCTGGAATGTTTAATATATTTATATTAACCTACATTCCAAAATAGTCTGCCTATAGACAAACGTAATAAAACATTATTTCTAAATTTGAAGTCCTATATATTCGAGAATGATATTGAAGTAGTATTAGAAACACTGATGATTTAAATGCTTTTATAAAATTCTAAATTACTTCACCCAAATTTAAATGGAAACAAAAAAAATATATAATAAGAATGAATGGTATACAAATACTATGAACCTTTAAAGGACACAAGCTAATAACAATAAAATGATATTTTTTCTATCTTCGCCAATATTTTAATAATTAATCAAATGCATGCATTCACAGTAGTATATAATAATATTGATAACTAACGATTCTTGAAATGTTTTACGTGATTTATCTTCAGATAAGCGTTATACTTGTAACCCACGGAGAGTATTCACAGGTTTCCGGCTAACAACAAACAAATGATTCTTTAAAAAAAATATCTTAGAATGTTTTAACTATGTTATTGGTATTAGCCCGTAGTATTTTGGATGCATATGTATTAAACCATATCGTTTCAGAGTCGTGATTTCATTGATTCAATATCCGATTAAATTTTAGTAACAACAATGCGTATTTAATGAGGTGTAAGATTGATTAATATTTATTATAAACACATGTATTTTTATCCATAACAGTAATTTAAACAAGTTTTATAAGGATTAATTAGGAACTATTGGATTGGATATTCTACAATGCACGATACCTTAGCTAAGACTAAAATGCAGTTTAAGGTGTGTTGTGTTTTATGATAGTAAATTTATTATTGGCAAACATAGCTGACTTATCTTTCAGTAAAATAAAATGTAACTAATATTGTGCGTGCATCCCATTTTATTAAATCATCTGGTGAACCCTTGTAAACATTTCTTTGACCTTATCAAGATTTTTTTGAGTCCAGGGTAGATTTTAATGAGAAAAATTAAAACGATGAACATTTAATTGAAGTATTACGTCACTTACTTGCGATAATGCTAGTCGATATTTATTGCCAAGTAATTGAAAATGACTTCTGGCATAGATAAAGTGAATTTAGCGTGAAGGATTTTATTCGAGTGCTTTACAGGAATAATAGCTCATATATTTGAGAGTTTTACACATTTTGAATATTGAAAAGATTTTTCTCGATGCAAAGCTTGAGTTCGTATTCAAACCCACCGGGAGCGAATGCCCTCCATGAATCCCTGGGTGGGTCATACGATATTTACCTCGAATACGGAGATCACAGAGCACTCCGAATCATTATCTTCTTGATTCACCCCATCACTGCGTCACGTCTTCTATGTGGAAAAGCTCTCGTCGGGTCATCCTCTTCCCGGATTTTAGGCCAAAAAAAAATAAGTCCCTAGTCGTCACACGGAATGCTGGGACGAAACCATGACTGGGTCGTGAGAAGGGATGGAGAATGGGTGTCATTCCTCTGACGCAATCCAGTGTCACTCGTATCCCGTCGTATCCAAGGTCAGCACCCGAAATTTATTGCCCAGCGAGTTCAATTTTTTAACGGTTTTATAATCGGGGTTCATCGCCACGCGGACTGAAAATCCACGAGCGTGTGCTGCCAAATGCGTGTGGTTTCGTTTTGACACTGTTGGTGGGCGCAAACAAGGCCGTCGACGCATCATTTTAAACGATGCTTTCTCGTAAATTGTACGGGTTTCATGAACTGAGTGCCTCGTCATCCAAATGGCTATGTGGCGCCTCTGACACTCGCGACTTTTTTTTAATGCTCTTAACAGTATTAGGGCCATCCGCCAATTCATTGTTTCTTTTATTCTTGACTGAAATAGCGACAATGAAAGATTAAAAATGAATCATATTTACCGCGGAATACCCAGATCCAGCTCATCCCTTTCAATTTTAAAAGAAGGTCCCTCTCCAACTGAATTGGGTTTAATATGACTTTTACAATTTTTTTTACGTTGAATGCTATCCGGCATGGGGCCCTCCGTATGACATCTCGGTGAAGAGATGGTGAGCTGAACAATAAAAGAGATCGTAAAAATGTCCATTTACTTGACATGCGTAAATGATTTCCTCGCACATGTCCACCACCGATGCTACAAAATGTTCTTTCAATATATTTTAGAATGCTTGGAAATATATTGGAAAAAGATATATATCTGTGTGTGTGTATATATATATATATATATATATATATATATATATATATGTATATATAATACAGTAATCAACCCGAAGGTCGGTTTGGTAGGTGATGGTAGAGTTCACCCACTACTAAGCCCGACGACGGTGTCTGAAGTTCACACATCAGGGTAGGGGGGCCAGTTCCTTCTCTGTTTTGCATCTAGGAATCATGTCCTATTTTCAAAACTAGATTCCCATCCCTCTCTCACCTGCTTTTTAACTCTATCCCACCAATTCCTTTCTCCTTATGTACCTCCATCAATGTAGTTTACCTTCTTAAGAGCCGACTTTGCCCTGCCTTTTATATTGGACAATTTGCCGACAACCGTCAATTTTAGAATTAATAATCACCGGACCTCATGCAAGAATTCCTCCCTGATTGTTATGCTCCCAATCCCCAAACACGCCTTCGAACAAAACATCCGTTTTGATAAATGCTATAGTGTATCCATCTTAGCATCCCTCCCACCCTCAGACACTCCGCTGGCACTCAAAACAATATAGCAAGCTTTCATCTGGCTCCTGGGTGCCTAGAATTGCCCAAGTGGCAATATTAGACATTAATTACCCCGATCTGCGTATATTTCCATCCCCCTCCGGCCCCATCACCTTCCATATTATCCCCAACCTTCTAAAAAATCCCCCTTCTAACTCTTCCTCTCCCAACACTTCCCCACCTTCCCCTTCTATCCATCGTTAACTTAGTCTTTTCCTCGGGTCTGTCCTTCTCTTCCTTACATATATGTAAACACATGTATAATTAAGTTATATAAATGTATTAATTTTTAAAATTTACTTGTTTGTTTGATTTGGGACACATTTCGCCAAGACAGTGCGGATAAGAGGGTTGACATTTTTTTCAAAAAGAGTGCATAAAATCCGGGCGTAGCATAGGCCACATCCAATTTACTTTTCGAACATTTTTAAGATTGAGAAAACCAATTTTTTGAAATAATAATGTATATTTTTGGATACAAGTTCCATCCAGAATTAATACTGCAATTAATTTGCTTCGTGTGTGCTTAATTAGGCATTACAACAGGTAGCATGAATACATTTTTTCAAAGGTGGGCAGCATTTTACCCTCTGCTTTTCGCCTTCATGTTGGATGGTTATAGGTGTTAGGTTTAGATTATAGGTATAGGTTACGGGAGTTGTAGGTGACACTAGCAGCCCACGGTTTTGATATTGATAACTTAATTTCAATTTTCTACTAAAAATATGTAACAATCAAGAAACTGTCGAATAAACGTTTTTCTTAAAATCGAATTATCTTATTTTCATTATATCCTATATGAGCTCAGGTTCCCTTAAGTGATTTGGTAGGCCCACTCATGGTTTCAAGTAATTGCAGTTTCGGAGAAAATTTTAATTAGCCATCAGAACGCAGTGAAACATATCCAACTGTTTAGGTTGTCTATTCAAGTTTCAACATTATCTTTCCAAAATAAGTGATATTTCTTGGAATGCAAAATCTGCGAAGGATCCGAAAGTTTTATTAGAAAATGCACACCTTAATGTTTATTAACAAATGCTTGTCGGAATACAGTCCGGATATTCGGGAAATTATGGATACAAAAACCATCCAGAGATTATATAATGGCTTGGAAATTTTTGTAAATTGTCTCCTATTTGTAAGTTTATACATATGGTTTGTTAACCTGTTTAACTAAATGATTACGGCCTGTGGATGAAATATCTGGGAAATAATTATCACTCTAAAGGGTAGCTGTAATTTATTTTGTACAAAATTCCTAAATTACGCAAAATTTTCAAAGATTATAATAAATAAACAAAACACTAGAGCAAAATATTAAAAATGAAGTAATGGTTTTGTATCGTTACATATTCTGACAATTTTATTTCTTGAACAAAACTCACGCCTTCTTGAATAAGAATCAATTAATTATTATTTTTCATATTTTCCAGCAGCAAAATGTGATCCCTCGCTCCTCTGGTGCGTATTCAATACTTGCCTGTTTAAAAGGGGCTTCAGTAGTAAAGTTTTAACCAACGTTGAAGGGAGGAACCTGGGAAATCACAGTTATCTAATATATAAAAGAGGGTTTAAAGTTGATACTGCGTTAATTTTTGTTAATACGCTAACCAATTTAGTTATCAGCCATTCAAGTGGGATAAAGATTTGAATTTTACTCTAATAGCCTAGCGTGAAATTCAAAAGTGCTGCCATCGTGATTCAATTCTATATATATAATTAAATCTCCTGAGAGGTTTTCTAATGGTGTAACAAAAAAAATGGAGGCACTGTGGAGGGTTTAATTATTTGGACCGGCATTATGTAATTACATTTGAGTTAATTTTAATTCTTAAATTTTATTAAAGAGCAAAATTACAACACAAATGGAGTTTCATTTGGTGTCACTTCGACCTGCATGTAACATATATTTGCGTATTAATTATCTTTAAAATGTACTGTATTGGAAAAATGGGTGTTGTAATTGTAAATTATTTAAAGTAAAAGATTGTGATGTAGTTCTCTCGTTGAGCGACCGATCAGTTTGTTTATCGTTTTACGGAGCGAGACTGGGCTCCTGGTTCGATTCCCCGGAGGAAATGGATTTCCCCTTTGGGGGACCACCGCACGTCCCAACTTGCTTGTTTCGTAGAGAACTCGTCAGGTACAGGTTCCTGGTCTGTATCTAGGGAACTTAAACGCAAAGGCAATAGCTTGGCATTTTGTCAGCTTCCTTTAAGATGGGTGGATCCTGTCAAGGGTCGTGTCCCGCAACTTTTGCGAGTGTGTGCGTACTCTTTACCGCCTGACCTGAGAGGCAGAACAAATGAAGTTGGATAATTGTCCTCCCATTCTTGGAGATATTCAAACCGTTTCTGTTGACATATGAGACCCTCACATAGTGTCAATTATGTTGCTTATATCCAGGTACTTCATGCGGACACTCGGTAGTACTCAGAATGATAATTTTCTTTAAATTGGGCTTATGTTTCTCTTTCTCTGGATAATTATATCAATTTCTGGATTATTATATCAATATTTATTGAAAATGTTAACTTTATAAGCGTTTGTCTGAATTAGATATGTACTATGCAATCGAAGGAAAATTGAATAGTTGTATTTGGAGTGTTGAAAAGAGTGGTGCGCATTCAACTGACGCTTTATATCGTTTTTATTGACTCAAAAATGTTATGAAATGTTTTAAAAAGTAATGGCATGCCATATCGTTTACAGAAATAATGATGTATCTGTATACTGTTTAGGCCTAAATTATGCATTTTATGACCTTTTCTTAACAGTGCTAATTAAATACTCTTCAATAAATTCAATGGGCTGCAAATGGTGAGCATACCAGTTCCTTTTTGGTATTCTAGTACAGGTTTTAATCACTTGTTCCCTTATGGTAGGCATTAAGGGCATGAATGTGTTTGGTAACAAATTTTATTCTCTCATAAATAATCATTCTAGCCTAATTTGAAGAAGTCCATATTTTCTAGAAATAAACTAACTCAAAAATATACTGCTCCGTAAATTTCTGTCCTTACGTCAATTTTCAAAATTACCTCATGTGTATACATCCGTCCTTAAATCTAAAGATGTCTAAACCGGTGAAAACTTCCGCTACGAAAGATATATTTTAGTACAAAACTCTT
The DNA here is from genome assembly GCF_022747635.1 of Hetaerina americana. Taxonomy (NCBI): domain Eukaryota; kingdom Metazoa; phylum Arthropoda; class Insecta; order Odonata; family Calopterygidae; genus Hetaerina; species Hetaerina americana. Next base: position 56,199,805 of record NW_027287538.1, read on the forward strand.
CTCCAACATAGATAGTTAATTACATGGATGAAGCTGGGAACCCATATCAAGAATATAATGCACCACCAAATATATGGGTAGAATGATTTCTGTAAAATTATGTGTAATCTCTTGTGCGTTTCATAAGGCAGAATGGAAAATAAGGAAACGTCAGCCAAGAGACCTCATTTAATTTTTGGATGACATAATGCTTTAGTTCCTTAGGGACCCCGCAAATATCTAGCGTTTGGTGTGGATGGACGTTAAATTACATCCGCGAATACGAGAATCTGCAAATGGTTTGGTCGAATATCCGGAGAACGGGTGTATCCCTTTTCCGAAACAATTCCCATTTCTCATGCTGGATAAGATGGCACATGTTCCGGAGCCTACACACGTTCCGGCTTCACTTTTTGCTTGTACTACTGACGGGTCTCTCTCCCACCTTCTCTCGGAAGTGACGTGTCGTGTCACTTCGCCGCAAGGTCGGTTTTTGCCGAGGGCGGGGTGAATGTCGGGCAACTTATCTCCTCCTCCTTCCCCTCGTCCCATCTTTTCCTTACACGACCGAGTCTAAACTCCAAGTTCAAATGTCCTTGGGACTCATGGAGTGCTGGGTGCTGTGCTGGGTGGCCCAGTTATCATTAATCTCGGAGGATTTCAAAGACACGGCTGAGGAACTGATATCGGGTCGGCAAAGTGACCGGAATTCCATCAGATGACCGAACTTTGCTAAAATTATATTCATGGGATTAACTGTAACTTTCCTCATTCTTTTAATTTTTCTCGAATTTCCAATAAGCCTCTCAGTTTAACTGTCATTTACATTGCATTATTTATGTTCGTGCACATTCTAATAATAACATCATTAACATCTTGTATCCCCTTGATTCTGCCACAGTTACAGTTATACTAAACAGTCTCAGGGTGCCTTAAATATGCTAAGCACTGTGTATGATGGTTGGTTTTAACGTTTAATTACTCAGAGTTTTGAAATGAATAAATAGAAACTATGCCTTAAAGACATGCTTTTATACCTAATCCACTCATTTTTGTTAAGCTTTAGCCAACCATTATTTGTTTAACTGTCCTTTTTATGTTACTCCATGCTTCATGTTCTGCATACTAAATTGTTTTGAGATCAGATCTTCCTTGAGTGTTAATATATACGATTTACATTGACCAGGTTGTTAATTTCTTTCTTTGCGTCTTTTTTTCACTCTCTTCAATTGAACAGCTTCCTCCGCCTTTTCAACAGTAACATTTCGTTGCTTCTATTTCTATTCATGAAATGTTTACAAATGTCTTGTGGCAGCAAAACTCAGTCTTTGGTAACGCGGTCTATATTTGGCCTCTTTTCATCACAGCTGATGTTACATAATCATATATAATGTATTGAGTTCTAGCATAGGAAACCTTCTGTCTATATTTATCTATTTAGCCTCTTTTGGAATAGAGCTCCATTTTTGCTTTACCTATTTTAATATCTTCTTAATTGCTTATCATACAGTCCATTCTTTGTAATACATCCGTCACACCAAAATAGTATTGATTCCTTGAAGTTTCTCCTCAATCAATAATAGTTCGTATTGTTCCCTCATTATTGACCGGTTTGATTGAAACAGAGATGATTTGATGTTTCCTATCAAAGTTGGACACACTTGATTTTGGGTGAGCTATGTTGTTCGTTCTTTTGAACTTAATATATATTTGTATAGAAATGTATTTATCCTTCAGCAACATCTATTTAATTAGATATTTGGAAAATTTCTAATTTACGAAATAAATATGACAGGTTACTTCTGCCTATCACATTCATTTCTATCTCATTTGAAAATGAGGAAATAAGTGAATGAGCAAAAATCACAAAATAATCAGGTTCTGTTGTCCCATGATGGGCAACATACAAATTCTAAATTTTTTTTTACTGGATTACTAGTCCTAATGATGCGTAATGTGTAGCGTTAACGTTATGATATATTGATCAAAAATTGGTAATTTTCCACAAAATAAAATGTAATGCGACCGGTTTCTATGTAACTGCATCATTATCAGGTCAGGGACCTGACGATGATGTAGTTACATTGAAACCGGTCGCATATATTTTATTTGGTGTAAAATTACCAATTTTTAATTAATCATGGTATTCCACCATATCACGCCTGAAATGTCTCTTTTTATGCTATATTTTCACACGTTCTTTAAGAGGGGGCTATACTCTCTTCGAGTATATATCTCTCGTTTCTTAAATGAACATGGAGTATATTTGACAAGTGACTCCAACAAGAGTTAATGCCACTACAGTGCTACTTCACTCCTAAAAGGCTTACACGCAATTATGTTTGTTGCATTTCATTCCCTTTCCCCGCAATTCATGCATGTCGTAACCACTAGTTAAGCCGAGTGGCACTCGACCTCTGTGTTCGTACCCATCATCGGAATTCGCTGCACGATTATGACGATGGGAGATTGAGAGAGAGAAGGGGAGTATAAATTATGGAAAGAACGAGGGATGGCACCGGTCAACTCATAATGAAAAGCTTGAAAGGATTAAATGTTCTTCATGCCTTTCATGGACAGCGAAGCAATATCCTCTCCCTGGAGCTACTATGCAAGAAACATGAGTGACTACCTGGTATTATCGCGAAAACATGTCACAATGAAGTAAGTATGGGTTTTCGAGGATGATTGACCGATTAAATCGCCACCAATACAATCTTTAACCATTTATAATATGCATAGTAGTTTGAAGGTGAATAAAATAATAGTCGTAGTGATAAGAGGTGTTGACTGACAATTAAGGTGATTTGTATATCAGAAATTAGTTGGTAATTTGATAAAAGTAGGATATTCAGAGATTGTTGGAATATTGGAAAGTAACACGACATCAGTGACGGCTCATTATTTACGGAAGGTGTCAAAAAGTCCACAATATAACGTCACATACGATGTACTGCAATTGATGTAATTTCAACATACCAACCAAACAGTATTGTGATACTCATGAAATACCAGGTGATGCTGGTATTCTAACCTGAGATCTGGAGATCAAAATTCGGTGCACCATTAACCTAACCTACCCGATCCCAAGATGGTATAATACTATTTTCAATTAAATTTAAATAAATTAGTTTTATTAAAAATAACAGAAGTTTGTAATATTCCTCATATTTAAATAATGCTGTGACCTGTTCTAGCTACTACATCAGTTTTAAGTACATTACATAAGAGAATAACTTATGCATTAATTAGGAAAGTTTCACTCATGCCAGCGTTTATAATTTTCAGAGTTACTGCCCTCATTTGCATTTTCTAGGAAATGGCCTGTAACACAGGTAGCTAGCTAGCTACCTGTAGGTAGCCGATATTTTCACAGTGAACACACAGCACTAGTGCTAGACTTTTATTTCTAATCCCCCCGAGGGTGAACGAATTAAAATATTAATTGAAGAGTAAATACATTGCAAGTGCTTGTAGTTCGAAACACTCTATAGAGTGGCTGTGATTTAGAGTTAAAAATATATATTTTCTTAGGACTAAATATTAGCCAAATTGAAAATAAGATACTTTAAAAATGTTAATTTAAAAAAAATATGCACACAAATATATTTTCTTAATGTTTTAGATACAAAATTTAATTTATCGTGAATGTTATGTTAACGTTTGACTCCTAAAGCCGCCCCTTATATCAGTTCTGCTTAGAAATGGCATTGTAAAGCCAAAATTGGAGAAAAATCACATATTTTATGCATTGTCATTAATAATTCCCATTTAAAAAATAGTCAATACTCAGCAGTTAATATTTTTGGGCATAGTAAATCACCCCTGGGCTTCATATCAGTTAGAGAGCGCAAGGGCCAATCAATGTCCAAAATGGTGTTTCATGCCACTCATCGTTTTTCTTCATTTATTTATCGCCTGATTTTCATATTATTTGCATGTAGTGTGCAGGAATAAAATTAATTAATTCCATTAAAGTGCATAGTTTCCACTAAATCATGCATAAAAATTTATTTATCATGCATGATATTGCTATATGTTTTAGTTAATTTATTTTAATGATCAAAACAGTATCTGATTTTTGAAAAAACCGGGAAGGAAATTTTGGAGCAGAGGTACTTTCATTCACATGGCTCTGGGATTCCTTTTCTTCAACCAAAATGACTCGCCTTCATTCAACCACATTAAAACAATGAGGGAATGTAGCGTGGGGTCACACAATCCTCTCCGACCTTGTAGAAATGGCTGAGTGGTTTTTTTGCTTTTGGTGACGGTTTTTATGACACCAGAAAAATCTCCGAGTGTGGAAGTGAATCTCAAATTAATAATAAAAGGAGATTACCTACGTAGGGGAAAGTGGAGATAGATGGCCATCCCATAAGGCGGACATCCCCTGGAATAAAAATGCTAAGCATTTCGACTATGAACCCCTTTTCATTTCGCTTCTCTTTCATTTCTCGATGCGTTTCAACCTCATTAAATCCATCATCCCCGCTCCGCAGAGGCACTCCCTTCCTCTTCGGGGGTCCCCTACCGTCCTCTCCGTGCCCGGTTAGTCTACATCCTCTCCCAGACTCCATGGTGTGGTCCCCGGTCAACCTCCCACTCTGTTAGTGGGGGCGTCCCCTCCGTTATCTCTTCTTCATGCCTCCGCGGTTCTCTCCTCTTTCAAACCCTCCAGATGTTCCATTCTTCACGACTACACTTTAGAACACACATTCCATCCAGCTCTTCCCGACCGCCATTCACTAATTTAACGAGAAATTTTCCATCGAGTGCCCGTTCGCTTATGCCTCCGAGGCCTCGGCGTTCCTCAAACTTTGTTCCGAAGGGATTCTTGCTCGGAAGCCGCCCAAGGACTGCAGGGGAGGAGATTGTGAGAATGGCATACGAATTAATTAGCACAAGTACAGTTGGTGATGAAAGCGTCTCATTGTTTCCTCTTAATCCAATATACTAACGGCGAACATTCTTACTGACAGTTTCTAAAGGTGACATTTGGTTCGATGAATTCCTTCTGGAGGGTCGTGGACCACATACTTGGTCATCTTTTTGTTGGTTTCTGAAATGTTATCTGGAATATCACTGATTGTCGAGGAGAGGATATAGACCGACTTAAATAACATGGGCTGCTAAAGAGAGCGAGTACATCTCTATTTCTTTTCTTCCTGTTCAGATACACAAGAGTCAAATGCTAATTACAATTTGTGAAATTTTCACCGAAGTTCTTTCATGCTTGAATTTGTGTGCTCTCTAAACTTCATTCCACTTCACCAATTAAATAAAATGTATTAGTAAAAATTGGCTGCACATCTTTATATCACACAAAATTCATATTTAACATTCAGACAAAGGATTCGATTCGGTGCTTGGTAAACGTGAAATTTATAACTGAAAAACTTTTGTAATTCTAAAAGGCGATGTTCACTCTTGACGAGTATCAAATAAAGGGGTCATGTTTTTCTAATTTGAGAGACAATTTAGGTTTAATAGTTACGGAAAATATCCATTTGGCAGTAGAAACTGAAAAAATTGTTAAATACAACGCTCAATTGAAAAATATTAATAATTTTTAAAAGTTGATTTTCTACAAAATAATATTCATAATGAGGGATCTGAGATAAATTTTATCAAATTTACCATCTTTAATGAAATACTAGCCCACAGTACACGGATGAGGAGTACCTGGTCAATAAAGGATTATAATTAAACTGTCCACTTCAGTGAACCAAAACTTGTGGACGCTCCGGGCAGTAATCCGTTCACCGTGAACTAATTCCCTCACCGTGCTTTGTTTTTAGTTAGTTCGTGTAGCACCTCAATAGGCGACATTCCTCTGCATACGGGTAGATAACTTTGATTTCATGTAATCCATTATATTTAAAACTTATTACTGATCATCCATGCAGCTGACACTATGGGATTGTATTTTTTAATATCGCTGTAACATAATATCAACCTAAAATCAAAATTTAACGCGGTCAACTGGGACAAACTTAATACATTACCAGTAATATTTCGACGTCAACGTAATTATTTCATTACGTTTTTTACTGATGCATTTCATATTTTTATTTTATTTTAATATAAGATCACATTTTATCACTGCTTCACATATCGCTAAATGAACTTTATGTAAGGAAATACTGATGTAATTATAAGTTATCATGATTGACTCTTTGTACGGTACACATATATGAATTAATAAAGGATGTGTATTCAAAAGCTAGCCTCGCTATAGTTCCCAGGTTTATGTTTTAATCAATTCTTTACCTCATTCTGGCTTTACCTGGACTCCTAATTGGTTTTTAAAATTCATCCATAACTTCTATTTTTCCCCTTTTTGTAATTTTACGGGATTTAATGCATTCAATGATTTGAGCCTATAGCTACCGAAACTCTCTCTCTCTAAATAGAAAATTCTTCCCAGTTGTTTGCTTGCCATGGTGAGCAGATTTTAATTGCTCTCTACTTGAAAGTGGCAGTACTGTCACAGAAGAGGAATAATCTGATTTTTCGCACTTATGCGGTCATTGGTGTAAAAAGATTTATAATATAGTATGATCTCAATCAGTCGCTCCAGGCATCATGAGTTGATTATAAACTCGATGCGTGCATTACGCTTTCCGAGAGTAAGGCACTACTACGTAAATGTCCACATAATATTATAAATTATTGATTTAAGAAAATAACTTTTAATTTCACTACAATTGTCACTCATTTTAATTTTTTCTCCATTTTAAAAGTAGGGATACATTCTTGATTTATCTGCATGATTTTCTTTCTGTGCTCCTTGCGATTTCTTTCTCTACAAATACTGCCTGTAATCCTATACACCTCCTACATATCGGCTTGCTGAACGATTTCCCTTGTACCACGGCTTTCGTCATTCCAACGATCCCCAATGTGACCTCCATCCATTCCTTCAATTTTCCAATTATAACTAGCAGCTTTTTCTCATCACTACATATCTGTAATACTTTGTTGATAATTTAAAACTCCAACTAATTTATTTTTTCTCTCCCGATTACTGCCTTCGTCTAATAAACCTATTATCATCCACCTTCTGTACAGGTAATGTTACGGGACCAAACAGAGTTATGCTCCACAATAATCACTTACTAATATTTTCATTTCACCTGAATTAAGCGAACCTCAGATTATAAATCCTTTCCCGGAAAAGCTTTATTTAAACATTAGCACAGTTCATTTGATTTAAAAAAAAATTGTTTTCCCAAGGTATAAACATGTGTTCCAAATAAATAATTTTTTAATGCTGATAATCATAATGCTATGTTTACACATGGTAATATGCACGTTTTATCTACGCTTTTGATTAAATAATTTCATTTGAGATAATAATCCAAGCTTTCTCTTTGGACCTGATTACTATGGTCAAACCAAATTTAAACGTAAAAAGTTGTCGATTTTTCTCCTAACCTAACTTTTTACAGAATCTTCCACTTTTATGCACGAACCGTTCTGGATCTTTTTGTTTGAGTAGTGATTGCACTAATGGGATTGAATGGCCCGGACGATCGTGGCAGGAAAATTATAGGCATACTAGGTTGAATGATGGCAGGTTTAAAGTTCGCGGAATTGAAGATTTATGTTTGTGTAGGATGTAATATTAGTTTATGTTCCGGAAGCATAAAAATGAAGCAGTTTTTAGATTACATGTATGTCCATTCATAACCTACTCAAACGCTGAGCCACTAATTTTATTCAATAAATGACTAAAGATATACTGTATATTAAAGAGTGAGCGTTGTGTTTTTCTCAATTGCAGCTCATCGATCGGAAAAAGTAAAAGTATTGGTTTCCTGTATATTTGAGAAATATACGGCTATTTTTTATTATAATTACGTGTATTATATATATATATATATAAATACATATATACATATATATATAAATACATATATACATATATATATATACATATATATATATACATATATATACACATATATATATATACACATATATATATACACATATATATATACACATATATATATACATATATATATATACACATATATATATATACACATATATATATATATATATATATATATATATATATATATATATATATATATACATATATAACGATTGTCCGGAAAAACTCATACGAGCGGCACAATAATGGGCTGACACAACATAACACAAATAGAAAAGAATAGACATATAAAAGAACACTTACACGGTAAATTGTTCGAGCTTTCGGCCCTCTCAGGGGCCTTCTTCAAGAGAGACTGAAAATATGCTATGGATCAGGAGAGGGGAAAGAGTTATGGGCGTGGAGGGGAGGTGTGGAGGGGAGGTGTGGAGGGAATGCTGGGAGGGAAATTAAATATGGCGGTTAAGGGTGGGAATTTTAAAGGAACGGAAGGATAGTATGTAGGCGGATTCACGAGTTCTCACCTCTATGTTGGTAGCTGAATCAGGTAGGGATTCTAGGATGCTGAGGGAAAAACACTGGTCGAATGAAAGGTTGTGGGAATTGGCGTGTGAAGGGATAGGAAGATAATATTTTTTGAGAGGCAATTAGCGTGGGAACGAGGTGGGGGGGCTATGAGGGGATGTAGGGAGGGGGGAGTAGGCATAATAAGAGGACAGGTTTTACATCGGGGGCGGTTGCAAGTTGGGGAAATATTGGGAAATTTGTCACGGGGGGGCGCCAAAGGGTTGGTGGATCTCAGAAGGTTTTTGAGATTGGCGGGTCGTCTGTATGCGATAGATGGGCATTGGGGTAGTAAGGATGAGGTCGCGTCATTCTCATGTAAAATTGGAAACAGTTCTTTAAGGAGGGTTTTCAGTCTGTGTGATCCGGCGTAATAGGTGGTGCAAAGGTTGAGTCCTGCGTCAGATGTGGGCTTGTTATTGTGTGGTGTGTGTGGTCGGGTGGAACGGTGGATTTTATTTCGTAGCAACTTTTCTGGGTAACCGCGTTTGAGGAGTGCAAGGTGTAGATTGGCAAGGTATTTGTTGAGAGTGGCTGTGGTGTTGCAAATTCGGTGTCCGCGGATAGAGAGAGAGTTAGGAATCGAGCGTTTCGTGTGTTGAGGATGACAGCTTGTGTGGTGTAGGTATTGCTGATGGTTAGTGGCTTTGATGTGTACTGAAGTAGTGAATTTGTTGTTTTGAAGTGAGATGTCTGTGTCAAGAAAGGTGATGGTGGAGTCTGAAATGGAAGAGGTGAATTTAACCGTGAAAGATGAATTTAAGGCGGATAAGAAGTTGTTGAGAGAGTCAGAGCCATGTGTCCAGAGAATAAAAATATCGTCTATGTAGCGGACCCAGAAAAGAGGTTGAAGGGGTTGCTGTGACAGGAAGGTCTCTTCGAGATGGCCCATGAAGAGATTGGCGTATGATGGTGCCATCCTCGTTCCCATCGCTATGCCTTTTGTCTGTAGGTAAAAACAATTTTGGAAAGTGAATGCATTTTTTGTTAGGACGAAAGTGGCAAGATTGAGGAGAAATTCCGTTGAGGGGCGCTGGGGTAGGGGGCGCAGAGAAAGATAATGCCGGAGGGAGGATAAACCTTCTGCATGGGGAATAGAAGTGTAAAGTGAGGTAACGTCGATGGTGGCCATAAGTAGGTTGGGTGTGGAGGGAATAGAGACGGAATTTAGACGGTCGAGGAAGTGGTACGTGTCTTTCGTGAAGGAGGGCAAGGAGAGTACAAGTGGTTGTAGGTGGTGGTCAAGGAATGCGGAGATTCTTTCGGTGGGAGAATTGTAACTGGAAACTATAGGACGACAGGGGATGTTGGGTTTGTGTATTTTTGGGAGGAGATAAAACTGGGGTGTTCTGGGGTTTGGGGGTGAAAGTAGGGATATGTCTTGGGAGGTGAGGCCTTCTTCTGGTCCGGAGTGGAGGAGAAAAGACCGAATTTCGGTTTGGAAAGTTTGTGTTGGGTTTTTGGTTAGAGTGGTATAGGTGGATGTATCGTTCAGGTGAGCGAGGGCTTTGGAAATATAATCATTGGTGTTTAGAATTACAACAGAGGAGCCTTTATCGGCGGAGGTAACAACGATGTTAGGATTGGACTGTAGGGTTTTTAGGGCATGACGTTCGTTCATGGAGAGGTTATTTTTCGGTCTGAGATGTTTTCTGAAGGATTGATTGGAAACTTTTTCGATGAGAAGACGTATAAAAATTTCGACAGGATGGTTACTAGGAAGGGGTTTTGGCTCATGAGTTGAAGCCGGGCGGAATTTGTCAAGTGCGGGATTGGAATAAATGGGATTGCTTATATATATATATATATATATATATATATATATATATATATATATATATATATATTGTTGTATCTGATTTATTTACTGCATTTATGCACTTTGGGACGTTGAGGTTTGGTTATAAAATTACTAATTTGTGGGAAGTTTTATAGTTTCCCCGAGCTATAACTCAGAAAAGATATTATACCAAGTCTAACAGCAGTGGGATCAATCAAGAAAATTAATGAGAGTATCACTAAATTATTTGTTATATATTCCTTTTTACCATAATACCAACCAGGCCAAAGTGTAATACATTTTTTTTAAAATGTTCAGATTAGATAATAACTTTCCAAATCATTCTTTATTCGGGACCATTGTCCAAAATAAATTAGTAGTGGTGCGCGATTTTGGAGTAATTTTTAGATAATTAATCTTGGATTTATTGGGTGCGATCATGGTCGCTTGTTCTAATGGATTGTATTTGTCTATTATGGGTGAAGATTAGAGCAACTAAATGGATCCTTAAATTTTGCCGCTGTGTGGATAATTGAATATTCAAATCTTAAGGATGACCTATAATGTTTCAATAAAAATCCATGGGTTTTCAACCAGGTAAAATTAGCCCTTTAAATTCATACGTTTCAGTGTTTGACTAACCCAAGGTCATCGGGAATTATTTGTATTCCTAGACCCCTGAGAACGATGATCGAGTACCACATTGAAACCTCGGAGGAGGAAGAAATTATCCAAGTTCGACACCCTGAAGATTTTCCGGGTATGCATGAGAACATATGCAATGAATTTGAATTCATAGGCACTGACAACCGAGGGATTCTCGAAAATGTTTTAGAGCGGAAAGGAAAAAAAGACAGTGATAACCGCGAATGTTTTTAAAGGAAATTAGTGGGGAAGAAAAAGAAGAATGCTCTCTTTGAATATTTTTAAGACAATTATCCCAGCTCAAATGTACTCACTGTCCATTGATATAGCTCAACCTGTAAACTATGCTATATGATCAGCATTAAATATCACTACTTTCCTTTAATTTATTATGATTACCTGTGATTATGAACACTATTGTAAATGTTTACATATAAGGCCTAAAACAATATTTTCTTCGTTAATAATTAAGCTGCCTTCTTAAAACTGGAAAATAACTTAATGCGATGTGGTATGTGCCTGACCAACGAGCTCTCTAAACGCGAATTCAAACTCTTGACTTCAAGGGTGAACTTCGGTGCAATGCGCAAACCCACATTACTTATCCCCCTGACTACCGCTCTCCTCCCGTTGGCTGCGACGCCTTCTTCAGTATTTTCCGCCAAATATTTTAACCTAGTTCCCGTACAAGCCAATGAAATTAATGGGGAAAATATTTTGAGTTGGTATTCCTTGTTCGCGTTCCGTAGAAGGACCATTCCGAGAAACGATCCAAGCGTCTCATTCTTTTATTTAGGTTTCCATTTGCCGAATTCAGCGATTCGTAGTGAGTAGTTCAAGGGAAACGGGTCCATTACCACACCGTGGTCCAATTTCAAGTTGACCCAGCATATAAAATATAGTGTAAACCATTCGTAGAATTAACAAATCTCGTAACTTTGAGGCAAAATCAATTGATAAATTTATGAAAAAACATCGACGCACATTGTTTTGGAATGAAAATGAGGTGAATTACTCAAAATCACACGTTAGGTAGTTCAATGTCTGTTCAATAGGTGAGAGTAGAGATTTTTTCATACTTTACCCTATAGCACCTAAAATTCGCATATCAGGGGAAGTTTCTTGTCCTGCATTGCCGGGAACATCTGCTAACGGGAGAATCCCACCGTTTGCATGAACCTGGGACCGCCCAGAAACGTCCGTGTTCTAACTTGGGACGTCGCTCACTAGCCGAGTGAGCGAGGTCCCGGGTTCCCTACTGCACCTTGTGTAGTCTCACGTCTGAATGTGAGCAAAAAATAAAAAACGAGAAACTCCTGTGTTGTCTTTGGGTTCTTGTATTCAGAAAAGATTAGATTTTTGGCATGAACTCCTAAAAGACATTCGATTTCTTAACGATAACTATTAATTTTTATTGTGCTTCCCATAACAAGTAATCACATGACTTGTAGCTTAAAAACCTTCAGTTTAGTCGATTCTCACGCGAAGATTAGCTTCACCTACTAAATTCATTGAAGTTATATTGTTTTTAATTTTGTAGAACCCATGGTGGAAATATTTTGAATTGCAAGAAAATTTGGAGAATTTCTGCCGTGCACATAATTAGAAGCCATTTTTTAAAGTTGTTTTATTATTTTCACGATATTCATGTTGGTAGTTCAAAGAAATTGGGGTTGAGTAAAATACTTGAAAGTTATACCTTACGATAATCGGTTGTACTCACGCTCTCTGACATATTAAGTGTATAGAGCATTTTTTAAAAGAAATATATACCAGCTATCCTGCAACAAAATATTTTGTTGAACTTTGCTGGATTTGTTTATTAATATTTAAATGAATATTGAACTTTTGAGATATTTATCTTTTAGTTTTCGGACTATAGAATCAATGTATACGCTTTTGGAAACATTTCATGCATGTAACTTGTTTAAAAAAATAGTTAACTATATTATTGAAATATGGTTATGCTATCCTGGTTCCTTATTTTATATATATAATTTCCTACTTCCGAGTTGGTCTCAAAATTCCACACTCTCACCCTTTCCCGCCACCTCCTCCTCAACCACCCCCACTCTTTCAATATAAGCCTGACCTCCGCAGCATTTACAACCTTCCCCCTCCTCCCAAAGGCCCTCCGGTTTTTCCAAAACGCCAGCCACCACCGAACAATCCCAACACCCCCCCTCCCCCCGACAATGCCCATGACATTGTAAACCTTTCAAACACCAGCCTTTCAGACAATGAAATATCCGTTCTTAGCAAAGGCCTATCCTTCTCCCCTACACCAAAAATAAACCACATAAACATACTCACTGATACCCTCAATTTCTGCCGAAACCTTCGATGGCGCGCCTTCTGGAAATCACAAAGTAAACCTTTCAGTAACCTAAAAACCAATCCCGCACTTGACAAATTCCGCCCGGCTTCAACTCATGAGCCAAAACCCCTTCCTAGTAACCATCCTGTCAAAATTTTTATACGTCTCCTCATCGAAAAAGTTTCCAATCAATCCTTCAGAAAACATCTCAGACCGAAAAATAACCTCTCCATGAACGAACGTCATGCACTAAAAACCCTACAGTCCAATCCTAACATCGTTGTTACCTCCGCCGACAAAGGCTCCTCTGTTGTAATTCTAAACACCAAAGATTATATTTCCAAAGCCCTCGCTCACCTGAATGATACATCCACCTATACCACTCTAACCAAAAACCCAACACAAACTTTCCAAACCGAAATTCGGTCTTTTCTCCTCCACTCCGGACCAGAAGAAGGCCTCACCTCCCAAGACATATCCCTACTTTCACCCCCAAACCCCAGAACACCCCAGTTTTATCTCCTCCCAAAAATACACAAACCCAACATCCCCTGTCGTCCTATAGTTTCCAGTTACAATTCTCCCACCGAAAGAATCTCCGCATTCCTTGACCACCACCTACAACCACTTGTACTCTCCTTGCCCTCCTTCACGAAAGACACGTACCACTTCCTCGACCGTCTAAATTCCGTCTCTATTCCCTCCACACCCAACCTACTTATGGCCACCATCGACGTTACCTCACTCTACACTTCTATTCCCCATGCAGAAGGTTTATCCTCCCTCCGGCATTATCTTTCTCTGCGCCCCCTACCCCAGCGCCCCTCAACGGAATTTCTCCTCAATCTTGCCACTTTCGTCCTTACAAAAAATGCATTCACTTTCCAAAATTGTTTTTACCTACAGACAAAAGGCACAGCGATGGGAACGAGGATGGCACCATCATACGCCAATCTCTTCATGGGCCATCTCGAAGAGACCTTCCTGTCACAGCAACCCCTTCAACCTCTTTTCTGGGTCCGCTACATAGACGATATTTTTATTCTCTGGACACATGGCTCTGACTCTCTCAACAACTTCTTATCCGCCTTAAATTCATCTTTCACGGTTAAATTCACCTCTTCCATTTCAGACTCCACTATCACCTTTCTTGACACAGACATCTCACTTCAAAACAACAAATTCACTACTTCAGTACACATCAAAGCCACTAACCATCAGCAATACCTTCACCACACTAGCTGTCATCCTCAACACACAAAACGCTCGATTCCTAACTCTCTCTCTATCCGCGGACACCGAATTTGCAACACCACAGCCACTCTCAACAAATACCTTGCCAATCTACACCTTGCACTCCTCAAACGCGGTTACCCAGAAAAGTTGCTACGAAATAAAATCCACCGTTCCACCCGACCACACACACCACACAATAACAAGCCCACATCTGACGCAGGACTCAACCTTTGCACCACCTATTACCCCGGATCACACAGACTGAAAACCCTCCTTAAAGAACTGTTCCCAATTCTACATGACAATGACGCGACCTCATCCTTACTACCCCAATGCCCATCTATCGCATACAGACGACCCGCCAATCTCAAAAACCTTCTGAGATCCACCAACCCTTTGGCGCCCCCCCGTGACAAATTTCCCAATATTTCCCCAACTTGCAACCGCCCCCGATGTAAAACCTGTCCTCTTATTATGCCTACTCCCCTCTCCCTACATCCCCTCATAGCCCCCCCACCTCGTTCCCACGCTAATTGCCTCTCAAAAAATATTATTTATCTTTTATCATGCAAGCATTGCACTTCCTTCTACATAGGTGAATGCATTACCCCCTTATCCATCCGAATGAATAATCACCGATACTCCTGTAATTCTGCCTCACTCTCTTCTCTTCCTATCCCTTCACACGCCAATTCCCACAACCTTTCATTCGACCAGTGTTTTTCCCTCAGCATCCTAGAATCCCTACCTGATTCAGCTACCAACATAGAGGTGAGAACTCGTGAATCCGCCTACATACTATCCTTCCGTTCCTTTAAAATTCCCACCCTTAACCGCCATATTTAATTTCCCTCCCAGCATTCCCTCCACACCTCCCCTCCACACCTCCCCTCCACACCTCCCCTCCACGCCCATAACTCTTTCCCCTCTCCTGTTCCATAGCATATTTTCAGTCTCTCTTGAAGAAGGCCCCTGAGAGGGCCGAAAGCTCGAACAATTTACCGTGTAAGTGTTCTTTTATATGTGTCTATTCTTTTCTATTTGTGTTATGTTGTGTCAGCCAATATATATATATATATATATATATATATATATATGTATATATATATATACATATATATGTATATATATATATGAAAATCGTTAATAAGAGTTATTAATATAATATATAGTACAGGATAGTCTATAGATGATATCGATTGATAATAAGAAAGTTAAATGTTTTAAACTAGGAGCGGCGGAAGGATTTCATTCGACTTTAGCTGATAACCACTCGTGGTATTACCAGCCTAGTAGTCTGTATTCCGTCGAGAATACTGGGCTACTAAGGTGAGAATGATGATACAAATACTAAAGGATATATAACTCTCTATTCTCCATTATGATATCACGGAAAAGCTTACGAATCATTAAAATATAAAGCGTCAGTATCTCTTTTCTTAGATGTCAAATATAGAATATATGATTATTTTTAGAGGTAAAAGGATCGATTTGTTTTTTATGTTGAATTAAGATATTTCGTTTGCTATGTATTCATTTCTCTCGGATCTCGAATATTTACTCATATTTTTATAATTTTTCTGATTTATTTAATCTCTGTGTAGAGAGTTCTTAAACCGTATCAATGCCCGTAAATACCAAACTTGAAATAACTTTTACCCAGCTAGAAAGGAAAGTCATGATCGGACAGATTCAGACATACGAGTACTCGTATAACTTTGAAACATCCTATCTGACTGGAGAATGTTTTTAGTGACATCTAACGTGCCAATGAATTTCCGTTTTCGTTATCAATTTTCCATTGCCTCCATCAATAATATTTAATTAATAATATTTAGTCATCGTCCAGCCCGTTGGTCTAGACATTTAATTGGTCCTTATGCATCATATTTTAATATGATGTTGTTTGGAACTACCCAAAATTTCAACGCAGTAGGAGGTAATTGAAGGTCGTTAACTTATCGCATTATTTACTTAAATTATCACAGGGTATTAAACCATTGCGTCCAGTTTGTCAGCCTAGTTTATGGCAGTTTCATCGTACTTGCAGAAGATATATTCTGTCCTACTTCAAATATATATGTTTCAACGTTGGCATTTACATCCATCCTTGATAGCCATGAGCAATGGGATCATACCAGAGAAATGTGAAGTTCACCGCACATATTGTCACGAAAGTTTTTTCTTTGGAACGAATCAACTTCCTTGGCAATTCTGCCTGAACTTAATTTCCATTTTTCTGTTTCATATTCAATTCAATGTTAATGATTCAAACTAAAAATAAAATTGGTTAAGAAATGCGGCGTCGTCATAAATCCTCCTGAACGACATAAATTTCTATCTGCGCTAACGGTTATATTTTCCAGCCATTCATCTAGCGGTTCTCATGGAGGTAGGGGTATAGACGTGGAGCTAAGACACTATAGTGGTGCACTGTACGAAATGACTTTTCAGCAGGGCAGGCCGGACATGCATGGCCATTGATCGGGAAGTGAACAAAACGGTTACCTAATTATGTAGTTTGATAGATGCTAAATGCCAAAGAAACTGCGGGAGATGCCGCAACAGTAACTTTTAACGGAGTCATCCGCTAATGTGCATTTCAATGCAACAATTTCAGAGTGTAAAAATCCTGTGACATTGTATATACGGTATTTCGTCACAACATCTTGTTCCTTTAAAAGCCCCAAAATTTCAGAGTTTAAGAGGACGCCTCGGTAGCTTAAGTGGCTAAAGCACTCGACCGGATATTGAGGGATCTGGGTTCGAATCCCAGTCAAGGCGAATGATTTTTACACTCTGAAATTGTTGCATTGAGATGCTAAATGAATTCTAATACGAATGTCAAATATTGTATGTCACTATTACTCCTGGTAATAAAGAAGTGAATGCATTTTTAACAGGCCATGTAACAGTTGAAAAATGATATAGCAATAAAATTAGTCGCACGCACGGCGAGTGTATTAGGATTTTTATACCTTCAGAATAGATGCAATTTTTCCTGAATGTTTTTTGCTGTTCTTTTCATAATAATTATTAAAGAAATTCATTATTGCATGGAAAATTTGAGAGAATCTAACTTGTGGAAAAACTAGACTGTTAACAGAAACTGGCTGTTAACATCTAATGAGGTTAAACTCATCGCTTCTTACGAGAAATGAATTAGTATGGTTTTCTTTAAAAACAAGTCTTAAAGAGTATTTTTTAAATTAAAATTTATAAATCTTGAAGTAATTAATGATGCTTGGGTGTTGAAAATCAACATGTACAAGGGCTGCATAAAAAGTATCGGTGAAACTGTTTTCCGGTCGTGTGCGTCAAGTGCTGTATTCAAACGGTCGATTAAGTTTGCGCATGAGCGCATATTATATTGGCACTGATAAGATGACATTGCATACCATTATCAATTAAAATTTTGCGATGCAAAATATCTGCGCATGATTAGTCATGAAAATCTTGACGGATGACCAAAAACAGAGTCTGGTGTCTGCAACGACATCGCGACGATTCCCCAATACCCTCACAGTCCGGACTAGGTACCAGTAGACCATTTTCTATTCCCCAAAGTAAAATCCTCCCTTAAAAGGACACCACTATGTGGCCCTAAGTGCCGCCAGAGAAGCTTGCACAAGCACCCGACTTCCCGGAATCCGCCTTTGAGTCATTGAAAACCCGCTAGATAAGGGTGTCGACTCTCAAGGGAGGTATTTTGAAGAATTTGGAGGCATCGTAGCAATATCTGATCTCATTCCTTCTACGAAAATTTTCCTCATACTTTTTATACAAACCAGTTATTTAATTGTGTGATTAAGTGTGGGTGATTTAATATTGTGATTTCGTGTCTTTCTCCTCTTAACGAGAAATATCTAAAAATTTAAATTCGTCTCTAATTTCATTTTTTTTATTGAAAGTACCTGTAAATGAAATGGTTTGAAATAAATATCACTCATTTGCATAGAAGATACCGACTTGAGGGTTATCTTGCTCTCGTGGCTGGAAAAAATAAGTAGGTGTCCTCTCTTTTTTGTCCCAGGAAACAGCAAAAATTTTCCCGCTTCCTAAATTACTTCGAGAGACCCCATCCCATGTAAGCTTTTTTTCTTCCGTCCCTACTCAGTCTCGCCCCCTCCTCACTTTCCTGCCCCATCCCCCGATGATATGGTTAGCTCTTTTGCGTTGGGTTCGCACTCCTCAGAACGGAGCAAGCGAGTCAGCCAACTTTGAGTCACCCTTATCCTTCTCGCATAAATTAGGCCCTCCCTTTCTGGACTCTGCGACATCTTCCGAGGAATACATCAATTACGTTCGCGTTCTAAGTTAAATTGAATGTTGCTCCCTTACACTTGCGCGGACAAAAGCTGCCTATGGACGTGCATAAAAGATCGTGTCTGCAAGAGAAAATATTCAGTTTGCATTTAAACTAATTTGACGACTTACCCTCAGGAAAACATTACCACTCCACAGCAGGAGATTAAATCAGCTGGGTAACGCGATGATTTGTGTGTACTTTCCCGCGCTGAAATTTTTAAATGTCCGCATGCACTCACAGAGAATCGCAATTAACACCAAACAAAAAAATGATTTAAATCCAAATATCGATATAAGTTACTCCGTATAATCCTTTCTTTAAATTCATAATACGATATAGAACCGTATTATATTCAGATTTTTTGCCCTTGCGTAATTTATGTCATTTATATAGATATGGGGGCCATTTCACTAAAACAAGCTTATGTTGTTTTTATGTAAACATACCATGCACATCGATTGGAAAATTATTTGAGACTATCAATGGCCTGCTGCAGTTTCAAATTTCCATTCGTAAAACAGTGACGGTAAAATGAAAGCATCCACTTACGCCAACTTGATTACAGCGTCAAAGTCATGATTAATGCTGTTTTTTTAGTTAGCAGTTTCCGATTTTGCATCGTCAACTTTCATTATAGTGGGAAAGTTAAATAATGTATTTTAATGATGCTTTAAATTAATCAATGCAAGAAAAACACGTGCGCATACGCTATTTTTCAATTACACACGGCCGATATCGTACATACTAGTGTAATAGAGAAGTCCAAACTTTTATTGTCGGTTGAAAAACTATCCATAATTAAAATCTTTCCAAACTACTCGGAAATATAAAGCGTAATATTGCTGTTCAAAAGGGTAGCTTTAGAAAACTTCCACCCCAACGTTATATCAGATTCATTGAATTATGAACCCAAGTATAAAGTGAGCCCTGGCTCCTGCGGAACTATGCCAGCTGGGCCGTGCGTCGTGCCCGGCAGCGGCAAGGGAAAGCTTTCCGCGGTCGTCGTCACACGATATTTTTGCACAGAAAAACCAAAAGCAATTGCAGAAATAATACGCAAGAGAAGACCTAGCAAGTTTAAATAGATGATTGGAAATGCAAATTCATGTAAAGGACAGGGAAATTAGAAAACCTTAATGGAGAGATTGAGAAAGGAAATACAGATACGTGTATTTTAGGGATGGGTGAGGTGAAATGAAATGGCATTGGTGGCTATTGGAGCGGGAATAATAGAGTAATACAGAGTGAAGGGGAAAATGGGCATCTTGGGATGACAATAGTATTAAAATCATGGGTAGGAAGCATCGTAGTAAGGATAGGTCATTTGAGCGATACATTATTATTATTACAAAAAAAATCTGAAGCTACAAACTTGATTATTATTCTAGTCAGAAGAAGGAAAAATAGGCACGCGAGACGATAAAGGATGTCCCAAGGAGGAAAAAATTAGTGGTCACGTGATATTGGGATTCAGTAGTGGGTGAAAGGAGAGATGGGACCAAGGTAGGGCTCTACAGTTTATGAACGAGGAATGACTGCGGGGAGAAAGCACTGGAGTTCTACAGACGGTGGAGTTTAATTATAACTAACACTTTGTCTAAGCATAACAATAGGCTAGGTGTACTGGAAATATTCCAGAGAATAAAAAGATATATCAGAGCGTATGATGGTTAAGCACTGTGACTTAGGAATATTTTGATCAATTGTCACAGTTCATCAATAGCGATATCAGTAGGATGAGAATTGGAACATGCATGCCTCTAGTTTATTCATCTTGAATTTAGCATTGCATTTCTTAGTTTTAAACAGGAAAGAATTGTGAAGAAATGAAAGGCAGAAGCGATACCTGGGACGAGAAGAAAGCATTATCAGGAGGTAGAAGAAAAAAATTGTGAACAGGAACTAGTACAGGAAAAGAAAATGGGAGTAGATAAAACATTTTTTGGTGTTATTGGCCGAATACCATAACGAAACATAGGTAGTAAATAAAAAAAATTCTCTGTGGAAAAGCCAAGTGGTTTAATTTTAAATTCAAAGTGGGAGTATATCAAGAAAGGGATATCGACAGTCGCAAACGATGCTTTAGGAACTATAATTGAATAATAAAAGGAAATCTTTGATTACGCGCGAAATGATTATTATGATAAACGAGAGAAGGAACCGAAAGAATGTAAATACAATTAGGTAGAAAAAATTAAGAGTTAAAAGAAAATTAAGAGAAAAAAACCAGGGGGAGGGGGCGTCCAGAAACTCAGCCGGAAACTAGTTGGGCGAAATGAGCGTGGTTAAGTACGCATTGCGAGGATATGGAGATTTGACAAGGGTTAGGTGAAATGGGTGCACTGTTCAGAAAGGTAAAACATCTATTTGGAAGTCGGGAAAATTCGTACACACTTTTAAAGATACGCCATGGAAATAATCAATAAAACTAGGAAAAATTCGAGAGGAATGGGTGGAATACCAAGATCACTTTGGTAAATCATTAAGCCAGCAGTATTAGACATAGAAAGTAAATATATTGTGGTTGGAGAAAGCTTATGATCAGGCCCACTTGTCTACGAAATAGAAAGGGTGTTAAGGGAATTAGAATCAAAAAGGTCGTGAGGATTGATTGCATTCCCGCGGAACTACTTGAGGGTTTAGAAGAATGAGGAAGGAAAGGCGTTTATGAGCTAATTAATATTATATGCAGTGTTGGTGTAGTTGTTGTTTTGAGATTATAATTTTTTGAATTAAATTTTTAATAGAATTACTATTTAAGTCCATATATTAAAAAATATCGGTAAATAATAAAAAGTTATAACCAGCATATCCTGTCTTCTTTTTGTTTTAACGTATTTGTTAGCGAATTAAGGAGCAGGTAACCTTAAATTATAGCATTAACTCCCTAAGGACATACGGTACGAATCCCAATTATGTAATCACGAATTTTAAATCCACCATTTGAGGGCTAGCAGTTCCTCTGCTGAAGAGAAGGTCTTCTCATGACACTCCGCTGTTATTGGTCATGGCTCAGTTTTGCCTTTTTAATAGGGACAACGTGAAACAATTCAATTCCGTGACTCAAAAGAACTTGTTCGAGGTGATTTATTTTCTGTGGCCATGAGCGTTGATATCCCACCATGGTTTGGAGATTCCTGAACAGTCGAAATATTCTTTATTCCATAACCTCTCCTGCGTTGGCTTGGGCATTTCCAGCTCTTCTTTTGAAAAAGAGTCGTAGCGGAGAGTGTTATAGATCCCTTCACTACACATGCTTTGTCGCATCTTATGCACTCCGCCCTTCCCCGCTTCTATTTCCACACGATTCTATCTTTATAAATCTACTACGGTCCCTCTTCTCTTCCCCTTTCTTACCCGAGTTCTCTCTTCCTTAATGGCCCTCGTTTTCTTTCACTCTCGCCCTCTTTCCCTTTTATCTATTTGCCTGGAGCTCGCCCCTGAATTCCATTCACCGCCTCTTTCCTACCCACACCACCCATCCCACTCTGAACCACCCCAACTTCCCTCCACAACCTCCCTCCCATTCGGCCCATTCGAATATCTTGGCCCTCCCCCACCCTACGCATCATCCCAACTCTTTTTTTCGCCACCAAAATCTACTCCCCCTCATCTATTCTTCCCTTCTCCACACGTGAGGAAGCGCAGGAGGGAGCGAGAAGCAAAGAGAGAGGGGGATAGCGAAAGATGGCTCCTTTCCCAGACTCCCATTCCTAACCTCCACCTAAAAAAATACGAAGTAACCCTCCCACCCATCTTATTTCTTATTGCCACCACCTATTTATTTTTCCTTTATCCTGTTCGTATTCCTCGCGCTATTTTCATTTCCGTACACACACACACACACACCGGCATCTTCACACACGAATACACACATACACACACAGACATACCATCCCGCGCATTCCTTTTATTATCTCTTCCTGGTTTTTATTGCCTTTCCCTTTTCCTTAACTGCCTCCCCATCCCCCTCCTCGTATTCGGCCGCCCACCTCCTTCCGCCGCCTCCTCAGACCCCACCCAGAGCGTTCTCCGTTCCACGTCCTCCGTGTCGGAGAATATCCTTCCGCGTTCTCATTCCAACGGAGCATATCCTCTACCCCTTCTCCCTCAAACCCTTGCTCCTATAACGTTGTTACTCCCTAAAACACCATTGTCCATTCTCATGTAACCTCTTCCCCTCATTCTTTGAAATTCCGTGTCGCACCCTCAGGAGCGGTGACATCCGTCGGCCGTGGCCAGTTTCCGTCGGCCCCACACTCCGTTTCACTGCGCAGTTCGCGCTCTCGTTTAAATCAGCGGGAACTAATGGAAGACTGTTTGCATAATTAAATCTTGAGACTCTCCGAGAGAGTGAATGAGTGGGGTGTCGATTGATCCCAATTACTTCACGTCAAACCGCTTTACTTACATAGATAACACAGCTCGTCTTTGGGGAGATTTTTACGGCGGGGCATGCTGCATGTCTCCAAGCTGGGACGTTAAATCTCGACTGCTCTTGGGTCGAAGATGGAAGGCGTCTGCGCATGGCGGGAGAACGTAGCAAATCACAATAATCACGCCTACGTAAAACCTTAATGTCACTCCTCTTCTCTTCGAAACTTCGAAACGAAACTGTATAAAAGGAAAGCAATTCACAATGCAAGGTAATGCCCGCTGACATGGTTGCCGGAAGGGAGGAAAAACTTTCTCGATTTTCCTTTTTCATAAATTTAAGATAAATCTGATTTTTTTGCCAACCCAGCATATAAAACGTATCAAGGATGCTACGTGCTGGAGAGGAAAATGACACCCTTTTAAAATGCGAGGCGGAAAAGGGTATTAAATGATTAATGAGGTAGCTTCACTGCTCTTTTGCAAACCCGTTCCACGGATTATAACCTACTGGTCAACTTTTGCTTAAAATATTAACGTACAATGACCCACTTTTTCTCACATTTTGACCATAAAGTTTAAATATTCATGTTTTAGAACGGGTTTAGTCGAAATTTGTGTTTAATTCAGTGATTAATTATAATGCTAAAATGCTGGAAATTTTATTGAAACGTTGATGGCTCTGTGAGCATTAGACGTTTATATGTGACATTATTTGGATATTATGACCGCCGGTGCAAGAATATCATTTCTGTAAGGTAATTGAACTGCAACATTATGAGTTTTGTTTCATTGTCAGAGTTATGTCAAGAACCGCTTAAAATCGACCATTTAATGATAAATCTCCCATTTTTTCCCAAATACAGGATAATAATCAGGTATACATGTAAATTTAAAAATAATTTCAATTCAAAATGTTTTTTTCAACCAAGAGATAATTTCCGACAAATTGGACAGACATGAAGTCAGTGAAGGAGACAGAAAATGTGGACAATAGACAATTTCATCCTAAAATTTTATTTAAAATCAAATTGATTAAAAAATATTTCTATCTCCAGGAAAAATGCTCTAAAATAATATATATATATATAAACCATAAACACAGTAATCGACCCGAAGGTCGGTTTAGTAGGTGATGGTAGAGTTCACCCAATACTAAGCCCTATACGGCGTGTGAAAATTCACACATCAGGGTAGGGGGGCCAGTTGCTTTCCCTGTGCCGGTTATGGTTCCCCAGGAAGACGTAGTACCCGAAAAATCACTTTAGCTTGGGTGGAGCTGCAGGTGCCCAAAGTGCCTTGCCCGGGAATCAAACCCGGGACCCTCCGGTCAGCTGTCCAACGCTCTACCCACTGGACTACCGCGACCCACTAATATATATATATATATATATATATATATATATATATATATATATATATATATATATATATATATATATATATATATATATACTTTCAAAATAGAAGACCTCGTAATAATTAAAATGTTATTTCTTCATAACGAATGAGGATCTGTAGCAAGTACGAGTATTGTTCAAAGATAATTACTATGAGAACAAAAATCCTAGTAACATGATCGTAGAAAAAAAGGGACCCGTTGGAACCTATTAAATATAAACCTACCGGAAATTGAAGGAAGACGCTTTGCATGT
This sequence comes from Hetaerina americana, assembly GCF_022747635.1. Lineage (NCBI taxonomy): Eukaryota > Metazoa > Arthropoda > Insecta > Odonata > Calopterygidae > Hetaerina > Hetaerina americana. The sequence goes on from NW_027287538.1 coordinate 56,224,570, forward strand.
TCAAATTTGTACATATTGCCTTTTGAAATGAAATATTTAATGAAGACTAAATGACATCATTTGGTATATATTATGGTATGAAGTAAAGCTCGTTGTCCATTAGCATAATGTATGCATAATATCTAAAGTTCAAAAGGTTATATTTAGCCGAATGTGGTCCACTCAAAAGATTGCTCATCACATTAAAATGGTGTAGGTCGGTAAATTCGTAATCAAATTAAATCCTGTGCCAACTACCCGAACGACAAGTGCATGTTCGATGCGGTAGTTGGCGCTTGAGCTGTCAAAGTGGCCCCACGAGGCACCGAGCACGTTTCCTGGGGATGACAGGATATGCCAGCAGAATTCCGGCCTTTTGTAGTATGCCTCGTGGGGACAGTTTCCAGTGCAGCACACAACTCGAAGGATGGGATGTGACTTAAATGGACCCGCTAGCGTCCTCATTTGGGTGTTGGTTTGATGCCGAAACTTGGTTCCGCTCACTCCTGTTCCTCCTTTGTACTTCATACTAATTACCTTGCCATCCTAAGTGGCACTAATGACGTTAAAAATCCCACACATCCAGCACAGACTGCGAGTGAAAATAAGCAAGCGGTAGTTACTATCCTTAGCCTTTGGTTCCTGACGTTAATGCGTAGGCTAATTGTGACCATCATATTAGGACGACTGAGGGTCACACTACCCGGCTAATCAAAGATGTGCGTACGATGATCGGGGTTTAAAAATTGGTGCGTAGGTATATATTTAATCACGTGTGGCTAATTGCTGATTGATTATGGACTGCGACCCTCAATACGTCCTCATGCGAAAGTCGTGATATTCTAGATAAAATTTTACCTCGGGCAGAAAAAAAAAGACATTTGCGTGATTTAATGCAGAAAAGTAGGGCACATCAGTAGACTCGATAAGAGTTCCATCTGTAGCTGCTCGCGGTAGCCTTATCACTCCCCTCCTCTCATTGCCTTCTCCCCTTAGACTCCCTTTAAAATTCCTTCCGTCCTGCATCACCCTTACCCTCCACCTCTTTAAAGAGTCCACGCCATCCATTGCTGATCTCTCTTTCTCGCCCCCAATCCACCCTCCCCCCAGACACTCCATTTTCCCTATTTAATTTCCCTCCGCATCACACGGCAGTTTTCCTCACGCGAGGGCCGTAATTCGTCCGGGTCAGCAAGCGAGAGGGAGGGAAAGCGTTTTAGTTTTCAGCCCAGTCCCCACCGTTTATGCCTCTCCCAACTCCGCTCACTCCTTCTTTCCCCTCCCTTACCTCTCTTCCCCCACGGTCTGCCAAACTCCCTCGTTCCCCTCACTTTGCTCGAACCCTCTTGCTAGTCATGGTCACACCTTCATCCTCTATCTTTATTCCATGTCGTTGCAGCTTTGACCTCACTCACTTTGCCTTCCGCCGGATCAGTGTTGTTGAAAACCTTTACAGATGTTAAATTAATACTTTCAATATAAGTCAAGCAAATATTGGAATTGATATATGTACTAAACACATATTTTCTCACGTTGTGTAATTTTTAAATAGAGAATGAACCCTATACGAGGACACGTCATTTTTACGAATTATTGATTTGTTCCCAATTGTTTTGGAGGTATAAATAAAAGCTAAACTAATTTTTTTGGGAAAAAATTGTTCGGATGCATTCATACGTTTATTCTTCTTAAACACAAAACATTCTACCAAAGGATGTTTGATAAATATTTTATTTGCGAATTTACACCGAACGCTTAAAATGTATTAATTCGTTTTTTCATCTAAAGTAAAAAATACAGCTCGGAAAAAGAGCTCTGTATTCAATTTTGCATTTTTTTTAGGGCATTCACGAATATTTTACAATTTTTGTTTGTCAAATGCTTAGAAATTCACCATTTCATTGAATTCTATTGTTTAATGCTGGATGAATGTTTAGAACCATAAATTGAAAAATATTGCTACTAGGAGTGTTATGTTTCAATTTTGGCACTTCTGACTGAGCGGCGACTTAGTAGAACGTCCAATTACTCAAAGTTCTCTCAAGCACGCTTGCAAAGCCTTGTTCATAATTACACGTTACCACATAAAGGACTGATATGATTGAGAGTTTGTGTTCACTATTATAAGCTATCTTCTAGAGTTTGCTGTTAATTATTACCCAACGTACGAACCATTGCAAACGGTTCACACATGAACCAATAATTAACCTAACTACAATTATTCATGTGAAGGGGAAGCGAGGCAAATATTTCTTAATGAGAATGTTAAACATGAATTAATAACATAAGTCGCATGATCTCCATTGAGTTCGACTAAATCAGTAAACATTTTACCCAGAAGGATTAATCTATTCAGTTACTAAATTAGGCAGCCCAAAAACCGCGCTTTTACTTGGCCATGTTCTGATATTTACATTTTTCTCACATAAATTCCGTGTGATATGTTAATTTTATGAATACAATTGTAATAGTCTTCGTAACTTAACAACCAGGTAGCTCATTTTGGAAGAATAGCAACTTAATAATAAATAAAATAGATGACTTTTGGTATTAATTTAAAAACTGAACTTCAAAGAATATTTATTCACGCAAAAGACAATAGTCATATATTTAAACTTATTCATAAAACCTATTAACTCCAAAAATATTTGGAGTAAAATTTTATTAAAATATGAGAGATGAGGACTTTGAAGAGAAGATTGTAGGTGATCGAAATGGGTTGTTGTTGACATCAATAAAAAATGATACACACACACATACAGGGTTCGTCCGGAAAATAAGTGTACTGACTCCTGGGCTGGGCGCGCCGCTCCAGGCGCGCCCAGCACCGCTCTGACGGGCTGCGATTGGAGGGGGGTATGTTGGCAAGCGACGCTGAAAAAGGCAGTCGGCTCTGAGCTGTGGTGTAGTGAGGAGCTCTGTTAACGCGAACCTCCACGCTTCGACCCACGTCACGGAACGCGGTGCCGAAGTTTTTGGAGCAGCGTTATTCCATCAAATTTGCGGTAAAGCTTGGGAAATCGTCTACCGAAACTGTCGGTATGATTAACCAGGCTTACGGGGAGTCAGCCATGTCCAGAAACATGATCTTTGAGTGGCACAAGATGTTCGTGGAGGGCATAGAAGAGGTCGACGACGAGTCTTCGAGAGGTTCCCGATGATGCCTTCGCGGGAGCGTTCCAGGAATGGGAACGCCGCTGGAACAAGTGTATCGACTCACAAGGGTCCTATATTGAGGAATATTAGCTTAAGATATGTAAAAGTGTAATAAATTTTTTTTCCTGAGCTCAGTACACTTATTTTCCGGACGAACCCTGTATATGCATATATATACACATACACACACACATCTATATATATATATATATATATATATATATATATATATATATATATATATACACATATATATACACATATACACATATATATACACATATACACATACATACACACATATTGTGAATTGGAAATTCAGTGCGACAGGTATGGAAAATAACTTAGCTAAACATTAAAATGGGAGGGCAAAAACTAGAGCAGGTAGAAAAGTTTCCGTATCTCGGAAGTGTTTTGGACCAACAGGGTCAAAGTAGTAGGGACGTAAGGAGAAGAATTGCGCTAGGCAAATGGGCTTTCACAAGGAGGAGGGAGTTAATGACAGGGACGTTGAGTAAGGATATTAAGAAAATACTCGTAAAAACTTTGATATGGAGCGCAGCAATGTAAGGCGCGGAAACGTGGTCTTTGAAGCAGGAGGATAGACTTAGACTGGAGTTTTTAGGAATGTGTGTCTGGAGAAGAATGGAGAAAGTGAAATGGACTGAGAAGAAAACAAATGAGGAAGTACTTGGTATGGTGGGCGAAGAGAGGGTTTTGTTGGGAGAATAATCCTAAGGAGGCAGGAAAAGTGGCTGAAGGGGGTACTGACCGGCAGCGGGATGTTGAAGACTGTAATTGAGGGGAGAATGTTGGGGAAACGAGGAAAGGGAAGGAACAGGATAGGGATGTTGGACGGGATGAAGGGAGGAAGACAGTACTCAGATATGAAGAGGGACCTGATGTGGAGAGGATGCTGGATTTTGTGTTTTGGTAGGAGTCACAAAATATTTATTTAGTTGCTGTGTCCATCCAAAAACCTACCTCAACCGGTAGATTACCTAGTAATAATAATAATAGTGTATGTGTGTTTGTGTATCAATTAGGGGGTAAACGTACACAAAGTGGAGGGAAGATATTTGCATCCTGAGGCACGTGAGTTTACTGAATAACTTAACAGAATGAGTTTTTTGAGGAAGGAATACAGAGGTAGGCCGCAAGTAAATGACGGGAATCAGTTGAATGAAAGTAATAAAGGGAGAGCGTAGTTAATGTGAGTAAACTCGGTAAGGTGTGACTAGGTGAAAAATCAATTCTCGGATTCGTAACTCACGTTGAAGATCCATCATATCTTGTGTAATGACGAATTTGATTATTCCCTTATTACGTCCTGTCCTTAGAGAAAGTTAAGTAAGAGATTATCATCATGAATCGTGATATCACTCTCCATGTCCTCCAAAGCCTTTTGGATTAATTTGGAGAAAAATGCTCTTTCAAGTAATATACTAAGTGAAGCTAAATGAAGAGAGAAATTAGATATGAATCATAACCTAATAAAGTACCATTTTCAGTGCTCGAAGCGCACAAATAAAGTACGTGGCCATTTGCATATTCAGAGAGAAATAACACGGCCTCCGATGCCAGCAGCGTGCGAATCGCAATTAGAGCACAGGGTGTGGAGGAAGGGGTCAGGGCTGGATGGCGGAGTGGGAGGTTGGAGGACGCGGGAGGCAACCAAGGAGGGAGTGAAGGGTGGTCGAAAGTGAAAGGAAGGGAAGGCAAAATGAAATGCATCCAATTTGGATTCATCCATAAATGACGTCACGATCCGTGTGACATAAGGTGAAACGAGTTGGTAGTTTCGCGAACCGAGGGGAGATCGGGGCTAAAGCACTAAGGCTAATTCGGCGTCACGGATCCCTCTCACCACACGCCCCTCGTAAAAAGAACGTTAACTTAATCCAATTACATCCTCGGACTAACGTAAAACTTTGGGTAGGATTGCAGCCCTCTTAAAATTGGAATGTGAAGTTAAAAAATAGACGGCATTTGGTTAACTCTATCCGTATTCCTGGTGCAAGAACGGCTCTAGGATAATAAACCGTTGCATAAGCCAATAATGTCTTCTCAGAAAACAATGGTATATAATGTGCAAGAATGTTGTTGAAGTATGAAAATAACTATTAAACATGAATGCAGACCTTACCATTGTATAAACCTGTTATCCGTGGATTTATCTTTCTACGAACAAGCCAATTGACGTCATTTCTCAACATTGATTAGGACAGCTAGTATTAAATAATCCAGGTGAGAAAAACAGCCCTTTTATATAATTCTGAGTTATATTTTATCATTAATTCTTTCCATCATACACCAAGCTATAAATAAATCCACACCTATTCTTCCGCCTATCTGGGAAATCATTAATTCGCCTTGGCGTGCAGTCAAGTATCTACTTTGAATTTCAAGAAAAATGTGGATTTTAGAGACTGTTTTATTCAAGTATCTCTGGAGATATCGAAACTAAAGACCACCGGAAAAATACTCCTTGCAAGTTAAAGTCGTAGTCACTAAGGGATATAATGATTCCAAATATTGTCTTGTAATGGATTAATATTTTCATAATCATTATTTAAAAAATTGATTACACAAGAAAATGTTACATATTTTTACTAGTAACTCTTATTGATTTATGAAAAGGGCTACAAAAATGACATGTAGTTGACTAATCATATCAAATTAAAATGATATTGATAATTGATCCTTCAGCTTTGTACATTAGAATTCACTCCGTACAAGAGAATGGAATCTTTTCTTGTAGGATTTTAATTTCTTGATTTTGAGGGAAATGCATGTTTTTATTATTATGCACTATCAAAGATGCAGAGGAAAATTTATTTAAAAATGTTTTTTATTAAATATGAAGAAATTTTTTATAACTAATTTCAAGTGATAAGTTTAATCTTTTTCAATGCATACATTTGTTTGACGCGGGTTAAAAACATGGGGACGAGAAATCTGAAATCTAGTGCAATAACAACTAAATCTTCATTAACATTATATGAACCCGAAGGATGTGAGCCAGGGGTTTTAAGCTATTAAAAATTTATTTGTATAGATATGTGCTTGCAAAAATATTATATATATGTGTATATATATATATATATATATATATATATATATATATATATATATAATTAAAATAATACCTCTATCGTACATTTATACAGAGAAAAGGGTTTATATCAACGGGTATTGGGCACCAGGAATTTGTGTGAATGTGCGTGCCAGTGACGCTTTCAATTTATATGTTATATATTAAAGATGTAGAAGTATTATGGTGTCATTATACTTATGCTCGCGCGTAGGTAGGAGTTTTTAAATTTTTTAGGGATTGTGTCAATTAGCACCGATATAGCTTGGTGGTCAAGAATGATTATGTAGTTTTTGGCCATAAATTTTTCCTGGAGCCCCTAGTAAACTCTCGTATCGTGTTTTCTAAATGTCATAGTCTTGCCTATACTCTTCAGCCTGCCAATGGAAACTATTACGTGTTTTGTGTACAATTTTTAAATTGAATAATTTAGCGTGGGATTTAAATCATTGAATTGAAAATGTATCTATTTTTCTTCCATTCGTAACTTCTCGTATCGCTTGAGAAAAAAATATTAAACGTCTTTCTCGTGCGCTTCTTAAGAGTTTAAATTCGAATCCATGTAAACTCGGAAAAAATGGATTCACAAGCCAAGATATTTAAGAAACAATCATAAAAGGAGAGGAGATTTTGAGCCTATTCCTTCATTGACTTTGTTAATGCACAGAGGAAAGCATCTGATAGACAGACCTATGGACTGAAACACGTTGCTGTCTTTTTGTAATGATGTTCTCTTCATTGAATATAAAAGGAAAAACGCGTAGCGGAAAAAAATGTTTTAGTCAATTAATAATTTGTGTGTAGGACTTAGAATGTGAATGAGCCAATGGAAGATTGGATAACGCCGTTCTATTACCATTGGAATACACTTTAGAAATGAGTATATGTATGATTAAGGAATAATTTGACTTTTCCTTTGTTAGCTATATTTACTGAGATTGCGAAGCGGTACTTGAAAAAAACTGGACGCGCTAATTGGGGAGGTTATTTGAAGAGTTGGCTACGGGGTAGAGCTACGTGAGCGAATAATTTCAGGGGTTAAGGAATTGGAGCATAACTTAAAAAATAAAAAAAAAAACTAGGAAATAACTCTAATCTAATCTAACTCTAATCTCCACTAGTTATTTATTAGTAATTACACATAATATAATGGATAGTTTTCCATTTTCTCTCTACAAAAAAAATATTTACTTTGCGGTGAAAATAAAATAAATTTTCCAGGGTTACAACTCAAATAAAGTGAAGGTATTTTTTAATTTTGTTTTTTTCCCCTGGTTTATTTTATGACATTTTAATTAGCGACAGAGATCGTCTCTTAATAACTACGGATGCATATTTTACGCAGTCATGCATATACCTGTTGCAATTAAAAGTTTTCCAATTACAAGCATTCCGATCACCTTTGTCACTCTTCACGTTCAATCCGGGACCAATCCGTGGGAATCTCTACTCATGCACACTTCGCAAACTTTTGTTTATTAATCCACCGATGATGGAAGCACGGTTGCCTAGCAACTGTGTTCTGGAATATGCGTTCAACCTCCACGCTTTGTTGAAGACCTTGCAAATTAAAAAATCCTATCTAAAATTTTATTGTCATAAATATTTGTTGTCTCGTCATTCCCAAGGAATCACTTATTTTCGGGTCTTTGAAATAAAAATTCTGATATATTTCTATAATATTTCCTAAATTATTGATTAAATTAATTTCATTTTTTTTCAAATGTTTAAAACAAAAAAGATAATTTATTTTTGATGGGGATTATAAATAATGCAAAAAAACATTGTATCCAGAGAACGAATATCATCATCCATTATTTTCATGGAGACACTGAAATGGTATTGATCAAATTGGAATTAAATTTTTAAATTTTTTTTATTACAAAAAAGTATTAAATAAAGACAATTATTTCTATACTAAACTCTATTACCTGGGATATAGAAATTAAAACTTTTTCCAGGGTTATCACATTTATCATGTGTGGTGATTTCTAAACGGCAAGAATCCAGTGAAAATTATTCTGACCCGCACCTCAATTACAATTTGGCACAATATATTAGGGATAAACACCGTTTACTGGTGTATATGTAGTATCAATATGCCCATTTGGTTTAGGTCCAGCCATTTTTCCTAAGGATTGTATAATGCCGCTATGACTCCACATGACACTATGATGAGTCCATTTTAGTGTTAACTAAATGAAATGCCGTTAGCATTATGTTTATATTTTCTCCATACACAGTATGAGGCGTTATTATAACTATAAAATTTGCCGTAAGGATACAGGGAAAATATATGTTTATAGGGCTCCCTCACACGCACACTACTTTCACAATGCTGCCTGTCTCTGTGTTAGAATATTTGGACTTGTTTCTTGGGAGCATAATAACATAAAAACTCTAAGCCTTGAAAACAAATTTTAATTTATTTAGAGTTAAAGTAAGGGTAAATGATTAGATTGAACTGATTTGATTTTGGTGAAAATTGCCGCTTTGCATTTTTCTGAATATGTGACAATCTCGCCAATAAAATAAGCCATTAATTGGTGCGGGATATCTGAAGTTAGTCTTTATTAAAACTTAAATCTCGTAAATTTCCTTGGAAGAATCCATTTACATTCTAATTGAAATTAGAGGAATTAGTTATTTCCGTAAGGCCTCTGTAGTTAAGGTTTAGAGTGTACAAGAATTAATGACCACCCCTTGGCTGACTGACAAACTGAAGTTTGGTCATCAGCAAACTTAACTGATTTTACGAATTCCCCGCCTATTTTAATTCCTCCGCCAGTTCTTTCCATGCCTCTTTAATCATTTCCTCCTCGTATACGTTGAACAGCAACGGTGATAATGGGCAACCCAGCCCTACACCTCTTCCTAACACTGCCCATCTGGACTCCCCATTCCCCACCCGCACCTGAGCAGTCTGAGACATGTACAGGTTGCGGATTAGCTTCCTTTCCCTCCAATCTATTCCTATTTTCTGCAATATACTCCTTAGTTTTTCCCAGTTCACTCTATCAAAAGCTTTTTCGAAATCTACGAAACAGGCAAATACGTCCTGGTTGTATTCTATATTCCTCTCGATTAATAATCTCATTACTGCGATGGCATCACGCGTACCTCTCATCTTCCTAAACCCAAACTGATCGTCCCATACGTAATCATTTGCCTTACTCTATCCTTTTGTTTATGATCATGAGAACTACTTTAGATGCGTGGGATATCAAACTTATTGTCCTGTAGTCCTCACATGATGCAGCCTTTATTTTTTTCGGATTAGGAACTAAAACTGATCTCACAAAATCTGCCGGCCAGATTCTTTCCTCTACTTTCCTGTAGATACTACTAATCAGCCCATATAGCCTCATCCTCCCACATTTTCCTAAACCTTTAGTAGTTCCGCAGGAATGCTATCCACCCCCACGGCCTTATTTAGTTTCATCTCCCTTAAGACCTTTTCTTTCTCATTGTCGAGTATGCCTGGACCTAAGCTATCTTTATCTACGTCATGTTCCTTTTCATTGTCTAATTTTGTTGGTCTTAGTTCTCTACTATCTTTACATACTTCTTTCCATCTCTCTTGGATCTTTCCTGTGTCAATTATTAACTTACCCACCTTATCTCTAACTGTTATCATAGTTCTTCCTTTCTTACTTCCCGATAAAGATTTAACTTTGCTGTACAGCGCACCGATTTCACCCTTCCTGTGCAGACTTTCCATATCCTCGCACTGCGTCTTCCACCATGCTTCTTTTGCTTTATTTGTTGCCCACCTCAATTTATTGTTTAATTCTTTGTACTTCATTTTGCCTAATTCTGTATTTACATTCTTCCATTTCGCCGCTCATCCATCTTTGTAATCATCTCATCCGTGATCCATGGTTTCCTAATCCTTTTAGCGTTAACGATTTCAATACTGTCTCTTGCGGCTATAGACAACCCTTTCTTGAAACTTTCCCATTTTTCTTCGATAGTACTTAGCTCTTTACCATCCTCCATAATTTCTCCTCCAGCCTGTTGGTACTCCTTCCTCTTTAGCCCATTTAGTGCTTCTACATTCCATTTTCTAACCCGCCGCCCCTGCCTTATCTTTTTGAAACGGACGCTATATTTCATAACAATTAAACTGTGGTCAGAGCCAGCATCCGCTCCCGGGAAGCTGTGTGAACTTATCACACTGTTCCTAAACCTGTATCTAACCAGGATATAATATATCTGATACCTTTCTGAGTCACCTGGCATTTTCCATGTAAACCTGCGTTTTTGTGGTGTCTAAACCAAGTGTTGGTGATGACTAACCCCTGTCTCCTGCAGAACTCAGCTGCTTTCTCCCCGCGGTCATTCCTTATGCCTAAACCGTAGTCCCCCAGCTCAACATCATCTCTTCCTTTGCCTACCGTCGCATTCCAATCCCCCATCACTATCAAATGTTTCCCTGCAGGAACACACGCGATCATGTCCTCTAACTGATCGTATATCCTCTCTACCTCTTCCTCTGTATGGTTGCTCAGTGGCATGTATACTTGAACAATGTACAAGTTCGTCGGTTCTGCTTTTATCCCTACTATTAATAATATATCCGTTACCTGCTCTATGTTGACTACGCTTCTTCCTACCTCTTTATTTAATACTATGGCAACCCCTCGCTGGCTCTCGTCCCCGCCGCTGTACATTATTCTATAATTATATGTCCAGTAATACCCTCTATACTTCCATCTCAACTCGTATAAGCCTAAAATATCAACATTTCCTCTTTCCATCTTTGCTTAATATTTTCTAAAATTCCTATACCAAACATTGTTCAAACATTCCAAGTTTCAATCCGAGCTGATATGGTTGTCTTTTACTGCGTCTTCTGTCCTTCTACTGTTGGTGTTCCTTTGCATGGGTTTCGTTGGATGACGACTGCGGAAGCCTTGCCTCCCCCGCTACCGGGCACGACACACGGCCGATTGAGCCGAGCCCCGTAGTTGCCAGAACTCAAAATCTCTGATGCGACCATCATATTCAACTTGGGAATGATAATCGAGGTGGCTTCTCGTTGCCTTCCTCAATAGTGCTCTGTACGTGACACCAGCACTCAATGGCCATCCCATTGGGGGTCAGACACCTTTGCAGTTGCCTGAGGCGCACACGCTGCATGGACTTCCTTTCGTCATTACTATAATTTTAAGGTGTGTTTTCCCTCAACCGTAAACGCTGGAATCTGGTTGAAGTTAATGGGAAATAACGGAATATCTAATTTTACAATGAATGGAAATGCAATTTATTCATCATACACCAGAGCCCAAAAATTCTAGATAATTATTCCGTCTCCGTTTATTTTGGAAGGTGTCTATTAATATTTTCTTCCTTATTTCTCTCTAAAGTATCTAATGTTCACCTTCTGGCATTTTCTATGAGCAAATTAATCCTGTCAGTATTCTGATTCGAAGGGTTAACAGAATCAAGGAGTGTCTTACCCTCTCTTTGCATTGCTTAGGCTTGACAAAATTGCTGTCTCGTTTCTCTGTACACTGCTTCGTAACACTCCACTTATGAATATTCCCTAATTGGACGTGTTTCATTCTGGCCCCTCCCTTACCAAACCTTCCTTTCCTTGCTCGAGCGTGAACCCTGACTCAAACTCTCTCCCTCGCACTTCCCCATTACCAAATTCATCCACAACCCTTTTCCATATCTTCCCAGCCACCTACCTCACTCCCTTTCCCCGTCTCCGGTCCCTCCAATTCCGCTAATGACGAGCCAAGCGGCACGGAGGTCCGAATGACGCGATGGCGTGCGGACGGATGCTCTTCGGACGAGCAAAAGTGAAGAAGTCACCGCCGTTTCTTCTACCTTGCCCTAACCTTGAATTCTTCGGTCTATTTTATTGGTATTTCCAGCCACTCTGAGGGACCGAGGCATAATCACGGAAGCTGTGCCTAAACGCAGTGCAAGAAATCCATGTCAACTGAGCGACCTTCTAAAACCAAGAATGCGTAAAACCTACCTAGTCCCCCTTTGCCCACCATATCAAATGAGTTCCAAGAAACTGCGGGAGATATCGCCAAATTAAATTTTAACGGATTCATCCGCTAAATGTGTATTAAAATGCAACATTTTCAGAGTGTAAAGATCATTCGCCTTGACCTAGGTGAAGAATATTTACACTTCGGTATTGTTCCATTGAAATTGACTGATATTTCTTATTTTAATTATTTTTTCGGTGACTTACCTGGAGATTGATTAATTTTTTTATGCCTCTTTCGATATACAACAAGGAAAACGTGCTGGAATGGGAGGAGCATAATACCAATAGTTTAATTTCTCACGCCGAAATATTGTGACTTCTAATGGGTTTCACGAAAGAAAATAGTAAATGGATTTAAGAAGGTGGGAAAACACTCCACATAGCAGTGGTGATGGATACATTTTCTGTCATTCTTTAATTATCTATATATTTAATATATCGGTTAAGGATGATTTTGTACAAGCTATTAAACGGTATAGCGGAAATTGCCTTTTCCCTCCTACCAATCAGCCAAAAATCCTATTTTACTATTTGCCCCTCTTTAACTCCTTATACTTCCTACCTCCATTCCGTACAATTTCCCTATCCTATTCCTGCCTCTTCCTCGCCTACCTAACATCCTACCCTCTATCACGGTCTTCCTCATCCCATTGGCCAACCAAATACTCTGCATCCATATTTCGTGCTACTTTTTGATTTCTCCCTGCCCACCCCACCATACCTAGCCCTTCTTGGTTTGTTTTCCTATCTGTCCACTCCTCTCTCTCCATCTTTTTCCACGCACACATTTCAAAAGCCTGCATTCTGCATCTATCGTTCTGCTTCAATGACCACGTTTCCAAGCTGTGCATAACTACTTTCCATACCAAAGTTATAACGAGTCTTTTCTCAAATACCTTACTTTTCGTCCCTGTCATTGATTCCCTTCTCCTTGTGAAAGCTTCTTTGCCTAACGCAACTCTTCTCCCTATGTTCCTACTGCTGTGACAATTTTGGTTCAAAACTCTTCCGAGATGCGTAACTGTTCTACCAGTTCTAGTTTTTGCCCTCCTATTTTAATGTCAAGCTTGTCCTTTTTCTTTCTGAAAAGCGGTATGATTATTGGTTTAATTACATTTAATCTCATGCCATGTTTATCGTGCCAAATTTTCAATTCATTCAGCAACCCATTGGCTGTCTGACAAATTAAAGCTTCATCACTTGCCCCCTAACTCATTTCATGAATTTCACACCGACTTTCATTTTTATCTCCAGTTCTTCCCACGCCTCTTTAACTAATTCCATCCCATACACATTGAACAGCACAGGCGATAATGGACATCCCTGTCTTACTCATCTCCGAAAGACTGCCCATCTGTACTCTCCATCAACCACTCGCATCTGGCGTCCAGCATTAAAAGTCCCCTCTCTCTAAAATCTACTCTTATATTTTGCAAAATATTCATCAAGTTTTCCCCATTCCCTCTAACACAACGGAGGCCGGGATGGTACGGTGGTTTACCTACTGGCTTCCCACCGGGAGGGTCTGGGTTCGAAACCTGGAGTCAGATATTTTTTAGTGGTAACCTTTCTTGAGGTGCATTATGGAGAGCACTTTGATTGAGTACGCCGTCTTTCGGATGAGACGGTAAACTGCGGACCCCGTCATCACTTTCGTTAAGATTAGGCTAATGCCAGCATTGGGTTTGCTCTCCACCCTTCCTTTTCCATTAATCCTTAATGGCGCCAATGACCTTAGCTGTTGGTCGCCTCCCCTAAAACTACTATTGATATACAGGCAATAAAACTCACAACTAATGATAGCAATACTGTATTTTTGTATTTTAAAGGAACAAGATCCTATGACGAAACACCGCACATACAATGCCACGGACATTCGTAGTCTTGTGCGATGCGCCACGGTATACGATGTTAAAGCCAACATTAAACACTAGGGGTGCTCTACCTTTGACAAATTCCAGGAGACTGAGGGAGATGCCGCGCCAGTAACTTTAACGGAGTCATCCGCTATCTATCTGTGCTTTACTATAGAACAATTCTTGTTGATAATTAGCTTCAGCTACGTGTGAAATCAGCATTATTGTACTCTATTCCTCAGATGATGTAGGTTTAGCCTTTTTTGTAATAGGATTTGTCGGTGATCTGAAAAAACCTTCCGGCCAAATTCCTCTCTCATTAATGCTACGAATTAGTCCATAAAAAGGTGTCCTCCTATTTATTCCGAAACCTTTAAGTAGTTCCGCGGGATATTGTTTGCCCCCAAGGCCTTATTAGATTTTAGTTTCCTCGATGGTCTATCTGTCTTACCGTGGAGTAAGCTTGGAACAAAGCCACCCTCATCTACGTAATACTCTCCTTCTAAGTCTATCCTTGCTGGCTAAAAATTTAATGCCGTACTTCCATACCATTTACTTCCATATATTCCGTCCATCTGTTGTTGATCTTTGCCTGATCGACTAATTATTTGCCGACTTATCTCTGATTATCAACACAGATTTTCCCTTCCTGCTTCCGGACAGTATTTTAATCTTTTTGCATGGCGCACCGATTTTACCCATCCCCTGTAAACTTTCCATATCCTTGCACTGCGTCTTCCAGAACGCTTTTTTTGCTCTATATTTCACCAGTCTCAATTTATTGATCAAATCTTTGTACTTCCTTCTTTCTGACTCTGTATTTTTACATTCTCCCATTTCCTTCTTTCACATATCTTTCTAATTATCTTGCCCGTATTTCATGGCTTCCTTTGCATTTTCCCATTAACAGTTCCTTTAGTTTCTATTGTGACAGTCGATGTCTCTTTTTCGATAAAGCCCAATGTTTTCTTGATAGTACCTTGCTACCATCTCTTTCTTTTGCTACTGCCGCGTTCTAATCCGCCATCTCTATCACTTGTTTCCCACCAGGAACAGCCGGGATTATATGCTACAACTTATCGCACATCCTATCGACTTCATCCCCTTCCTTTTTTGCCGAATGTATAGCTGAACAATACCCAGTTCGTTGGTTCCGATTCCACTTCGCCGAGTAACATTCTTTAAGTCGCTTGCTCTATGTTTGCTACGCTTCCTCCGACCTTTTATTCAATATTATTGCCATCCCTCGTTTACTCTTGTCCCCTCTGCTGTAAGTTACTCTTTAACTATCAATCAAGTAATCTCCGCTGCCCTTTCATCTCACCTCGCAAAATCCTAAAACATCTATATTTGATCCTTCCATCTCTCGCCTTGTATGTGTATTCTTTGAATTTTCTGCACTCAACATTTGTCTAACATTCAAAGTTTTTTTGGAAGAATTCGGTTATTATCTTCGCCACTGCATTCGTCGGTTTTTCTTCGCATGAATTTCGTCAGATGACCGCGGAAATTTTGACTCCTACGCAGTCGGGAACGCCATGCGACCGATTAGGTCGAGTCCCCTAGTTGCCAGGACTAATTTTCTCTATATTGCCCACCATGACATTCTTAGGATAAATAATTCCGGTTGTTTCATATTGCCTTCCTCAGTCGTTTCTTTAATGTCACACTAACAATAAAATAAGCCATTTTACTGAGGAACAGACGTGTGGATAACCTTTCGTCTGGCTCCTAACCTTCGACATATCTGGAATGGTTGACCCTTACCAGGAGCATTTATCATTCCTCCCGCCAGCACAACTCAAAGGATCATCTGAACGCACATACAGTACCCCTTCACAACATCCAGTTTGTAGCCTATGGGAGGGTATTCTATGATTTGGAATCAATATTTCTGGCTGGACATGCTTGAATGTTTCCTGTATGACAGCTGGAAGGGTCGGTTATAGGCTTAGAGCAAGCCTACACATCTTGCGGATGACTGTGTCAGCGGTCATCCAAATTTAACAATTTAATATTGCCACTCAATGACTTTCTCATTGAAAACTTAGAATATATGCACACAACACAAGGAACCAATTACAATACGTATTTACTATGTGTCATTAATATTATTCCTCATTCAAAATTCCAAATTTCTGAATTTTTCAGTCCTCCATTTGGGGACTTACACGTCTGTCTATGTAAACAAAGTCTTGCGATATAAAATTTATTTTCATTCCGTTGAATTTTTTCATGAGTAATTGGATGTGCAATCTGTAAAAAGCATACCTAATATGTCCTCATGCATCTTCATTTAAACTTTCTTGACAGATACATGTCTACAGGGATGAAATGTTCTCGATGGGGGACTTAAACCATGCCTAAACTTACGCAGATGTTATATCATATTCTGTACAAATTTGTAAGTAATAAGATTTGGATACGGACTAATTTAGGGAGAAACTAGAATTACCAATATCTGTGAAAAGAGTGAAAAAATTTAGATTTTTATCGTTAGCTTAAAAATGCACTTTATTTTTATCTCAAAACTTTCGGTGCACTTGTTAATTCAGATTTGAGGTTATCAGCACTGAGGCATTAGAAATTCAAGGGTAAATAATTCAAGCAATTTCATGAATGATCCCTAAACGAGCTCGTGTCAACATGCTTACCTCTCAAACTTCATTTCTGGATAATTATTGGTCGCACAAGTTTTCAGAATGGCATTGAGTACTTAAAACTACGAACATGAAGGGTTTCACTTGTATTTACGCTTTCACCGGTGAAAACGCGTCTGCTATTCAGCGACTGGGCCGGGAGTGAGCGAAATCCCATTTATCCATATGATATCCTTCCACTTTTCTCGTTCAACTTTCCCTTAGTCGGCATTACTAAAAATATAATCTATTAAAATATTGGAGCCGACTTCTAATTATTCCTAGTATTCTACCTTCGTGAATTCCATTTCCATCATATACGCTACTACTGTTTAAATAGCTTTAATAACATTTATTAAAGCTTTATTTTGGCAATATCATTATTTTTGGGGAGTAAAATTATGCTAGCAAAGCCATTTAGAGCTTATGACCTAACGAATAGCTGGTCAAAGAAATCGGAATAAACGACGCAAAAAGTGTTAGACCCTATTATTCCCGACATTTTTACATAACGGATACCTCAAGGAAACTACGTAGAGAAAATTCAAATGCCTTCATGACGGTTTACACACAAGGAAAATTTCAATATCTCTGTACCGTTGATTACCAATGTTCAATAAATGTAATATGCCGTACTTAGTTAGCTTAACCTGATTCAGTCCCAGAAAAATGAAAGCTGTCAATGTTTCGCGAGCTTACCACCATTGAAAACAACAAAGTTTCGCTATGAGACTAGTCGATGTGATTCAAAGTTTTTCATTTTAAATTGAGCAAAACTTATTGGCTAAATATTATGGAACAAAGGCAAATGAAAGCAAATAGCCCATTTTGGTTAACGTATCAGATAAAAAACATGCAAAGATCCAAACTGGAAGAGGAGGAAATTAGTTGTCTGGTCAGAAGGTCATACGTGACTTAAATACTCATAACGATTATATTTGCATATAAAGCTTATTAAAATAAAGTTTTTAGAGAAATAAAAATATGGTAGGTATAGTTAGAGATGGATCTTGAAATTAAATAATACCCTCTAGATATAAAGCTCTTCGATCTCTAAGGCATGGACTTGGCCACAGCAGAAACAATAATATTTAAATTATCTACAATGTTGCGTGTGATGATCAAGAAGTTTTATGAAATGTATTTGAAGAAGTTTGCTTTTATTACGAGAGGAAGAGATTATCTCGACGATAAAAACTTTCCTTGAAGAATGGAAACTTATGGAGAATGTCAACGGGATAGTTAACGATTGGAAAGGCGTACTGAAGTGAAAGCAAAGAAATGTGAAGTTATAAAGATGGCAAGAACGGAATCGATATCACCTTTACTGTTTGCTAACTCCTGTCACTATTGGGAAAAACTTAACCTGGGCTAATATAATAACTTTTTTCCAGTTTTTAATCTTCTGAGAAAAATTAAGATTCATTTCTGGAAAAGTAACAACTTGCCCATTATTAATTTTAATCAGTCGAATTCTTCCGAACTTAACTATGGAATCAGCTGCAAAACGTTTTGTTATTGTCATTGCTGTTTTTTTTGGTGTCCTTACATCACTTCTAATCCACAGAACAAGCAAGATGCGAAATATGCTTCAAGCAAGGCAACGCTTTGAATGACAATGGATGCAAGGGATTGTTAAAGACTCTTAGCTTGTGTACCGTGAGCGTCTGGTGGACGGATTTATGGTGATGTTGTTTTGCTGATCCGGTAATAATTCCCATGCCCCATGAAAATCACGCCCTTAGGTAGGAGTACGAGCTATTTTTCTTTTAGCTATTTCCCCGTGTTATCTTATGCCTCTCTGAATATTCTGGCTCTTAAAAAGTCACATAATTTATTTACTTTGGGGTTTTTGATAATCTTCGACTTTCGAATCTAAGACATGCCATCATAAATACTCAACTCAATATACAACTGTGCCAATGTTGCCTATTTAAGTAATTATAACTTTAGCCCACAAAATAAAATAAATATGCAGTTTTGTACGAATGTTCAACAAAGGAACTGTGTAGCTCTAGAGATTGTATATGACGAATGCATATTGGTATAAAAAATACGAAACTAATCTATTCTTATCAGAAAACATAATCCGGATGACATATGTTCGCATATATTTTAATGGAGATGAAATTAACCGCGAGAGAGAATCCAAATACGATAGACTCGTTATAATATATTTAATGATGAATAATGCCCGCGATAATCGCCAGACAAGAAACTTCGCGGAGAAACAACTTCCATGCAAAAAAACCATGGGTTACCGTCATTTAAATTTTATTCAGAATGGAATGAATAATAGCCATTAGTTAATGGAAATTTAATTTACAAAAGACATGAGAGTGGTGGCGGCAGACAAATACTTTCATCATTCCGGGTCCGAATTCGCGAAATAAAACCGGAGAGGAGGGAGTAGTGAGGAATGGGAGGCTTCCCTCTTCGACGTAATTACGCGTTTCTTCCTCCCCATTTTGTCTCTTGCCAAGCTCTTTTCATTTCCTTATTTCCCCAACCTTTCTTCTCTCTCTCTCTCCCTCTTCTTCTCTCTCCCATCCAGTTGCGCGCGCGCAAACATACACACGCACACACACACACACACACACACGCACACCATCTCTTCCTCTCATTTCCCTCCTCCTCATCCTCGTAGCACGGAGATTTTTTACCACTGATAACAGAACCTCGCGTGAGATGAATAAGTAACGTTGATTTCATTTGACACGAATTCTCCGGTGCGTCAACATCACGTCCGCCTCCGCTGTTTTCGTCGCTTGTTTCCCAGAAGGTTCCGCGGCGCGCTGAGCCAGCTGCAAAATGAAAAATGTTGTAATCTAGTTTTCGGGTAATTTGTTCCCGCGAATATTTTAGCCATCCGCGTTTGAGCTCTGTTATACACAATGCATTCGAGAGTGTAGTTCAAATGGGCAGGGAGGGAGAGAGAGGGCGTTTGCGAGAGAGAGAGAGAGAGAGAGAGAGAGAGAAAGAGCGAGTGAGAAAGGAGGACATGGAAAAAATAGAGGGTAGAGAGGTGGAGAAAAAAAGAGGGGAGGGAAAGGGAGAGAGAGAGCGAAAAGTCCTTATCAAGTATACATGCCCTCTGAAGTCATGCTTATTAACTCGTCGTAGGTTTCTAACAAAGCGAAATGTAAGATTTAATTTGCTATACTTCCGTGCATAGTACGTCATCGGGTTGATAGAGCCCATCTCAAGGATTAAAATATTTCTGAGAGGAAGAACCCAGAAACATTAAGTCCTTTTACAAAACATGGAAAAAAGAAAGATTAAATTTTTACATTGGCAACCATTTTCAATACGAAAATGGGTAAAGATAATCCAAGTATTCCTGCACTAGTGTTTAAGTTATGATGAAACTCATATGGGAAAAATAAATCTGAGTAATTGATTGATTGTTCCAGTTTTTATTAACGATTAGTTATGTTTGCAGGCATACCAATGTAATAAAACAATTAGCAATTCGGTTCTCCACGGATACGAGTTTTTAATGTGATCCAATCGAACTTGCAGACACTTGCTAATATATGATATTTAATCTAATTTAATCTACTTCTGTAAAATTTATGGAAAGAAAGAGGCGTAAAGAGAGCTGAAATTCAGCTAGCTTGAAATTGATTGATGTAAGTGTTATCATTGATTGGCAGCAGCCCAATTAGTTGTACTAAATATCTGAAAACGATTAGGTTGGCCGAGAGGCTAATGACGCCACGTAGACGTTGGTATCATTTTTAAGTGAGTCAATTTGTCCGTGTTTAGTAAACGCCATATTGTATCAGAGCGTTTTGGTATCTGCAGTGACGGCACCTCACATTTTGGATATTTAAAGTTGAATGCCTCTGCGATGGATGTTTTCCTTTCATGATTATGTGCTGCATTTAGGCTGTGTTCTGAAATCAACAGCTATTATTTTGAGGTAAAACAATTCCCTTTGTTTTTGAATTTCTACACCGAAACGGTTAAACAACTTAGAAAATAAATAAAAAAGTAAGCTTTTAATCAAGGTTATTTAATGAAAGAAATTGTTGAAGTTTAGTTAGGATCTAATAAACATTTTTGGTAAGAAAACAGGTTCAAATTTTGTATTATTCTAACTTTGAACACTCACTTGATTTACTATTTAATTAATAGCTAACGTAAAATGGAATATTTTACTCGGTTAAAAATAGTGAATTGTGATCAAATTAAATTATTAGTTAAAATAAGTAATATTTAATCCATATTATTTCCTCCTACCCAAATGTTTTTACTCACAAATAACGTGAATTGTTTATAATTTTCCAAATTAATGACATTTCAATCGGAGCAATTCAAATAGAGTATTCAAAAAGTGTACCCATGATATGCTTTATTTTACTGAAACAAATATAACGTGAATTTTTAGTTCCCTATCCAAAACCTTTCACATAGTGGCCTAATGAGGAAATGATTAGACGAAGGACCAAATAGTCACTATTCAATTATCCATTAATGCCTCTGGGCTCCTTCCTAAAAACCCTTCTGGTATATTTCTCTATACCATGAGTTTGCGTGAAAACTAGTTTTTAATGAAATGGGAAACGTTCGCCTTTCCGTATTGAATGGGTGATTTAGTTTTACAGCAGGGCCAAGAAAGATAAATTTATATCCAGCCTTCAAGTCGGCAACCACGGATCAGTGTAAACATTTCTAGGAATTTCTACTCTTGCTAATAAAAGTTTTAATACTCATTTCCTAGGGATATTAAGTAAGTCGGTAAATTGATCATATTTTTTTTTTAAATACTGCATTGGGAGGTGTGAAATATTAAGTAGAAATTAAAAAAAAATTTCAGAAATGAAAGCTTGTGAAGAAGTAATGGTTGTTGAATAGTTAAAATGAACTTGGACATTAAGTTTCCAGTGAAACCTCAAATTTTCACAGAAAAACACCAAATCTTGTTATTAATCATATAATTTTCTCATAGGTCGCTGCTAAGCCATGATCTGAAACTAAAAAGATTAATATTAATTAATCTTTTGGTTTTGTTTAAGATTCCGTTAGCGTATAAAAGTGAATATTTTTTTCCATCCATCTCCATCAAGCCAATACAAATGAGTTGGAATAATGTGATTCCAGCTTATACCCTCAACGAGCAGACCGTTGATTCTCGAGTGAAAGGGGTCTTCATTGCCGACATGCAATTTCCTTTCCCACCGCATCAGGTAACACGTAGCCATACGAAGTGCCTGGGGGATGATGAAGAGCTGTTTTTCTCTTTCAAAGTCTGCAGTGGTGGGTGCGGATTTACTAAATCGCCCATCACTTAAAAACCGACTGCTCTGGCCTGATCGCCATAGTAATTCAGTTTCCTGGTTTTTTCCGAAGCATTCAATTTTTAGGGTTATTAAGTTATGATTCTTCCTCAATGGATGCAATTTATTTATTCCTCTAGAGATCAATCGTGTTTCAGCAAGTCCAAAACTACATTTCACCACCAGCGTACTGGGGAATGTTTTCATCTTTTCGTTATGTACCCGAAATTAAAGTTACGTCTTGAAATAATTGCAGTCAAATTCATTGATAATGGCGACGTTTTTATGTAAGAGAAATGGTTACTTATTATGAAAACATTAAATTAGGAAATGTTCTCTAAACGAAAGTCTCGTATTTTCCACCGCCACAATAGAATTTCCGTACGCGTGCACGAACCATTGTAAAAAATTTAATCTGATTATTTCATTGTGGAAATCTAAAAAAAATGAACAATCATGAATACGAATTTTAACGACGAAACATGCCGATTTCGTAATTTACCTACTAAAGAATACTGACTCCAATTCATCTAGAATTAGGTGCGCTGAGACACGAATTGAGAAATATTTAACAAAATGTACTCTTATTCATCTTTTTAAACCCTCTTTTTTTACCAAGAACGGCGCGGAACGGCGCCGCGTTTCTGGAACCTTGTCATTCAATCTGAAAAATGAATAACCTCTCTCCTATTATTCCACTTTTCCCTCGGTTGGCCAAACTTTAAATTGGTTTCTCCACAAACATATATTTCCATTGCCTGATATTTGACAAAATACACTGCGGTAAAGGTTTGAATGTGAAATAAAATAGATAAATTTCCGGCATAAATCGAAACCCTTCATTCCATTGGTTTCCAATGCTCGGTTAAATACAATGGCCGAATCAGTGGCAAAAGTAGCACTAAGTAAGTGGCATTAGCAGTCGCAACGCCGGAAAAATATCGAAGAATTATACCTAAGAGTATATTGGCTTCTGTGTGGAGCACAACCTGACATGCACTAACATAATAACCTCTAAGCTGTAAAACCCGATGACTCGCCTTGGTCTTCTTTCATTAGGAGATGCTGGCGGGAGGAAATTATCACCACGCCCCAGAGAATAGGGAACCGCACCCATTATCACACGTATTTTTTCACAGAAGAGAAAGTCTATGTTGTGATGTCTCCAATTCTCGTCTCCCTACCCAAAACCTTCTGATGATATTTAATAAATTTGTACCAGCATGCCACTATCTAAATATTAGGGTAGCCCTTAACATTATCGCTATATTTGCTCTTACATCCCGTTAATTTTTTCATAGCATAAGTATCTTCTTCTTTATTTTAGCTCGGTAATCTTAAAAGTCTAACTAGGGAAAAACTTGAAAATGGTTAATGACTAAATTTACAGTGCTCACCTCAGGTGTGATATTTTTTCTCACCTGCTAATCCTCTCAGCTCCCCAGCTGGGCAATGCTTTTGTACAAAAGCTACTGGCGCTGACATCCTGTGCTGAGTTTTCGAAGAGTTGAGAACCTAAGTTTATGTGGCAAGGAAAATATTTAATCACAATCCAAAACTTACCTTAACCGTTAGGAAACCTACAATCAATATTTTACTGCTTAGGAAGCTTAATAATTATTTAAATATATACGGCAGTTTGAAAGAATGATTTTTTGCACTCCCGAGTTCTTCTTGAGGAAATCTCTAATATATATGGTATTCATAGATTTTGTATGAAAGATAAAACATTTCTCAGGTATATTTCAACATTCAATAGTCTTATTAATTTGGTACATCCCATCATATTAGATGTACTAAAGACTTTTTTTCCTATAGTGGTAGAAAAAGAATTTTTATGCATACAGGTTTAAGGGTATTAATGCTTGGAATTTAAAATATTACAATACTTTTTAAAATATTACAATACTTTTAGATACAAGTTGGGGTGCATGATGAAAGCTGGTTAGTCCCTGAATATAGTGGTACGATTATCTGTACAAAAATAAGTGATATTTTCATGAATCAAGGATATTAATATAAGTGTGGGTTCTAATTATAGGAAGCGAATTATTCAGACGATATTCATTAAATATAGCTGTAATTGACTACTGGGATGATTTTGAGTGAATCACATCCTATTTATACGCCTAAGAAATATTACGATGTACGATGCGGAGATATCAGCTGAAAGGAAAAACAACTATATCGGAATAAATGCGAAAATAATTCTAACTAACCCCCTAAGACTGATTTTTAACAGCATCACTGTACGTACATGTATAAGAGTGTCATTAGAGTGGTCAAAAGCTTGAAGAATCAACACTGACATCTGTTTTCCAGCCGAGGAACTGCTTTGTTGGGATTTCCACAAAAACGCTCATATACTCTACTGTACTATGCTAGCTGATATAATTCCGTTTTTAGTGCATGGCATGCGTTAACAAATATAAAAAAATTCAACAAGCGATGGAAGAATAAATTTTAAAAAGAAAAAAAATTATGAATTTTTGATGAATTAAATCTAATATTGGATCTGTACAATTCCTATAAACATTTTTAACTTCTACCAGTCTTAAATGTTTTACATCAATTGATTGTACCTTCGATTGCCAGTTTCCCATCTTCAGTTTCCATCCAATTTACTATACTTTTTATTTGATTTATTCAAATTTGCTAGATCTGTACCTCAAGTGTTTAATGATGACACATAGTTCTTGATTATGAACTCGCGAATAAATATCCGACGTCATTGAATTTTAACTTTAAGATTGCTTCTTTGTTTTTCTAACGGGCGGAATGTGTTTATGTATATCCCGTCTTCTTACCTCTATTTTCAAGAGTCAATCTACCGTGCTTAGGAAAAATATATCAAGAAAAAATTTAACTTTGCCTTTTAGAGTTGTTGATTTATTCGATTTGATAACCTATTCCCTTGTTTTGAATCAAAATTAATGTTGTTTAACTTTTTACCTAATAATCAAGTTATATGTCTATCAATAATACAGGAATTACGAAAATATGTAATTTTATTTTATCTCTACAGGAGAAAATCTTTTCAATATAATAAACTATAAGTTTCCCGAATTCAGAGGAGAAGTCGGCATTTTATTGTCCCTTAAAACCTGGCTTTCACAAAAAACCGTAAGAGAGAGAAGTATATTTTTCTGTAGTATATGTATCGAGTATATGTATCGTAAAATTTCTCTGATAATTACTAGCGCCCAATGCCATTCCATTTACTACAATTGAATTGAATCCTTAGATTAATGTCACTAATTCCTCTTTTTTCACCCAAGAAAAAAAGTATTCATGCCCCGTCAAAATTTCAATGTTTACGTAAATCCATATGAAATTGATCATTTGTTTTTTTAATGACTGACATCCAACATTTGATTTAACTACGTTAAGTATCTGGAGTGGACGTAACGATACATGTCTATAGCAGAACATCCGCTAAATACGGAGAAATGCGATGATTTTCAGTTTTTCCAGGAGGGTGTCTCTCTCTCTCTCTCTCGACCGGCTAACTCATCTTCTCCACCCCCGCTATTTCAGGCAAATGCCTCCTGCCGTCGCCCTCTCACGAAATTTTGAATTCATTCCGCCGACCACCACCTCTCCTCTGAGTTAATTTCTCTTTCTCCGCGCTTTCCTCCCCCATTCCCTTAACTAAAACTGCCTCCTCAAGTGCCACCTCAAGCCCCCTTTTCTCTCATTCACACAAACACACATACGCACACCCTCAACCCGGAGGTACGGAAGCCATCAATATTAATGAACACCTTCCCTGGAAAGGGCATTCGGAGGCAGCAAGGGCCGTTGGAAGCGGAATGGGGTGGCTGGATGGAGTAGAGGACGGAGTAGAATGAGGGAGAACAGGGTGGAGAGGGTTTCGCATTCATCATACGCTACGCATTCATAAATCGCCCCGGAGTAGGAAATTTGACTCGGGGAGAAGGGAGGGGGTGGAGAGACGTCCTCAGGGTTGAAATCGACTTAACTTAATAAAAAGAGGCAAAAGGTATACGTAAGGTTTGTCTGTGTGTGTGATGGGTTGAGTCCACTGGATGAATACGTGGAACGAGAATCTTCAGTTAGGATAGTATGTTAAATTGGAAGAATTAGGGGGTGTAGATGGGTGGTGGGTAATGATGGGAGTTTCAATGGTCAGGGAGATTTGGGCTCTCGATAGTTGGTGTCTTCGTCGACGAATTTGACACCCTTTACCTTGTGCCCACCTCTCCAACGGGTTACACCTTAGGAAAGGGAGAAAAAAGTAGGACGGTAGCCGTAGGCTCGGAAAGTGGTGATTTCGGAAAGTACCCTTTCCCATTCCTTTTCCACACTTTTTATTGCGACAAGGAGCGAAGGGGTGGGAAGAGGCGAGAATAGTGATTTGAAGTAAGGTTTCCGCAGGGCTTTTCTCACCTTCCCGTCCCACACCCCTTCGCTCAAGGGTATCCAACGTGAGTTAAAAAGGATAAGGTGTTTTATTTTAGGGTGTTTCGAGATAAAGAGGCGATGAAAGGGGAAGTGATGTAAAAAAAGAATTCTCCCGTCCACTACACCCACCCTTAAGGCATAGGTAGCGGTTGTGCCGACTAGGGATATAAGCCCTATAAGGGAGGTTTGGGCGTTTGGGGGTCTGATGGAAGGACTTGTGCCCTGAAACGATGATTTAAATTCATGGCCTCCTTGAAGGCCGGCTTCAGCCAGGCCTCTTGAATTTTATCGTCGGTTTTGTTACACCCATTCGTGACTTTATATGTATATGTCATGTTTTTTGTTATTTGTTTCAATCAGCCACAACAAATGAGGCAATGGTTTCCCAACATTTTCACTTTGCCATATCACTACGATTTGAAATGGATGAAAGAATTGAAAAGTCCATCCAGCTTTCAATTTACGCGTTAATTTATGAAGTGACGATGTATACTGTTTGGGTTGGTGCGGCAGCGTACTAGAATGAATGATTTTTAAGGATAATCTCAAGAACTAATGGATATATGGAATGATTTTCATTCGAAACACTCTTCTTCGCAGTAATAAAAGATGATTTGCCTCCGAATATGATGGTGTACCAAGTTACAGTGCTCCCTGTATTTCCTGTTCAGGTGATTTAAGCGCAGGGCCCTTAAGGTTATGTGGTAAGCGTTAGTGATAGAGCGGCGGTGAATTTACATCATACCCATTTAGCAAAGGAAATGCAAGTTATTAACATTCCCTCATTAAACGGAATATTTACGGAAATAATGTTTTTTTTAATTTGGGAAAAAATCACATGGGATTCTCTCCCAGATAAATTCGGATAGAACAATTATCAACCTGGAAATTATGTATATTGTGACGGCACAATAAAACACAAATAAAATAGTAGCACTTACAAGGACTCACATTGTAAATTGTTTAAGCTTTCAGCCTTCTCCGAGGCCTTCTTCAAGTAAGCCTGAAAATTTGCTGGAGAGCGGTTAGGGTTAATTTTCAGTTTTTCTTGAAGAAGGCTGAAATCTTAAGTAATTTACAATGTGAGTGTCTTTTTAAGTGTTACTATTTTATTCTTGTTCTATGGTGCCGTCCAAATATTATACTGCTCGTGTGAGTGTTTCTATATCATCGATATATATATATATATATATATATATATATATATATATATATATATATATATATATATATAAATAAATAAATATATATATATATATAAATAAATAAATATATATATATATATAAATAAATAAATATATATATATATATAAATAAATAAATATATATATATATATATAAATAAATATATATATATATATATATAAATATATATATATATATATATATATATATATGTACGCATACACTGGTGTGGTGTGATATTATGAGTGTCATTAATGTTAGAGGATATATGTTTAAGTCACTATTACGGGATATGACAATGAAAATTGGAAATATTGCATTTGTCATGCGGTTCGTAATTACTGATTGCAAGCTGCTAATAAGTATATTTTTGCAACGTGTTCCAGATGTTAACGTTAAAACTGGCTTCTTTCTTTCTGTATGTACATTCAATGTGAATTTTCACTAACTAGTAAACAAATGTAACCATGTGCTTTGTGGCATATTTCGTGTAAAACCTAATTGGATTTTCCCCCTAGTGGCATATAGTATATTTTCTTAACAAAACATTCGATTTGAATTTATTGTAGAATTCTGATGGTCCACAACGGGATTAAACGTTTTCAATTTCCTTCACCAATTACAGATATATGGAGCTCTCCATTAGTGAATGTTATTTAAACAGAAGCATAGAATAATGTGGTGTTTAGCGTATCGGAATAACAATATTTTATACCCAATTGTTCCTTGAATCAAAATTTACCTAATTGCTCAAATGCATGTTTGCATACTGTCCTTTTAATTTGGTAGAAGCCACAATGCGCTCATTTGCCTAATTAAACATGTATGGCAATTATTTGTACAATTATTGGCAGATTGTTCATTTTATTTTAACTTTATTAAATATACACGCCAAAATCATCTCTTTCATCATTTATCGTCGGACTTGAATATAGCTTTTACTAATTCATTATTGTTATCACTTTTCATGAGTTGGAGTCGCAAAGTTCGCGTTTGGTTATGGTCACGGTTTCCCATTGAAATGATTCTGTTTCTTGGTAACTCAATAATGTTGCTATATGACTTTGGTCAAATTTTGAATGCGTATTTAATAATAATTATGATTCTTTATCACTATTGAATTATGAAAAAATCGCTTCTTTGCGTGGTAAAGGACAAATATCCATAATTTATGAAAGTTTTCATAGAATTTTTCGAACTGGAATTTCAATGTACATAACATTAAACAAATTTTGAACTTACCTTCCTAAGATTCATCCTGGAGGAAAATTGTACCCATAACCAATAGGAAAATTAGAAAAAGATTTTTAGATAGCACACATCTCTTATACATACATCGATTTGAATATTAGATCAAAATTATAGCGCTGACGGAGCTATGTTGCTTGGTTATGATGATATATTCAAGAAGTCTTTTGCGGAGACGTTTTCCTCCGTACCCCATGCTCGTCAGATGTCCTACTAGCAATGGTTATTGAGAACGTCAAAAGTGACCTATCTCCTACTTCTAGATGAACGCCAAATTTCGTAATGCTATTGGAAAGAAAACAAACACTATTATTAGCACCGAAAATGATATGCATTACTTTATGAGATTTTTTGAGAATTTAATCATAAAATAATTGTAACTCTGAATCCAATATCTCAAAAACGTCTTCGCAGAAATTGAAAGAAACATAACAGACATTATTTTTTAAAATGGCTTGTTAACAAATAGTTTTCGGTTCTTTACAAAAACAGTGTAAAATATTGTGTATCATTAAAAATGTAGAACACCATGCATGTGGGATATTATTATATATGAATAAATAAATAAAAAAATAAATATATATATACGACCTTGATCAAAAATTTCCCGGAATTTATTCAGAAAATTAAAAATACAAGTTTATTCATCTAAATCCCCATCGACTGCAACACACTTATGCCGGCGCTTGATCCAATCCTCGAAACATTTTTTATATTCGGTTTTCGGTATGTCCATCAGTGCTTCCTGCGATTTTTCCATTACTTCCTCTCGGCTGCTAAAACGCGTTCCCCGTAATGGTTTTTTAACTCGATTGAACAGAAAGAAGTCACAGGGAGCCAAATCAGGTGAATTCGGTGGCTGTTGGATGGTATTTGTTGCATTTTTCGTCAAAAAATTACGAATAATGATAGCACTGTGCGACGGTGCGTTATCATGGTGCAAAATCCACGAGTTTTCTGCCCACATTTCTGGTCTCTTTCGGCGAATTGCTTCACGCAAACGTCTCATAACGCCCAAATAATACTCTTTGTTTACTGTCTGGCCTTCTGGCAAAAATTCATGATGCACTACACCGTTGTAATCCATGAAAACCGTCAGCATTGCCTTCTTTTTTGACTGAAAACGACGTGGTTTTTTTGGTCTCGGCTCATTTGGTGAACGCCATTCACTTGCCTGATGTCTGGATTGCGTGTCGTACTCATAAACCCACGTCTCGTCTCCAGTAATGATCCTTTTGATGAATGTGGGATCGGATTCAGCCTCGCAAATCATGTCTTTTGCGACGTCAACACGGTCTCTTTTTTGCATGAAATTGAGGTCTTTTGCTGCTACACGACGGAAACCCAAATCATTAACCACAATGTCTTGGGCGGATCCATAGGCAATGTTCAAGTCCTCCGCTATTTCTCTGATGGTTAATTTGCGGTTATTGACCAACAGTTCTTTTACTTTATCAATTTTTTCACCGACTTTCGATGTCGATGGTCTGCCACTGCGTTCATCATCTTCGATTGACTCACGACCACTTCTGAACCGCTCGTGCCACTGGTAAACGACCGTTTTTTTTAGAGAATCGTTGCCGAAACACTTTTCCAACATTTCCAACGTCCGTAGTTTTGAGGGGAGGCGACCGACAGCTAAGGTCATGCGCCATAGGGATGGACAGGAAAGGATGAAGGGTGAAGAGAAACCCGGCGTCGGCATTAGCCTACTCTTTACGAAAGGCGCCAAGGGGTCCGCAGTTTAACGTCCCATCCGACGGACGGCGTACTCACTCAAAGTGCCCTCCACAAAGCACCTCAAGTAGGGATCGAGATACCCCTGAAAAATATTCAACACCGCCGGGATTTGAACCCGGGCCCTCAGGTTGGGAAGCCAGTACGTTAGCCCCCGCACCATCTCGATCCCCTCCAACGTCCGTGCGCCACTAAATCCGTTTTTTACGCAAAATTTAATACAAGTTCGTTGTTGCAAATTTAAATCCATTTCTGAAATTGTAAAAAATCGCCAACACACACAGAGATAGATGTACTCTTGGCTCCGTAACTTTTGCAAATGTCAAGTTATGACACTAAGATTTAAAGGGAATATCAACAACAGATGTACCAATTTAACAAAAAAAAACAGAACTGAAATCGGAACGATGGGAGCGCCACACGGTGGTTATTCCGGGAACTTTTTGATCAAGGTAGTATATATATTTATTTATTTATTTGCAATAGAGTTAGATCACAAGCGTAGCGATGGCGTATAATACTTAGAAACACATACAAATGCACAATTTTGTTTTTAGGGGATGCAAACACAGTGGGAAGTTCAACGGAACAAAGAACACAGCCTACTTCCTCTGAAATGGCTCTTTTATCAGTTCCTCTAAACCTAAATTGAAAATAACGGGTAATAATAGGCATATTTCTGTAACGCATCTCCTTCATCTATCTATTTCATTTCTCCTCCTAATTTCTCTCCCTATCTCATTCCTCTTCCGATTTCCCGTCCGAAAAACTCAACTGAACATCAAGATACGTATTCAGGTTTTGGTTTAATCGACTCCCTCTGCAACCTAATCATGTCTCGTATATTTCTGTCTTAAATTTACACAATTAATTCAATCTAACATTCTCCCTTTACCTTCGAAACAAACAGATGTAACCAGATTTTACTAGTTACAACTTCTGATTGACTACATTACTTCTTGGGTATAAGTCAGACCTCTCTTCCACCTCAGGATAGTAATCTATCCCCACGGCCTTATTTGATATTAATTCCATGGAGGGTCTCTCTATCACGTATGCCTAACAAGGAGGTAATTAGACTAAGGTATTCGACTTTACGGCATATTTTTATTCTATGGTATTTCCTTAAATTTTATTACATCTCTACCTATTTTCCTACTATCACTCTGAAATCATTTTTTGGAACACTTAAAAATTCTCTCGCCGTACCTCTAATAGCGAGAATAATTTTTCTTTTTACTTCATGAATTATCTTTCCTTTTGGCTAAATGGAAAAAAAAATTTCCTTATTTTGTAAAATCTGCATTTTCTCGCACTTTGACTTTCATTATGCCGCATTAATTTCCCGCCTCAGTTTATTATATATGTCTTTGTTCTTCCTAATTTTGTGTACACAATTCCTTTTCTTTATCTTGTCTGTCTACCTACTAATTGCGCATATTATCTATGTATTCTTTGTCCTTTTCCTGCCCCGGCTCCTGGAGTCTCGTTTGCTAATTTAGACATCCCTTTCTAATACCTTCCAATCTTTCTTCTCTTTACTCGTGTTACTGTCACGACTTTTTTTTCCTACTGCCCCCGCTACTTCTTTTCTTCTTGTTCTATTATTCCGGTGAAAGTTCCCTTGTTTTATTTTATCATGCGTGTCCCGTATTATATCCTCTTAAATAAGAATACACACTTCATCAGTACTAATTTATGATCTGAATCCGCTACTGGGAAACTGTGCACATTGATAACGCTCTTCCTTGATCTCTATCAAGACAAAATAGGTTCTGATGTACGATTATATTTGTATGAGTAGCCGAGAATTACCAACGAATAGCTAAGCATATTATAATGTTTTAACTAAGTTATTGTTCTCGTTAAAATCTGTTCGCTCTAGAGCACAATGTCTATAAGCGCGGTGTTTCTTCGTTCCTACTTCAGTATTACCCTACTTCACAACCCCCTTTCCCTTCGTCCACCCTCTTGTTTCATTACAGGAACCCACTTAATTATTTCTTATATTTGAATCTTTACCGTGTTTATATCCTAATCCCTATGGGCACTTATTTCCAGGTAGGCAATGACCGATATATTAATGAAGATGGAAATACATAGACTTATAGATGCATGGGTATATAACTCGTGGATCCCGGAAGAGATCATTACAGAGATGGATTAGAGAAGAAAATGGAAGAATTTACACAGAGTTAGGCAAAAAAAGTAAGTCCTAAGAGTTAAATAATAAATTGAGACAAGCAACAAGCAAAGGAAAAGAAGCATGGTGTGATACGCAGTGCGAGAATATGGAAAGTTTGCAAAGGAAGGGTGATATTGATGCGCTATACAGGAAGATTAAAACACTATTGGGAAGTAAGAAGATCTGTGCCAATAGAGATAAAGCGAGTAAGATAATAGTTGACACAAATAATAATAGAAAGATGGAAGCAAAATATAGATGAACTGTGTGGTAGTATATAGAAGAACGGTAAGAACTTAGGTCAACAAGGTTAGACATAGAAAAGGAACATGACATAGATGAAGAGAGCTTTGGCCTAGACATGCTCGACGATGACATTAAAGAGGGCATCAAGGGAGATAAAACTAAATAGGGCCGTGGGGGTAGATTACATTCCTGTGAACTACTGAAACGTTTAGGAAAACTTGAAAGGAAGACTGTGTATGGATTGATTCGTAGTATCAATGAGGAAAGAATCTAGCCGGGAGACCTTGTGAGATCGGTGTTAGTTCCAATTCCGAAAACGGTAATGGTTACATCATGTAAGGACTACAGAACAATAAGTTTGATATCCCACGCAGCTAAAGTTGTTCTCAAGACCATCATAAAAAGGATAGAGAGTAGGGAAAATGATTAATAAGGGGATGATCAGTTTGGTTTTAGGAAGATGAGAGGTACGCGCGATGCTATTGCAGTAATTAGATCACTAATATAGAGAAATGTAAATAAAATCAGGACGTATTTGCCTGTTTCGTAGATTTCGAAAAAGCTTTTAATAAAGTGAATTGGGAAAATTAATGAGTATATTGCAGAAAATAGGAATAGATTGGTGGGACAGGAGGCAAATCCACAACCTGTACATATCTCAGATTGCTTAGGTGCGAGGGGAACGGGGAGTCCGCATGGGCAGTTTTAGGAAGAGGTGTAAGGAAGGGTTGCCCGTTACCACCGTTGCTGTGCAACGTATATGTAAAGGAAATGATTAAAGAGGCATGGTGTGAACTGGAGTTTGGAATGCAAGGCGGCGGGGAATCCGTAAAACCAGTTAGGTTTACTGATGCCCAAGCTTTAGTTTGTCAGTCAGACAAGGGTTGCAAGCTTTGCTTAGTGAATAGGATATTCATCGAGACAGATATGGGATGGGAATCAATTTTAATAAATCAAAGGTTATGCGATTTTCTAGAAATAAAAGGGCTGAGCTTAACATTAAAATAGGAGGGCAAAAACTAGAGCAGGTAGAACAGTTTACGTATCTCGGAAGTGTATTGGACCAACGCGGTCAAAGCAGTAGGGACGTAAGGAGAAGAATTGTGCTAGCCATAGAGGCTTTAACAAGGAGGAGGGAGTTGATGACAGGGGCGTTGAGTAAGGATATTAAGAAGAGACTCGTAAAAACTGTGATATAGGGCGTAGCTATGTACGGCGCGGAAACGTGGTCATTGTAGCTGGATGATAGACATAGATGGGAGGCTTTTGAAATGTGGGTAGTGGAGAAGAATGGAGAAGGTGAAATGGACAGAGAAAAAAACAAATGAGGAAGTACTAGGTATGGTGGCTGAAGGGAGGGGTTTGTTCGGAGAAATCCTATGAAGGCAGGAAAAATGGATGAAGGGGGTATTGACCGGCTGTGGGACGATGAAAACTGTAATGGAGGGGAGAATGTTAGGCAAACGAGGGAAGGGCGGGAACAGGATAGGGATGTTGGACGGGATGAAGGGAGGAAGAAAGTACTCACAGCTGAAGAGGGACCTGATGTAAATTAGGGTGTTGTGTTTTGCTAGGGGTCACAAATTATTTAATTAGTAATTATGTCCATCCAAAACCTACCTTACCCGGTAGATTGCCTTATAATAAAATAATATATAATAGGAAAGTTTTCAATTAAACTAGTGAAGTTTCAAAAGAGATGGAATAAGTATAAAGAGGAACTAGTACATGTTTAAGAAATCAGCCAGTATGTTTGGACATGGAAAGAGAATATGAGGTAGTTGAGGATAGTTTAGTCACATTCATACTGGATGATGAAATATAAAGGATATTAGGGGAATTGAAAGCAAATTAGCCCATTTCGGTGGCGGCACGTACCTAAAGTGGTTCTCAGGATGATCAACAAAAGGATGGAGAGCAGGGCAAATGATTACGTAGGAGATGGTCAGTTCGGCTTTAGGAAGAGGGCACGCGTGATGAAATTGCTTCAACGATATAACTAACAGAGAGGAATTTGGAATACATGCAAGACTTTTTGCTTGTTTCGTAGATTTTGAAAAGACGTTTGATAATGTGAATTGGGAATAAAACTAATGGATATATTGCAGAAATTTGGAGTAGACTGGATGAGCAGGAGGCTAATCCGCAACCTTTACACATATCAGAGTGGAGGATAATATTGAATTGAGGGGTATTTATTGCCACCTGCGCTTTTCAACGTATATGCAGAGGGAATCGCCTAAGTAGAGCGGACTTAAGAAGAAGGCTTTTGTTAGAAAAAGAAACTTTCACGTGGAGGTAGGAATTGATGGCTGGAATGTAGAGTAAAAGAAACGGCACTTTGAAGAAGAATAACTTTGATGTGGAGCTTTTTTATCTGTTGCACGGAAACATGGTTATTAAATCAAGACGATAGGCTTAGATTTGAGGCATTTGAATTGTTGGTATGAGGCAGGGTGGAAAAAGTCGAATGGACAGATAGGATAAGAGACTAGGAAGTGGTAGACATGGTTGGTACGGAAGGGGAATTTATTGGCGAAATCTAAAGGAGGTCGGAAAATGAGTTCGGGGGAGTCGGGAATGTGAGTAAGGGCTTTGAACGTCGACTGTTAGATGTGGCGGTCGAGAGGGTTGGCTGCCCATGAGGGTACACTCTCGTTGGCTAAGTACAATCCTGGTTCCGATCATGCTACTAAGAGCTAATTTCATGACGTTTATTGGGTTGTGCTCTCTAATGGTGTGTCTAAGAGGGAATGTGGGCAATAATTGATATAAAACAGTCAGTTAAGGAGCCATTTACTGAGAGTCATGTGAGGAGAGATAATTTGCATGCTTATATTGAAGACTTGTGTTGCCGTGCTCAACTTAGGAGGATGGTCAGGGAATGCGATTTAGTTGAGAAATTGTGTCACAGGATGCGCATGATGGATAAAGTTGGATGGGAGAAAATTCGTGTTTTAAAGAGACACCAGAATATTTGAAAATAGAGCATTCGGATTAATTGGTTTGAGTTTGTGTGACTAATAGTTTACTAGTCTTAAAAATGTCGGATAAATTTGCGGGTCGTTAATAATTTGGCGGGTGGTTTTTTTATGTAATATGTTTTTCGTTTGTCAGAATAGGGAAGATGTTTGGCGATACGTTTTAGAGACTTAATTCCAGGTAAGTAACTTGTACCAATAGAATGGCTGTGCGAACTAATGGAACACAAATGGATGTAATCAATATACTGGTACGCAGTTAGAGGGAGTGCTGTTTTCATTACCCCTCCTCTCCTCCAGTGAAAAAAATCAAAGGCGAGGTTTCTCTTGTTCTCTTCGTATTTCGTTGTCTTTTTATTTTAAATCCTTAATAAAGTCGGCTTTTATTGCCCCTCTCTTCATCCCTCTCTCCATAATACTCAAGAGGACCTGAAGGCATCCATCACAATTTTCTCTTAAACGGCACACAATTAAATTTTTCGTTTTTATGGTGATTAAGCTAAATATGCGTTCTTCTAAAATGTTACTTTAAATAATATATTTTCGTTTTAATTTAATACAGCCTCTTCCTCCACCACCACCGCTCACCTTTTTTCGTACTTTCTGAGCATAACTTGCAGGTAGCAATACGCAAGCATAACGAAGTAAGCATAAAGCAATACGATGACATTTATTCAGTTTTTTCAGATTATTAGCTCCGCTTTCATCTTTATAGTCTGTAGTTTTTGCCTTAATATGTCTAGTAAATTTTTACGGTACTCCTAGGCACACTACATGTAACGTACATAAAGTTTTGCAAAATCCCACGAACAAAATTATCTATATCATCATATCGTAAATTATATTTTTTTTGGTTATCATTCATAATTATAAATCCTTACAATCATGCTCTAATACATCCCAAATCATCTTTATTACTCTCAGACCCATGTTCTAAAATAATGAATCTTCTTCAGTTTAGTTTTCATCCCGTCCTTTCACCCGCTGAACATTTCCCTCTGAAATGTATTATTTCTTTGGCTAATCATGCTCAATTCCTTTCCTCCAGTACGCAATGGTCAAAAAAATGTCTTCGCCAATCGTACTGAGCGTATTGCAATTCGTTTTTTTTGTACCCCAAACTAATAATTGATTAAGATACTTTAAAATGGTTTTCATTATCGAGAGACGGCTATTTAACAAGACCTCCCCTTTCTCGGATCGGAATTTGAACGTTTGGAGAGTGTACAGCTGGCATCGAAGGCCTCGCATCGGAGTGGAACGCCGTGACGCCCATCAGCTTCCACCGTTGTGACTCCGTCGGAATAATTATGCGGGATCAAAAAGTCAGCGTTTCTGTCCCCTCGCTCTCAACCGTGAATATTTACATTCCGGCGAGCATTCCGTTCGGTCGTAAACCATTAAAACAATTCTCGCGTCATTTTTTTTTACCTCTCGAACCCTTCTGTCGCGAAACCCATGGAAACACAGTTAGTATTTCTCGTTGCCGTCGCTATCGCCTACGGAGCAGACGAATTTATTTTTTCTGGGTGCCGCTTTGCAATTCAAACACCGCGCGCCTCGCAGGACATTTCAAGTCTCGGGCAATACGTAATTTATGTTTCCTTATTAATGGCAGCGCCGGCGACTCATTAGCATTCACATCTCAAGCGAGAGGAGGCCAGACCCTTGAGGGTGTGCGGCTGAGGAGGGATAGTATATAACTGAGATCTTTATTTATTTTATTCCTGGTTAATAATAAATGCGGTTTTGCACTGACATCTGCTTGCTTCGCGTAATAACTCTCGGAACCAGGGATGAGAGAGTACTTAACAGCGATGCTCACCTTTTTTTATTTCTTTTTTTTTCAATGCACCTGCATGCTTTTTTCTTCTCATGTTTTTCTTCTGATTCCTCGGCACCCAGTCCTCGTCGAGTGCGAATTAACGCTGCTCCAATCTCCCTCCCTGAATTTCTCCTTTTTGGTTTGCACCCCCACATTCGACTTTGCCTCACCTGTCGCTTTACGCTTAAACTGCGGAAAGGGGACCCGATGTTCTTGCGTCTTGTCTCGGGATTCGAAACTCAGCCACTCAAAGACAGATTGTTTTCTTTTAAATGCCCTATGAATTTGTATTTTTTATCCCTCTTCCGTTGATTTGGATGCTGTTATATATTACTTAGAACTCATTAAAGGTGTTTCACGTTGGTGGAATACACAGAAATTGTATAATTATTTCAGTATGAAGGGAAATATGGAATATTCTTCTTAATTTTCGCGATCAAAGTTTCTTTTTAGAAATGGAAAAAGCAATGTTTCCTTTGTGTTTGATAATACTAGGATAGGCTGCAAAGTAATGCACACATGCTTGTAGAGCGCGAACACAAACAAATGGCAAGATTGGGAAGGAAGGGCATTAAAGCACAATTTTTTTAGTTTAAAAATCATTTATTTATTTTAAACCTAGTCGCCGTTAAGGCGAACACATTTCTCCCAAAGTGTAACAAGTTTTTTCGTTCCGTCACTGAAAAACTCTTCCGACTCTTCTCGAATCCAGCACTTGACAGCTGCCTTCACATCATCGTCCGAGGTGTTATTACCCTTGAGGTGTCTCTTGAGTTGAGTAATAAAATAAAAATCGCAAGGCGAAAGGTCGGAGTAATAAGCAGGGTGTGGAATCGGTTCAAATTTTAGGTTTCACAGCTCTTCTCCAGTTGCGCGCAAGGTCTGCGGACGAGCGTTGTCATGTTGCCAGATTGTTGGCCCCAGACTGCCTTTAACACGACTAACTCGACGTCGAAAGTATTTTAGAGTCTATACATACTGATAAGAATTTACCGTTGCCCCTCGTTCCAGAAAATTGGTTACATAAACTCGGTGAGTATCCCAAAAGACAGTGGAAAGAAGTATTTTACGGATGGTTGTCTTCTGAACTATAGTATTTCGCCTGAGGGATAAGACATGTCCATATTCAGAGCTCTGTCTATTCTCAGCCGGGTCGTAATGATGGACCCAGGACTCGTGACCCGTCAAAATATTCATAAGAATGTCCTCTCCGTCGTCAAGGTTGCACTTCAAAAGTTGCTTGTAGCAT
Source organism: Hetaerina americana (assembly GCF_022747635.1). Classification (NCBI taxonomy): domain Eukaryota; kingdom Metazoa; phylum Arthropoda; class Insecta; order Odonata; family Calopterygidae; genus Hetaerina; species Hetaerina americana. Next base: position 56,263,670 of record NW_027287538.1, read on the forward strand.
TCCAATAGACGCTCTTTATTCTAGTCTGTGAGACGGCGTGGTACCCATCGTACACAGTTTTTACGGTATCCCAATTGTTCAGTAATGAATCCTACACGTTCCTTGGATATTCCAATATGATTTTCAATACGCTTTTGAGTGATTTGCTGGTCATTTTCAAACAAATCTTCCACGAGTTTGCAATGTTTATCGTCTGTGGCATTGATCGAACATCCGCTGCTTGATTCCTCAACAATTATGGCTTTTCTAGGATCGCAACCACGAAATTTTACTACTCATCGATTTACAGTAGACCTATCAACAGCACAGTCACCATAAACAGCCTTTAAGCAATGATGAATTTCAGCAAGAGCCATTTTTATAGCAGTTGAAAATTCAATAACACCATGCTGTTTGACTCGTGTTGACATAGCATTAGAACTCGGCTCCATACTTTGGCTGCTCGAAATACCTGGATGAACACAACGATGTCAAACCTAGACATGAATAATGAGGGGAAATGTTACTTCCGCGTGCCACCTGGCGCGCTTTTGAAGGTCATTTCGTTCGCTCTCTGCAAGCGTGTGTGCATTAAATTTCTGCAAACCCTCGTAGAAAATGACGGTAGCTATAAAATACATCATATAGTTTGTTTATTAAATATGGAAATGGAAATTAGGGAAATAAGTGCGGCCAAAATTGTTACTCAAAATTATTAAAATTTATTTTAGCACAAATGTATTAGTATTTAATACGGCTACGCACTTCTAATTTAGGCATATTGTAAATGTTTGATGGATTATTTCGGTAAAGGTTTATATTAAATCATGAGAGGATAAATATTGTATTTTATTTTCATTGATATTTCTATTTTGTCAACTAATATCCTCATAGAGGCTGAACGATGATTATGATGGATGATGGCAGTTTATTTTTCTGTTTTCAAATAACAATATTCCGATATACTCTATGCGTCAACATGCGTCCGACCGAATACATTGAGTTATGGCATCATGTCATTTAAATTCATTGTAATCACTCAAATAACATTTCACATAAAATTATCTTCATATTGGACGGGATAATTTCAGAAAGCTCGTATATTGATGATGGAAATTGCTGATTTATTGCCTCTCTTTTGGTTAATTTGTGCGGCCCCATGTATATAAATTTGTGGCAAATAATGAAATGAAAGGTAGGAAATAACCAGTTCATATACATTCACACTTTTATCTAGGATTAGATTACCATGCAGTTCAAAGGAATTTGAAGTGAAAACACTAATCAAAAAATTTATATGCACGCAAGATTTGCGAATTGTAAAATATCATGAATGTATCACATATTTCCGTGTCATTAATTTGTTGATTCATTTGAATATAATCAGCAATTTTGTGATGCATCAATAATATAGCGTAATTTTGTAACACTGAAATGTTTTATAAAGTTTACGACATCTTTCCTCATCAGCATTCTTAAATTTTTTCATTCACATGTTTATTTTTTATTTTTTGCTTTTGGTAAATTGTATAAAAAAACGCCTAGTAATGACATAAAATCTTCTTTGGAATTTATGAATGTACGAATCTAATTAAGGAGAATTGAACTAAATGAAAGGGCACGTTGTAGTATCAAACATTTACTAATTCAAATTACAAAAACGGCACGCTACTCAAGCAGATGATTTGAGATCTTGACACGACTGCCTGAAATTATAAATGTGAAAAGCTAATAACTTATAACAAACGAAAAATATGCTAATGTCAGTGTCTTGAACAATGAGATAATGATGACTCATTAGTGACTATTCCGCTTGAAATAATACTTCTCTGCATTTTTTAACTCTCATGATGGTAATCTTTTTAATCGAAATATCTCAGTTCAAAATTGCACTCTTTAAGACTAACAGAGGTAGGCATGTACGCTCATTAATTTAAAGTTTTTTTCAGATTTAAAAATATTTCAATTGAAAAAGTTGATCAATTTCTTACAGGTAATGAACACACCAAAAATGAAAACTGTGTTTAACGTCATTTAGCATACGGCACACTGCGAAACACTCAATTCCTTCATACGTTCTAGAATAAATAATTAGATTCCAGTGAAGTATTAATAACTCTGAATGAAATTCTTTTTATGCTTAAAATTAGATGTTTCGCGTAGAGATAAGAAATTATGCGTCTTTTGAACATGAAAGTTATGCAAAAAGTTTGGGAGAATGCATATAACATGCAATTTCAAAGACTTTTCAAGATTTATGGAGACAGGTTGCATATCCGAAATGCTGTTACTACTCCATTGCATCAATATTTGATCTCAATGAAAACATTTTAAATTTTAATTCCAATATCTCCTGAATATTAAATTTTAGAAGTTACTGTGTATAATTTTTACCGAAGAATTGTTTATATCTTACGACAGACATAATCTACTTTTACTTCTTCTCTGCGTGATTATTAACCCTGAATTGGTACCACAAACTCAATAGCTTATGGAAAAATACCTTAACTTGGCAGAGAATTATCAGTAGAAACCATTATTTTTCGCGGTGTAGGAACTCGAAGTGAAGCTCACTGTTACTGGAGAATGGTGAATACTTGGCATAAACTCCAGTTCTATTTCCACTGCAGATTATTGAGTGCTCGGTATGGCTCCAATTCCGCTTCTCCTCTTCTATTTTCACAGCATGTCTCTACTCTCCTTTGAGTTGCAAAGCGGGGGCGTGTTTCTCTAGGAATTGAGAGATTAAAAGAGCGACGTCTGCAACTTACAGAGAGGATTCAACACTTACTTTTGTTCTCTCCGCGCGTACTTGGCAGCACACCTTGGAACGCTGTGGGCTGACTTTCTCATTCCATTTCTGTTTCAAATGGTTTTATGTGTATAACGGGGAAAATTATTCCCAACTTTCCTGGTTTCCTGTTACTCCTTTCATTTTCCAACTGATAGAATAATAGTTGGACTGTTGTTCACATTTTTTCTGTTCCCGAGGGATGTTTTTTAAAGTTATGCAGAAAATTACATTCAATATAATTTTTATTTCATCATTAAATAAAATCTTTTATTGCAGTATAGCATCAAAATCATTACAATATTAGTTAACTTCAGTTTTCGGTTTCTTTTAGGCTAACGAAAACCTTTCAATACACTATATTATATTTGATCCTCAGAAATCAGTCTTCAATAAAAAATGAAATGGAGTTGGTTTTCATCCCGAATTGGTTTTATGGCTAACGTTTAATTCCATCTTCCACGTTTCTTCTCTAATTCTAACATTTGCCTCTTTCACTCGCTTCCTCTGTTATTATTTTAGTTATTACTTCTAAGATTGGATTTCGCGATCACTTTCGCTTGGCCCGGCCAGTCGAAAGATCCGTGGTTCAAGTCTAGTTCAAGGAAATATTTTTGCACTTGTGAACTGCTTGATTCCGCTTCCCCACCTCTATTGTGTTCGACTTTGATGTATGTTCCTATCCCTTTTTTATATATATCAAGGTGAATGAGCGTATATATATATATATATATATATATATATATGTATATATACATATATATACATATATATATATACATATATATATACATATATATATATATATATATACATATATATATATATATATATATATATATATATATATATATATATATATATATATATATATATATATACATATATATATATATATATATATATATATATATCTTCGAAATGGAACGCTCTTCGGCGACGCACAAATATATAAAAACACGGATGTAGATTTGTAGAATATAGAGACACATAGAAAGGACACTCAAAATATGTTATTTGACGTTTCGACAGCACAGCTGTCGTCTTCAGAAGGTCTTGTCAGATTCTGACAACGACGGCCTTGATGGTTTGACTGCCGAAAAGTTGGAGTAGGGAAGAGCCTTTAGCCTAAAATAAAAACACTGCTCATTATATTCCTGGTACATCATTTACTGTGGCATAAATACATATGATCAAATATTTTCTGCCATTTTTCTACTTCCCCCCTGTTATGGTTAGGCAATAGCTCGTAGTCGTTTACTTCCATTTTGTACTTTTATTGAAATCCAGGTTGTTAAAAATGAGTCATAATCAGAAGATATGTATGATGGATGAAATTTATCTTGGTGTTTTTATTTAATTTTGCTAGAAATCTCTTTTTAAATGTAGCACCCACGTCAAAAAACCGAGATTCAGAATAATATGTTATTTTTAGCTAGCCATAAATAAAATTTCTCATTATTCTTTTTATAATGGTATCTCCCCTGGTAATTACCACTTTAATATGTTTTGTAATTGTTTTATTATTATCAGTTATTACTTCTTATGTGATGCATCTTTTCAATGTTCTCTCGTATTTTCGATGCAGTTTATTTGGGTCTGTTAATTTAGTTCTTCACGTACACGTTCATCATTATTTTCTTTTTATCAGTGGTCTTCCTTTGCATGTATTTCCTTTCAGTATCTTTCTGTTTATCGAATATTTTTGAACTCCTCCACATGCTTTGAATTGAGTTCGATGAACTCATCACTCATCTTTATTTTCTTACGTAGCCCTCTCTTAAAATCTTTTTACAAATACTTGAGGAGAAGTGAAATAATTCTAAGCTAAACATTCATCTTTACCGTGATACGGTAAGCGTAGTTGGGTATTGGCATTCACGGGAATGGGAATGGTATATGCAGGGTCCATTTGCAGTCACCCCTTGAGGGACCCGCATGGGGTCCCGGCACCATAACGACGCCGCCCTTGTCATGCATGGGCGTGAAGTGAGGCTTCCACGATGGAGCCCGAAACAAGGGGCACCAGTTCACAGCCAATCGCAGGACCGGCAATAAATACACATCTGTCCTCCATTAAGCACCACGCTCCCTTCGCCTCCAAATGAAGGGTAAAAAAAATATATTCCCTCGGGCATTTCTTAGGTAATATCGCGCCGCGGAGGAGGATGGGAAATCCCTGGAGGGCAGAATAAGAGGAAACATCTTAGCATCCCGTGGGAACACCGAAAAAATTCCATCGTGTCTACTTTCCGATATACAACATGTCGTCCTTATAGTATTCCCTTTCCTCGTATCTTTTGCCGCCCTCAGCGCAACTCCCCCTCGGGACGGGTGAGGGAGACGCCGTACTAATTCACGGACGGTAAAGGGGACGAAAGAAAAATACGCCCAGTCCCTCACTCAAGTTCACACACACGCACTGGAAAAAAATGACTTCGCCCCTCTACACGCTCGTGTGATGACTCATGGGAGGGTGCGGGTGTGGGGAGGAGGAGGAGGGAAGAGAGGAGAGCAGAATTTCCAGGGAAGGGCCCGTTTGGGCATTTCCTCATAGCTGGGGGCGGAGCTGGAGGCGGCATTCGGGGGCTCCGTGTCGGGGGACTGGGTTGTTTGCCCCCAAATGGGGATGGAGTGTGTGAGAGCGGTGATTTATGGCAGCTTCTTGGAATTTATTAGCCATAGAAACCGGAAGATGGAGGGGGAGAAGAAGGGATTCTCTCGGTTTCTTCAAGGGGGAAGTAGGTGAATATTTTTATCCTTGTGTGTGATCAGAAATAAAGGGCGGGATTACCGCCGTTGCCAAAGCCGAGACATTAGTATAAACATTTTGTGGACGAAGGAACCGCTTCTCTTTGATTAGTGCCGACATGAGCCCTTAACTCAGCTTCATTTACGCTTAAATTTTTTAATACAATATATTTGCTCAAAAATCATTCATCCATGATATATATATATATATATATATATATATATATATATATATATATATATATATATATATATATATATATATCGCATCAATGCTTCATGTTATTTTAACTCTCTCCGAAGTCAAGAGCAATCTGTATTAAATGGGAGTATCATTCATGTTTCATAAAAAGAGATGCTTTTGCATTAAATTTTATATTTTCTCTCGTGGTATGAGGTATGTTAAAGTTCCTCGTACAATGTTTTCTAGCTTTTGAAATCGGTAAATAAACATCTAAGGGAAAATACAGTAATATGGTTGAAAGGGAATAATGCGAACCCATTGTTCTTTGCACCTATTATTTATGGACTTCTACAAAGCGATATATCCTCCATATCTGTAAAAACAAACTTATAATAGTGTTAACAACTTACTTAAAAATTGAAATGATGTGACCGTAGTGAAATTTTCTCAACGAGTTTGCAGTTTCAGGGTAGAAAGATGGGGAAAAATATTTATTAAACTTCAGTGAAATACTATTTTATTTTTATCGAAATTGTTTACGTTTTGCGATCAAAGATTGTGTGCTCTACTCTGAAATTAAATGAGAAAAGCAAAAATTTTGAATTATTCGAACCAAATGATATTGTTATATTTTATCCTTTTAGTATGAAATTCAATTGATATGGTTAGTTAATTACTAAAGCAAAATTGGATGAAGCGATAGGCTTATTGGTTATATTAAGCGTCTCATTTCACTCCTGTGACTTACTTTTATTTTCAAAATCCTATGTACAACTATCATGGTTACCAAACTAAAATTCCGGAAAATGGTGCACGATTATTTTTGTGAAGAGTTTTTCCAATTTTTCAACCGAATTTTATTATTTATTATTTTACTTATGCTATGACTCGATGCGAAATAATTTATTTCCTGAAAACATATGCGCTACAGTTTAATTTGTATTATAATATGGATACCCAGTTATTACTTCCACAAGAAACATCATTCATCCGGAAAGCTCGAGCAAATGAAAATAAACATTTGCCCTGTTCTGTTCTCACTATTTTGGAAAATGTAATACATAAAATAATCCGTCGTTCTGTTACAATCGCCCAATCAATATTGAAAATTTCCAGCATATTTTACGTAATGAAGCGTAAAAGTGCATGAACTCCCCTTGCAGAAACATTTGGACTCGTTTGTTGCTGCTAACATATGACACACAGTAGAGCCGACGTTTATGTGTGAAATAATATGAATCAACAGCTGCTCTAGGAAAGCACTTATTAGTAATTTTGTCTTCCTCTTTTTATAGAAATGGCGTGGGAGTCTGAATTTCTCAACTCCACCCCTTAGAAAAAAAATAGAACCTTCCCCTGAAACAGACGATCTCCATCAATTTTTTAGCGCCCTAAGTAACGCAATATACCGCCTCTTAGAACTGCGCCGCGAGATGGAGTATTTCTCGCTCATCCGTAGGAGCATTTCGGGGAATATTTTTAACTGCAGATGCCGCTGATTAAACGAGATTTGGAGCGTCGTATTTTTTGGACAGTGAGTCTGGGAAGGGATCTTTTTATTTTTTCATTCAACTGGAGAAGGAGCGTGTCGGGGATTGAAAGATAACGCCACACTGTGTGAAACGCAGATGGTAAACACTCCTCTAATTGGAATCCATGCACCGCTGGAACGAGAAAATAAATCCTGTTTCGTGACTCATGCCCCTTGTGGAGATTATTGAAAGCCCATTAAACCGGAAAATGTGCGGAACCTAGTCTTTGTAGTCACATTAGATGGGAAAACATAATCGACGTGTTACTTTGATGCGACCGTTTTTGTAGCTTGCTCATGGAGAAATTAAACTGTTACTATTATAGCCTGATGAAAAGTATGAAGTATGAAGTCTCGAAAGAAGATATGAGCTAGCCATTTACTCCTTTGGTGCGTGATCATTTTTGGATTGCTCATGGTTGAATTTATGAGTGTGATATTTTAAATACACATATTTTACAATTAGAAATTAAATGAATGCAAAGTTTTAGTAATAACATTCATTTAGCCAATTAAAAAGTATTTCATACTATTAACAGCTTTATTCATTCTTAACTTGATGTACTGTTATATGATTACAATCATCCTCATTGCCTGCGAGATTATAATGCAACAATTTCGGATGCGCATTACTCCGTTAAAAGTTACTTTTTCGGTATCTTCAGCAGTTTCTTTTAATTTGCGAGATTACAATTATGGAAAAATTAGTTCTTTGCCGTATTATGCTAATTCTATAAATTCCATGATAAATTTGGGTGTATCAACTTAAAATATCAATGTAACAACGTTGCTCAGTAATTTTGATTTATTCTCACTTCATTCTTGGAAAATATTTGAACATTAACGCCAATTATACCGTAAAAAATAACTTTTCGGGTCAGTTTATAGCTTTAATTCATTACTATTGTGTGTATAATCCATCCATGCCATTTTCTTTCCAATGTTGCCCTTAGTCTTTATGAAAGGAGCCCAGAAAATAGTAAATTTAAGTTCGTGGTAAGTTTTCTCTCAAAACTAAAACTTGAGCAATACTGGTCACCCATTCTAAGATTGATTTCGCTCAAATTTCCACTCGGTTCATCTGGCGATTGAGTTATTTACGTCTATTTTTTGTTCAATATGGCTTCTCTCTTATATTTCTAATTGTCTTATCTGGGGCATCTTTCTATCTCTGTGTATTCCCATTGATTTTTTTCGGAAAGACCGTTACTAACAAGCTATGCTGTCTCATGAAGATTATTTCTTGTCCTAATTTTCATAGTTTTCATCAGATTTCTCTAGTTCCCTAGTTTTCATAAAAGCTCTTTGTTACCAATCAAGTCGTTCATTTGGTCTTAATCAGTTTCCTGTGATATAATTTCCAATCGCTTTGTATATTCTCTTGTTTCTCTTGTCCTAGTCTCTATTCTGCTGTTGCTATTATTAACGCACCAATTCCTGGAGAAACACGCTCTTGATGGAAGCTTTAATGAAGTACTCCCTTGCTTCCATGCTTACTTTGCAAATAAGAAAGACTCATAAAAATGAAAACAATATCATAATTAATTATGCATGCTCTCCCCGTTTATATTATTGATTTTGAGGTATTTAATCTTAGAATTATTCAGTTTATTTATTCACATCGATTCATTATTGGATATTAGAGATTTTTCGGTAATTCAGTGTTACTTAATTTTTCATGCTTCCACCGTCTATTCTAAAGACTCTCACATAGAAGTATGTAAATACACACAGTAATTAACCCGAAGGTCGGCTTAGTAGGTGATGATAGTGTTCACCCAGTACTAAGCCGGGCGGCGTGAGAAATTCACCCATCAGGGTTGGGGCGTCAGTTCCTTTCCCTGTGCCGGTTATGGTTTCCCAGGAAGATCTGGCCCCTGAAAAATCACATAGCTTTGGTGGAGCTGCAGGTGCTCAGAGTGAATTGCCCGGGAATCCAACCGGTCAGTAGCCCAGCGCCCTAACCCTGGACTACCGCGACCAACAGAAGCATGTGTGATTTTATTTTTTAAACCTTTGTAAATATAGCAGATATAAAAATGATATCCAACGACCATTTGCCTATTTTTTTCGATTCTTTTCCATATAAATAGAAATTGGTAGTCAACGTTCAAATTAAGACTAAATGGTTTTTCATAAAAGTCTGTGTATTTCTTAGTTAATCTAAATTCTAAAAGCATTTGCGCGATAAAAATTTTCCTCTTACTATTTCTAAGTTTATGATTAATTTCGGATATTTATACATATAAAGGGCATAATAGTTATCTTCATTTCAGCAGACATGCTGAACTATTATTTTGAGGAACAGACCTACTACCCAGTAAATTACTGCTCTTCTCTGCCAATAGGCTCATTTACCTTACATTGACTGTCACTTTTGATAGCCTTTGGTATCTACAAATTCATCTGTGATGGATGTTTTCGTTAACTGCCTTACCAATTATCTAACTCGGGATCCGTATGCCTCACCGGTAAGGTCATTGAATAGAAGCCCTCCAACCATGCCTTTCTCTCTCTCTCTCTCACACACACATACACATACACACACAAACACAACACACACACTTACTCTATCTCTCTCGGTGGAAATCGACTCTGCATCCAAGTTACTTACAAACGCGTTCGGAAACCTCAGGAACTCTCCCCGCCTTTGCACTCCACCCCTGCCCGCCCCTACCACCCACTGCTCATGCCCCTAATCCCTCAACCTGCCACCACCTACTCCGCAGCAAGCATTTCGGAGTTCTCGCGTTTCAAAGCGCCCTCTGGATCTCGTCCATTTCTTCGCAACTCTTCTTGCTTTTCGATTCTTTCTCTCTTCCTTCTCATGGAAAGGAAGCCGCCTTCTCTCCCATCCCTTCCGAAAGAAAACCAACCCGTTACCCACAAAATGAGGCGCTTGAGAGTTACACATTCAAGAAGGCCTAATCTAGCCGTCGCCTCCAGATTCCTTGTTTAATTCTGTTTTCGTGCAACTAAAAGTTTAATCTAATATGTACACTCCATTGTTTCCGACGAGGCAAAACGCAATGCCTCTCCAGCTTATGGGAGTTATTATATGTCTTAAGCATTGTTTTTCGTAGTCGACTGGAGGTATTACATCATGCAGCACCATCCATATTATATTTTTTTGGATCCACGGGATGTTCTGTGAAAAATATACCCTTCCTGAATTATTAGTATTCATTTATTTGATAAAGGTACTTTTGTAATGTTATTAGTATAAGCACTTGAAGTTATGTACGACATATAGACCTAATGATATACTCGTATATTGCTTTGTCAAACAGGTAGGGCCAATTTATCCAACATCGTGACCAACCCATGAAACAGTTAATGACGGTTGATGCCTAAATATCGATGAATTTACCTTGACCTTGAAAATTATTATTTTTAAATGTGCTTTACATTTCCTGCTAAAAAGTTCACAGATTTAAGTGGTAACAATTTTATCCTGGTAAGATCTTCAATATTCGCCTGTATTGAAGCGTAAACATGAAAATTAAGAACGATAATATTGTATGAGAAATTCAGAGTAGATGTCCTAAAACTTAGCAAGATAGTTTGCTGAATGCCAACACCTAGTATTTGCTTCTGTCTATGAGAAGACTTGGAGTTTATAGCGTGGCATAGTATTTACTGACAATGCAAAAAGAGAACGTAAATCAATGGTTGAGATTTGGATGTGGCAATTAATTGATAGAGGGTTATACTTTCTATTGCTAATAAGTGGAGTTATTGATTTCTTCATGTTTTTAATGTAATTTCATGAATTAACTTTTTTCTTGCAGTGAAGGAATAGAACAGTGAAATTATTGTTTTCGTTATATACTTTAATCCTAATATAATTATCGATTTGCCATATTTCTGGACTAAATTAGGAATGAAATTAAGAGGTAATTATTCACCCTTAATCTAGGAAGTTGTGAAAATCTAAGAATACTATAGACGCGGTAAGCAATAGTTGGCAGTTTGATTATATCTGTTTATATTTTAACCATTCCTCCATATACGTAAACATTAAATGTTCGGTAGTGTTAACGAATCATATTCATCTCTCACCACTTGTCCCAAATTCTTAAAAATCGCGACAGTAGAATATTAATTTTTGCAGCGGCCATTTTACTTTTTGTCATTGAATATTTCAGTTCGTTTTTATTTTTTTCATGTCGATTTGCTCATGCACATTGATCACTTGTATCTTCATCGCCACCATTGTCTAAAATATTTTGGCACTACTGTTTATTTGACTTAAATTTTTCATACTTCCATACTGAGTTAGGTCTTTACGAGGTCTTAACATTCATCCTTTAACCATTCATCTCATAAATACCCTCAGAAAAGCTTTATCAATTCGAAGTTTCCGATAACCAGGATATTAGTGAGGCCAACAAAGAAAATTACCCATAAGAACAAAAGAAGTTTATGAAAAAGTATTTGTATAAAATGAACATGTTAATTACATACGCAACGAGCTCACTTCTAAGTAATTTTCTCGTAGCGCTCGCCGTGCTTATAATGGAAGCCCGCTGAAATAGAATTCTGCATCATAGAGAAGCTCTCTCTATTAACCAAGTATCCAGAAAATGAATTGTAATTCAATTGCACATGAATCAAATTGCATAAATATATAATCATCATGATTCCCTTTTTCAGATAGTGCAATATATATGTATATATATATATATGTATATATGTATATATATATTTGTATATATATATATGTATATAGGTATATATATATTTGTATATATGTATATATATATATATGTATATGTATATATATATGTATATATGTATATGTATATATATATGTATATGTATATATATATATATATGTATATGTATATATGTATATATATATGTATATATGTATATATATATGTATATATGTATATATGTATGTATATATGTATATATGTATATATATATGTATATATATATATATATATATATATATATATATATGTATATATGTATATATGTATATATGTATATATGTATATATGTATATATGTATATATATGTATATATATGTATATATATACATATATATATATATGTATATATATATGTGTATATATATATATATATATATATATATATATATATATATATATATAATAGCTTACCCCCGCCACACACTTTCGTGACGACCTGAGGTTTATTGTGTACATAAAGATTCTATAGGAGATGTCTTTGGTATTCATTCCAATTTAATGCTAGTCACTGACATAAGGAAATATTTCCTACGATCTAGTTGGAGGCTTTGGCGTACAAAATTCCTTCTACTACACGTTCATTTCCATGTTTAAAATCTGAATTTTAATAATTGTCGGTGGTACTGTCTGTGTACCTATATGTATTGCGTTATATATAAGATTTGCCAGGATGATGACAACTATAAAAACCCTTATAGCTAATGAATAACTGATCAATGCACTTTTCCACTTGATAAAAGTTTTTTTTTATTTTACGACCGGGTTTCAATGTATTACATCATCATCAGATACAATAAATTTTATCAAGTGGAAAAGTGCTTCGATCAGTTATTCATTGTGTTCGACTTTAACCACATCACGCCTGAAGCTACTCAATTTGCCCTTATAGCTAGGTAAACCCTGCAAACTAACGAGAGTGTTAATCATATGGTAAGTTAGGTTACCAAGTACTAATTTAATTGGTGTTATTGGCATTTAGAATTGTTTTATTATCGGGTTGTTAGAATTTTCGCCTGTGATGGTTAATACTCTTAAAGACACGAAAAATGCATGGTAAACAGATACCCTAAAATTATATAGTGTGAGAGTCACTAGTTGCCCCCACTCATCCTATTTATTATTTTACCTGAATCTCGTGCGCCTCAGATCTTAATGGCCATGTTAATAATTCTGCTATGACATGCATAACTAATACAGAGTAATTCCTTCATATTAAATTCCAAATAATTTTATATAATCTAGGAAATCAGCTTCCTTGTTTTAACTATATATTTACTTCTCAATGTATTTCGTATCCTGCTTTTAGTGCTCATTCTAATCACTGGCGTTACAAATTTTTTCATCTAAATGTCTTCCATTATGCTCTCAACCACCGTATGATTCACTAACCCGACGTTTTGATAATACGAATCTTCTTTTACGAGTCTCATTTTTATCATTCAATGGCTAGAGTGGTCAGTGATGTTGTTAAAAGTATCCTTAAATGGTATGTGACGTGGCGATAGATTAGAATGAACCAAAATTGTGAAAGAACAGTTTCTAAAGGTGTGTAGTGACTGTATCGTAAACCAACGATATATTTCGATAAATAACCGCCAATGTCCTACCCAGAGGGCCTGGGATCGAATCCCAGTGGTGGCAGATATTTTTCAGTGGCATCCCGATCCTTACTTGAGGTGTTTTGTGGAGGGCACTTTAAGTGAGTACGCCGTCCTTCGGATGGGACGTTGAACTGCGAACCCCTTGGCGCCTCTCATTAAGAATAGGCTAATGTCGACGCCGGGTTTCGTTTTCTGTCCATCCCTAATGGCGAAAATGACCTCAGCTCTCGGTCGCCTCCCTTAAGTACTACCACCAAGACCACCATGACGACGGATGGTCCTCTAAAACCGTTCTTCGGCTTCAAAAATGTCATGACTGTATGCAAGTTTTCAAAATCATATGTGGAGTCGGGTACTGAAAAAAATGAATGAATCATAGATAGAATTAATTAGATTGTTTCTCAATCGGCTCGATTATTGAATTAGCATAAATATATCCTATCAAGGAGTGACTTAATATGGCAGCTTACTATGATATACAAGATACACTTGTACATAGAGTTTTTAGGAGAGTCAGGCTGTCAGCCTAAGTGAATACAAGCCGTAGTGTCCCTGGCGGTTTTTTTCATCACCGCAAAACTTTTGATAGTGGAACCACTTATTTTAACCAACTAGTTAATTTCATGGGAAAAAGACCACGCGTAAAAACGTCTTAATTACCTCAAATCACATTTCTTAATATGGTTGCTACATTCATTGCTGCTTCCATTAGAATTCATCAAACTCACAATTTCAATTTTAAATTGTACTATAATGATGAGTGAAGAGGATTATTCTCACTGAACCAGTATAAAATAGCTACATCCTTTTTCCATACACATCTCGCAGCCACACGAGTAGATTCATTCATTCAGAATGTACGAAATTATAATTTTACGTAAAAGACGATAATATTTCAGGATAAATCTCAAATTTCTTGTAATGACTTGTAACACTATCGTAATCCCTTGATGGGTCGTGCAGGCTAACATATAGACTTGGATGTAATATTTAAGCCTTGAACGCGAGCATCTCTCAACGGCCGCTATTGCCATCCGGCGCTCTCAACTATCCCCGCCCTTCATCCCTTTATATACCTCGCCCCGCTCCATTTTTCACATCCCCTCTTTCCTCTGTCCCCTGTCCCACACCACGAATCCACTCAACCTCCTTCCCCCCAAAAGTTTGACTGCCCCTCCTACTCCCGAGTCAACCCCTCACCCGTTCCAAAATCCTCCCACCACCTCCCTCCGACCAACCCCCTTTCCTTAACCGCAGACCGAGTTAGCCGTGAGGGAAAACATGTATATTTAGAGAGCGGAAGTGTAGGTAGGAGGGGAGCTCCACGGGTATGCTGTCCATCACCAATGGGATTTATGCCTTCCCCTCTTCCCTTCTCGCCTTCCTTCCCAATCTCTAGCCCCCGCCCCTAAATACTAACATAAGGAGCAGGAAAACATGGTGAAGAGGTTTTCTTCACCCGCTAAGTGCACAAGTGCCTATGCCTTATGCCTTTTCACCTGTCCCGCACTATCTATCGATGGAATCAAGAGATTGAGTAAGGCTGAATTACTCCGGAAAGGAAGCTGCGGTGGACCTTCCCCCTTCCTATGCTCTTTCCTCTCTCTCTCCATCTCAAATTAAAATCTTCGCTACCCTCATTCATGAACTCGTTCATCAAAGGCTTTGCGAGGATGTAAACACGAAGAGGCTGCCTCGTGCCATTGCGTATCTGGACGAAAGCGCCGGGCATATTTTCGATGAAGTGGTATTACTAAGAGAATGCGCCCTATATTCGCGTGCGCGTATGCTCCCTACTCGGAAGGGAATAAAGGTATGGAGTAACAGTAGTTTCGACGGCCATGAAAAGTTTTGATTTATCAAGGGCATTCCTTTTTTTAAATACGTAAATATCTGTCTGAGTGTATGACTTGCGCTTATGAATGTATGTGTATATATATGCAAACATTATTGTTATCATTATTATATTGTCTGAAAATATAAATGTATACATTGTTATTATTATCACGTATGTGTACATATATGAATGTATACATGCGGATACATAATCATGCCCTCTAAAAATATGACCACACGCCCTCACATGGGTTTTATGTGAAAGAAAAAAATAAATACGCAATAAAAGCGATGAGGTTACTGGCTACGATTTCTGAATCGCTCTCCAAAGGTTGTCGTGGAAGGTGGAAAAATTCAGACTGAAAACTAAATTTTACCAGCAGTCAGGCTACAGAAGTTTTATTGCACTAGTTCAGTTTCCAACTTTGAAGGTGGGAAATATACTTGCAGCGATAACTCTGGAATCTACGAATATCAATCCATATTTATGTGTTCTCTACTGTCTGATAAATCCATCCTTATCATAACCAAACACCAGCGCATTCATGGATAGATAGATAATACAAATTGCGAAGTTAATGTAGCAATAACCCAGCTTGTTGTGCCAAATATAGCATCTTAGGTATTGTAGTAATTCCCTCGTTCCAGGTAAACAGAATTAGAAAGGATGTATTTTGGGACCACCGAAGTGTTCGCTTTTAGAGTTTTGGTTCAATCCATCAACTTCAAGAATTTTTTAACACAGGGTGAAATTAGGTATTCCCGAGAATTCTTGGCTGTCGACGGTTGAATCATTGGAGGATGCTTCGTCGTTCAGACGACCAGGACAACACTCCGTCGTAGGTGTTTGCCTCAAGGGTGGATGAGCGCCCAAAATGGACGTAAAGCTCTTGAGGTCAAAATATTTACAGAGTGAGGATATTATGAAGCGCTCACTGTCCTTTTGTAACTGCTATCTCGGATGATTTACTTTGTCCTTGCCACGGCTTTTCACAGCGACCAATCATCTTCACAAAAATAACTGTAGACAACGCAAAGGGTGCTCCATTTCCATTTCTTTTCTTTTTCAACAAACGAATGACATGGATGAAAAATCATCCAATCTTTATCGAAGATTTCCAATACCTTTTTTAGCTGATCGATTAATTCTTCAATACGGTTTTATAATCCTTGGTTGGTCAAATTATCGATTGATCACATTCACTTCGTGTTTCTTTCTAGGTAAATAGGTTGATTTAAAACAGCAATTGAATGCCAATGTTCATCCATATGATGCTTTTCTATTGACTTATTCTGATTTTAAGACTTTCGATGTGTTGTCCACAAATGATCGATCACATATTAGGCTGAAGGATTTATTTGCGATTTCCGGCTCTTAAATGTTACTTTAAGGGAAAAAACGAACATAGTTTCAAAATAAAGACAAGGACGCAAAAAACAAATAAAAAAATACTCTTCTTTAAATAGAATTATTATTGATGAGAAACAGCTGCCTGGAGGTTTGTTTGAGCCCTTTCAATCCAATTTTAGAAGTTTTAAGTGTAAATGTAAAGCAGCCACTGGATGATAAACTTCATTGTAGGTATTAAAATATTGTTTGTATGTGATATGGTCGGCATTTTTTATGTGATGTGGAAGTTTGCTAGCATGTGATGTGGAAGTGTCATTGTATGTAAGAATATTTTGTCTCCTATCTGTTTTTCTAGTGCGTGTGCGTATGTATTTTTCGTTGTAAGAGTGATCATTGACCAAACTTGACCGTTTCCACCAGGAAAATGGCCTAATTGCAACGTAATTCTTAAATTTAAAAAAAAATTGAAGAATCGGGATACACAAATAGGTTACGTGGCTTAACTTTTCGTTACATAGCGCCCATGTATGGACTGATTAAATATTTCCCTTGGTTATAACAAATATAATATTCTAATGATTATAATTTCAGCAAATAATTATAATCATTAGGCTAGTCAGTGTAATTTAAATGGATTATAAATGTGTAATTTTCGTGTGTGTTGAGTGAACTCAGGAAGGAAATTCGAAGAAGGAAGAAAAAGTGGATGGAGGAGATTTTCTTCAGGGTGGGGTGTTTAATACTCAATTATCATAAATAAGCCACTGAAAGTCCATCTCTAAGCTACATATGTATTTATTGCCATATTATTTGGTACAGAAAAAGCGAAGTTCAGTATTTTATATGGAAAAGTATATAGAGTGCATTATAATTAAAGATGCACAATTGGTAGAGTTTATTATATGATACAGAGGGTCTAGCTATGTGTATATCAGTAATTGTATTTTAATATATGCTTCAAGAACTTAGTAAAGTTAAGTTATTAATGTCGAATGTTGATTTTCCCGTTGATAAATATAAAAATAAAAAGTACAAACATATAAAAGAAATAAAGAAAATAAAAAATATAAAAAATAAAGGAAATATAAATATTAGAGGTGCAAATTTAGTGATTTACCTTTTCGTTCAAAACAGTGCGTATTGTATCTGCATATGTTTATTTCACTTAATGATTGCAGGTATAACTGAGGTGTATTCTGGGAAGTGAGAATTTCAAGGCATTTGAAAGGCAGTAAAAATGTTACTGAAACAGGTTCCTTGTCACTCTCTAGGCCCTTTTTTACTACTCATTTGTAAATGTATTTTGCTTTTCCACGTTCAGTTAAATTCCTGAATTGCTTATTCGTTCCGTCGTCTCAATATCAGAAACTTACTCTAGTTACGAACTCCACACTTAATTCGAAGAGGGTATATTGCATTTGGTCAAAAAATTTCTTTTTGCAATCTCATTATGATTAAAACTTTTTCTTTCCCTCGGAAATCGATTTTCAAACGCAAAAATCAAGTTATGGGTTCCAGTATATGTTTAAAGGTTTGTGTCAATACTTGTGTCAATTACTCACAAATTTATTGTTGTTTTCAATTTTTAAAGATTTCTAAGGCCA
Source organism: Hetaerina americana (assembly GCF_022747635.1). NCBI lineage: Eukaryota > Metazoa > Arthropoda > Insecta > Odonata > Calopterygidae > Hetaerina > Hetaerina americana. Next base: position 56,282,019 of record NW_027287538.1, read on the forward strand.
ATAATAATACATTTACTACAAATTATTAAATAAATGTGTTGTACATGTCTTTGAAATGTTTTCATAAACTTAGATTACCATTCGTGTGATTACGTTGCTTTAGTTCTATCATTGTATATAGTTTACTTCTGTCAGCCTTCCTTCAATTTTTTCACTAAATGTGGTATTCTCATTGCTTAAATACCTATATTTTAATGTCTTCACAAAAGTTGGTCACTTCGTCACCGAAACCAGAAAATCTCCTCGGACACCTTGCTAATTTATGTCGTTTCAGTCCATTTTACCTGAGAGAGAAATGAATCTTTTCATGTTTTGCATTAGACCTTGGTATTCTTTGTCTTTTGATATTTGATTTGATTTTGTCAATTTGATATTCTTTCTCTTTTGTTCGATCGCAGTTGCTCGATCTGTCGATGGAAAATTGGATTTGAATTATTTCCCCCACTGGGCAGGAAATACGAATGGTTGGAACGTTTGTATTAGATTTAATCGTGTGTTCAATCTCGGAGTCTCCAAGGATTCTCATCCCAGATTTTACAGTAATTTTGTGAAGCTTCGTTTTTTTCGTAAAAACCTTTTCACGAATGGGGTGGCCTTTGTATGTATTTTCTTCCAATTTTCAATTGGTATTTTATCTTATGGAACCTAATATTAGATACTTAATAATTTTTTAAATGGGATATTTCCATGCTACCATATTCATTGTTTTTCAAAAATTGGATTTCCTTTATGAAATCCAACCACATGGATATAGTAGGCGCGAAAAGCAGTGAATGTTATTCAGAATGGTAAGGTTTTTTTGTTCAAAGGTCCCTCTTGTGGTAGCTTAATGTTGATTCTGTTTCATAACCCTAGTAATGGGTATAAGTTACTCTGGAGTACATCCTTGATCAATGAAATTTGATGAAAAGAGTGAGATTAGGCAAAAAGATTGAAAAATATATATGCCAGCATAAGAACAGGCATTTTTCAAATAATCTATTTATTTGCATATGTATTTCTTAAAACTTAGTAAGTACTATATACAAATAGCGTTGAAATAATACGGTAATTTGAAAACTAATATTTGAAAATATTCATTTTTTAAATGTAGTCAATGAGTATTTAGCTGATTTTTGTGATTACATAATTCCTTAGAAGTAAACAACGGGTTATGCAAGTGTATTCTGTTTATAATAAGATTTAACAAACTGTAAGTTTCCGAATGCTTTTAAAAATATACTCGGACACGAAGAAAAATAATTTTTGCATAAAATAAAAAAGTAAAATAATTTTTGAAAAATAAATGACTTGATATTTCAATTTATTATAATAATGCGTTTAAGTAAAAGGTATTAGAATTGTGTCATAGGAAAAAATAACTATTGTTTAAATGAACATGAAGGTTGCATCAATCGGCCAGAAGGAATAGAATAAAATGCTTGTGTTGAAAATATTTCGCAATTTGGCTTCAATTTATAAATAAGCTTTCTTAACCTCCATTGCATCTGCAGCGTACCGCAATTTAATTCCTCACCCTGGTATTGATTGCATGTTATCACCTTGCAGACACATTCTGAATGGGGATAAATCGGAACATATTCATGGCTTTTGAAAGGACAATTGCTGTTGTTGCTTTTTCCTCCCTCTTTTAATTTTGGACCCGTGTTTGACTGCCACCCTGGGGCTACCGGGTCTCTCTGATTCCCAGATCGTTGTTGCGCATTTTTACCATTGATTTATCCGCGACGATGGAAACAACTGCCGAAAGGGTATTACCTGCACAATAATCGAATCTCGAGTAAAAAAATTAGGTATTGGACTTAGGTGGCCAAGTTGGAATATTTTTGATCTTTTAATAATAACGAACTGGAAATACGAAATGCGCACTATTTCGTTTGCATGTATAATAAACCGTTCGGAACTCTCCTATTTATTGAACGGACGCAAGTTGGTGGATCGGATATAGACTCTTGTGAATGATGGACTAGAATTTGGAACCGGTTTTGTTGCTTCTACTGCTGATGGACTTTCCCTAGAGGCAGCGCATCAGTCGACGAGAAGTATTTTCGGCATATCGTGTTTTAAACCTCCGTGGCGTCCGCTCCATGTCAATGCCAAGGGATCGAAATCAAGACGGAGAGAATGTAAATTTTTCATCCTACTCATATCATTTCCCTCGCTATTTGGCACCTCCATTTTTTCCATTAGAATTCCGAAAGCACGTCTTTTACTCTTCAGACTATGCTTTTACCTCTACATTACTATTTTCGCAGGAAATGTACGAGGAAAATGTTGCTAATTTATTCGAGGGTAATAATTTGAGAGTTCCATGTGAGGGAGCTGAAATATGGGTTATTCAAAAATGACTCTTAACGTCAAAATCGGTCCTTTTGTATCGTGGCTATAAATTGTTCGCCTTTTAGCACAGTAGTCAAAGCTTTGACAGCGGAATATTTGCAGCACGTCGAGAGTGTGCCCTGAAAAAAACTCCTATCGTTATATAAACGCATCTTTTGCATGAATAAATCCGGCTATTATATCTGCACAAACATTGACCAAATGGTGTTTCTGTGTGTGTATACTTATATGCATGTGTACATATGTATGTGTATGTACACATATAGATATACACATACATGTACACATATATATGTACATATATGTACATATATATATATATATATATATATATATATATATATATATATATATATATATATATATATATACATACATACAGTAATTTAATGTGTTTGCCATTGCCATTGGTATGGAGTTTTCCCGCCGTATTGGTGACCGAAACGTCATTTCAAAGCAACTACGTATTAATATTTTGTTGCAGTTTCGGAAAAAGAGGGATAGGGAGGGATATTCGTACCGCTAAATATCTGCCTAAAATATTTAAGTCACCGAGGTGCAGTGAAGTCTCAATTCAACTTTTAATTTTCAGCATTTATTTTAATTAATTAATCGCCATTTATATTTTTGAATTACCATTTATTACCTCAATCTGCCATTCAAATAGAAACTTAGTATTTTAAATATTAGACTTCGAAATACTTAAATTTCCCTTTGAAGTTGCGTAAAAAATCAAATGGAATTTGATTTACGAATCGTTATACATTTTCTCTTCTTCCAAATAATTATGGCAAACAAATCTCATTCTCTAATGATGAAAATATTCATTTCGGACATCATAAAATAGCTCACAAATTAGTGGTTTTATGAAATCTGGGATTTCATATAATCGACGTTGTAACGTTTTATTTCATTAATTGCTAATTTTTTTGTCATTTTATTTAACAGCATGACGTTTTAAATGTTTCCAGTGACGATGATAAACGTTAATTAAAGAAAGTAGAATAATCAAAATAGGACGATTTTCCACCGCTGGTGTATATATATATATATATATATATATATATATATATATATATATATATATATATATATATATATTTATAGTCACCTAACAACTAACTTACCTGCAAAAGGAAACTGAATATCTAAGTATGTAATTATAATCGAGGATATAATTTCGATCATCAATAGATGCTAATTTATTCCGGAAAATTTAATTCTGGGATTAAAAGATTCTGCAATCTTTTAAAGAATCTTTAAAATATTCCAGAAGTTATCAGGACTAATGTCCCGCATATCGTTTAGATTTTGACAGTGTTTCACTCACGCTGATATGACTTTGTATTCGAACGATATAGAGCTCAGCATAGTAGTGCAACTTCCTTGCGATCTTACATTTGTCGTAATTGCAGATCCTTGATACCACTCGAGAGAAACAATGAAGTGCCATATGGTTCATATTAAGACGAACTCGCAAGTATTTCTATAAATGCTTTCAAACTTGCAAATGACTGTGTATTCAATTTTTAAGTCACAGAAACATATTTCTTTGCTTTTTTCTTATAAGTTATTTTATAAAATGCATTACAAACATTTTATTCATGTTTAAATTTAGTTTATTGAGGCTCCACCTTTTAAGCAAGCATATTTTCAAAACATTGAAGAGTTTATTATTACTAAAAATAACTGATTGTTTCATTAACTTTTTAAATAAGTGGGTGCACTAATTTTTAAGATTATCAGAGCTTCACTTCACTCAGAAATGTCTCATGAATGTTAGAGGTGGGTAACGCAAACGACTTCAGCAGTCAAAGATACGGATTCTTTTACGAGTTTTCGTGGGCGTTTTTGAAATGTTTTAGATGTTTCTAAGCTCTTTCTGAAACTTTAACTTTTAAAGCAGGAAAATGTAAAGAAAATATTTTATTTCCTTTACCCCTTAAATATTGTTATAACTAAGGTCTTAATGCTAATATAGGACAAAATAAGGTATGCGAATCTTGAGATACCACTAATCAATATTGTGTAATAACGTACCGATATCCATTAAGTAGTTAAAGAATGATCATGAGTAAAATATTGATTCAAGGGATGTTATATATACCCTTAATGAATACATTGTCAGGACTGATATTCGTAAGGGCTTGTTTTCCTAAGAAAAAATCGAAATTCAGGCAACGTTCCGAGAGCAATGCCATTTAATTTCACGAGCCGCTCCTATTGGTCTGAGCAGGAACGAATTCCTTGAAACAGGTGGAGGAGACGCTAATATATGCCAAGGCATCGGTCTCAGGGCTTGCGTTCGAAAAGTAATGCAATTGAATTTACCACGCTCCTATTGGCCGGAGTGGGATCGAACCACTTGTAGTAGGTGGAGGGGGGGGGGACCAAGATTTGCCACGAAACCGGTCTCAGGGCTCTCTAAGCAGAGAAATTGGCAGGACGACTGTTATTGTACACCTCATCGCACCGACCGTGGCACAAAAGACCAACCGAGCTGAAATTTGAGGTAAACTTTTACAACGTATTGAACATGAACCTGATTATTTGGACAACGTTATAACTGGTGATGAAACATGGGTTTTTGAATACGACCCAGAAAAAAAGAGCCAAAGCTCTGAGTGACACACCAAACTGTCAACCAAGCCCAAAAAGGCAAGAATGAGCAAATCAAAAGTGAAAAGAATGCTCATTGCCTTTTTCTACAGTAAAGGAGTGGTCCTTACAGAGTTTGTTCCTTGAGGACATAGAGTAAACGATGCCTACTGCGTGATTGTGCTGGAACGACTGCGAAAAGGGTCATCAGGACTAGGAAATACATCCGCTACCTGGCAACTTAATTACGGCAACGCGCCTTGCCCCAACGCGCTTTGAGTTTCTGGCCAAACACCAGGTGCCAGCACTGCCCCACCCCCCTATAGCTCTGACGTCACCCTAGCAGACTTTTTTGTTCCCTCGGATTAAGGCAGCCCTGAAAGGAACCCGTTTTTCGTTCATAGAAGAGATCCAATCAGCCGTGAGGAAGACCTTGCGAGGGCGCCATCGAAGACGCCTTCCAGGGCGCGAACCGATCCTGGCAGAGTCGTTGAAAAAAATTGTAGATGCCCAAGGATGGTACTTTGTTTTTTAGTGCTTATGCAAATCTGTTCAATAAATTACTGTAAACATAATCGCATTACGTTCGGAACACACCCTGTAGTACCAGTGTAGCTCAATTCGAAAAGCGGAACTGCTCGAAAAAGAATTAATAGTGCGAATTCCGTGCGTAATTTGTCATGAAATCATGTTTCTATGGCGGCTTACATTTCTTCTCTCCTATTTTCTTTCTTTTAGATTAATATTAAATCAGATTATCAAAACTGTAAAAAATAGCAAAGCTTTCCCAGCTCGTATTGGCCGATCGTTTAAATTAACTCTTTAATTATTTCTATATAAATCATTATCATATAATGTTCCTCTATGGTGTATCGTTCGAACCATAGTATTAACCAATTCCCTCTCTTGCGTAACACTATATTTCTTTGCTTATATGTGTAGTATCTGAATTTGATATTATTTTATTCGGTAAAACTTTTAATTCGCTGTAAGTGTTTATGTGTGACCTTTATGAGGGTGTGGATTATTGTTTTTCTCCATCGCTTTCTGAAAATGATTCTTAACCTAATTTCGAGGGAGAGCCTTCATATTGAAAATGGTACTTATTCCAATTTTGCCGCTGAAATGAGTGGAAAACGTGTTTTTATGTCACAAAAACGTTCGTAGTTTCAATCAATTTTTGCCTCGGCCAATACATTTTGCTTCTTTTTTTGTTGCTACCTCAAGTAATATAAGCTACTAGAGTAAATTTAAAAATTTGGCAATTTCGTGGAACATGCTCCAATTTCTCATAACTTCCGCGCTGGATTGTCCCAAACCAAGGGTTTTACAACTATATTTTTTCCTGAAATAACGTTTTACGATCGTTCATATTTTTGCAATAGAAGATGGCTGTGGAATTGTTTCTGTTACTTCCAATCTATCCTCGATATGAACGATAGCAAAGGTTAATGTTAGGGCATACAATAAATTAGGAAGAGAAAAATGTTATCATTAATAACATATGCACAGAAAGGTAATATTTTACTTTGACATCGATTATAAAATCCTTTAAAAGATTGTCTCTTTTCTAACATTTCCTAATTAATTCACCAATTAGTTCCACAGTATTATTGTCAAATTAATATGCTGAATATGGAGCAACCTACGTGAGTTAGGCTTACGTAAGAAATCTCCCGTTTGTAACTAGGGCCCTTGTACCACCAGGTGCAGCTCTTCGCCCGTGATTTCGGTACCTCCATGGAACTCTGGCGCACATCTATTTCGGGCGCAATAAGTTTTCCGATCCCCTGCTATGAGTGGAAGGCAATAGGTTCTTTGACTCCTCTGCTAGGTTATAAATAATCCTGTGCTTCGAGGTTGGTGTATTTTCTATTTTACCGCGTGCAATTTCATCGAACATTTGCCTTCTAGGAAAGGTATTCAAAACAAACCGTAGCATAGAGATAATTATACCTTAGGCATGCGAAATATCTCACCTAATTATAGTATAATTGTAATGACAAATGTTTGATGTTTTGTAGGAAATTACTGGGAATTTTAAAATATCGTGCACTCGTACGTGCTATTGCCGCTGATGGTATGGAAAAACGTTTTCTCTGACCTTTACCACGAATATGATCATACCATTGTGTGATGAATATTGCATTTCCTGGAACATTAGGGTCTCTTCTTGCAATTACATATTAATAGGCGTGCCTGGAAAATACTGGCATTAAATAGTGCAGGAAGTATAAGAATTATCTGGTATTTTATCCCATAAGTAAATATACTGTAAATATTTGTTATCCTTATTGGAATCCATTTACAAAAGAAGTTAACGATGTAAAAAGAACATCATTGTGGTTTTTAAAATTCAATTTCAAGAGACACGTTGGTATTTTCAGGAAATATACGATTAAATCTCTTTAAACGGCAATTTAGTTTATACTAAAAACGTTTTATTAGAGAGGTCATCTGCTGCACAACAAAAATAATGACGGTCTCTAAATATTAATGGGGTCTCAATAGTAGCATATTGACAAATAAAGTAATTTGATCGTATGGGATATTCAGCAGAACATTTTATAATCAATTGAATTCTGAAAATAACGAAGGCTGAGGGAAATGCTTGTGTTTTGCAGAATTTTTCCAAATTACGATCTCGCTCTTTCACTCTGTACTCCCAGCAGAACGCTTTTACGGAGGCTTTAGGGATGTTTTATAGTTGAATACCCATTAATCTTCTTGAAAGTACATCCTGGGAATCGTTAAAGGGGATCTTTAGGTACGACTTATATGTCAACCACTCTATTAACCTGCAATCGGGAGACGGACACCATATTGCCTATCAAAAGTGCTGTTGTGACTCCCACGTAAATTACACGGTGAAATATCTACCATCGGCTGGAAACCATCAAACTGGCTATGTTTCCAAGGGTGAAGTATGGCGCTAAAATCGTAACGTAAATACAAATTCTAGCGAAAAATGCAGTGCAACTCAGTTCAATGTCTTCCCTCCTTCGAATTAAATAGTATTGATTTGTATCATTTTTCCACATGCAATTAAAATAAGGGAAAACTTAGGTTCAATTATCTGCTCACCTCAATCAATCGATTCCTTAATCTAACTTGAGTAATTCATTGTAAAACCATGATATTAAGTGCAACTAATACAATAGTTTTAGGTATTCGAACAGTCTTTTTCATTTCGGAACTCAAGTAAATACTTCGTCGGAGTTTGCAGAACGTTCGGGAAGAAGGAAAATGGTATAATGACATCGAATTTCCTAATCCTATTCTATTTCAGCACAAACGAAGAACATTTTGGTTGGTCGTATGCTTTTCAGTAAATTTGACATGCATAGAAAATATAATACCTTCACTAAATATGCGCCCTTAACTTTTAACGTTATAATGTCATTTTCATGTTATATATGTGTTTCATACAACGCACGTTGAATTATATTTAAAGAAGTGGCATTTACCTAAATGAGAAAATTAAATTGAAATAAAATGTATTATTAATTCTTGTGAGTAATTATTGTAGGAATCAGGTACTGCTTTTATCCTTGCCAAATGAAATTGTCACCCCATTTTCTTGCTATCAATTCGAATTGCCAAACATTTCTTCGCTGATTGTCAACCACATTAGTTTCAGGATATCAAAAGTCAACCTCTTTGAGACGCTGGTAAACCTCCAGTATTGCTCAAAATTGCCATGAGATTATCTCTCTTACGCACTGAGAAATTATTCCAAATAAAAGTAGGATCATTGGAGTAATGGGCATGTTTTGTATATAATAAGATTCGGATAGATAAATCGAGCCGGTTAGACCGTGACTAAATTCAGGAGCTAAATGAATTAATTTCTCCCTCTATACGGGTGTTTCGATGACCAGAGGACATACAGTATTTCAGATTACCGAATTCCATCTTGTCAAAATTTTCCTTTCTTGGAAATTTGTAACTAATATAAAGCAAACCTTAATAACTGGTGCTGATCAAATATTTCTTGTAACTCTTGGAACAGGAAAGAATTTATTGCTAGGAGTTTTATAAAGATGAAAACGTAAATAAGACGTCTATCCTTTTAGGCTGTGTTTCATTAACTTCCATCATGTATTTCCATCGCTGCTTCTCCATAGTATTTGCGGAAGATATGACATAGGCAGTCTTTAAAGGTAGTGCGGAGCAGCGTTCATATATAACCCTCTATTTTATCTTTGATGTTTCCGCATCAAATTGAACATTTGTTAGTAAGAAACATAAATAATGAACGCGGTTGAAGATTTTTGTGCAAATAAGTTAGTAATAAAACTTTGATTGAAAAATGTCATTTTAATTTTAAAATTATTGTAGTTATTTTCATGAGCAGGAATGTCTAAATAGTGTAAAGGTATATTGAAACCGAGACAAGCGTTCATAAATGGGGAGACTGGATGGGTTTTTTAAGCATGAATCATTCAAAATAGCAGCTTTACGTCCCTTTAAACTCTTTTAAGATTACTTAAAATGTAATATATACATCAAAATATTAAATCTTGTAAAAGGGAGTGTACCCGTGTACATTGATTTGGTATGTTCTTACTTAATTTTCTGATACATCATGAAGTAAAACTTAGGTAACTATGAATGTATGTTTAAGACTGAGCGATCGAATACCATTTTTCATTATAATTAATTCAATGGAAGATTACTTGTTCCATTACTGATTTTTGAAAGGCTCCACAGGAAATATCAAGCATTAAACAAACTGTCCAACTCCAGATTTTTCGATCTCTCACAAGATAATTTTCAACAGACACGTGTTTGCTTCTGCCCTGCGTAGAATCTCTCACTCAGCCCGTTTTTAAGTCGTTTCTATTTAAAACTGCGAACCTCACACCATATTTCCCGTGTGTGATCGTAAATATACAACGTTTTTTGTGAAGATATAGCCATTTTTCTGTGCGATATGAATTTGTTGCATATTCTGAAACTGAATGTATTAGCATAAACGAGAGTGCATGCAAATTAATTCTATTATTCTTTAACCACTTGAACCTTTCCGTTTAGATTTACTGGTTTAGTAATTTTTTCATAATTTTGCCAAGTCTTGAGCAACGCTTCGGAATCTCGAAGTGATTTCCTCGTGAAAATTTCTGTAGTCTTCATCCTTTGCCAAATTATTTTCTACCAAAGTGCTCTCAACCGACCGGTGAATTTGAATTTTTTTAGATTGTACTCTACTTAGCTTTCATTTAGAATCGGATGGTGAAAATATTAAGAGTGGACCCTTTTTCTGTGGGAGGCGTACCTACTATATCGTACAGTATGGTTTTCTTTCGCTCCTCTCAGCTTCCATTCACTGTGGTTTTCCAAGGCCTCCTGTAAAATTACGCATTTGTATGCAATGAAATGGGTACCAAAAAGTAGAACTTTGGAGTTGCAGAAGCAGCATAATCAACATGTATTCCGTGAGTGAAAAATTGCGGTAACTGGTAAAACAGCGGTGAGCTCATATAACGCGAGCTAAAATGCCTGTGAAATGCATACAGGATGTGATAGGAATGAGAGCAGTTCCTTTTCTTGTGCGGCCCGTTTTCATAAAAATCATCCTATGTATAAAGCTGAGGGTACTCAGAGGCGTCACTCCGGTATTAAATCCGAGCCATATGGTCGTATCCAAGTGTTTCTCTTACTAGACTATGACGCCCTTCAAGTGATATACGAGTATTATTCCTGAGAATTTTTGAGGTATATTTTTTTATAAATTTCAATGGATATTTCAAATTTTAAGTTCTAATTAGTAATAATTCCCATAAATTTAATTTCCAAATGATTAAACTGCCCAGATGGATTATCTTCAATCGTTTATCTCTTTTTTATGTCAATATTTGCTGAAAGGCGACGGACCCAAAGAGTTTAATTAAAAAAATGCGTGTTGAGTTTTTAATTACCAAACTGTGTGTGATGTGAATTTCTCTCAAAATTCAACCTATATCGAGAGATTGATTACTCACATGATTTGAACCTCATTTACAATTCCAGATAACATATATAGAATTGAACTATAAAATGGCTAGAATCTCGCCATCCATATTATTATTTTCTCTAAAATTATAGCGTAGTCATTCCTTCAACTTTTCATCATAACTTGACAGAAAACGGGTATTAATTCAATTCACACTTGCCACAACTTTCTTTTTGCTCGTAAGAATAACTAATGCTGAATTGTTCAGGCTAAAAATGAAAATATGCGATGCATACGACGATGTACTTACTACTAAAAAGACATTTCGTGGCTTGTGAAAAAGAAAAAAAAGGAAGGAGAAATAAGTCGATAGGGAAAAATGGTGAATTAGATATAAAATTAAATTCTAGTGAAGAAGTATTAGAAAAAGAGTTTGCTAATGGTAAATTGTAATAGTTGTTTAAATTTTAAAACAAGAATAGCCATAGCAAAGTAAGCCTTAAGTGAGGAGAAATGTTTATAATTGCGGAACATCACGGGCCAAGTTCTATGTGTGTAGTTCTGATGCATGGCTGGTAAGCATAAACCTTGCTGAAAAGGGATGGCAGTATTTCGGCCTTTGAGATGTGAGTTTGGAGGAAGCTGGAGAGATAAAAATGAGTGGACGGATTGAGAAATGCAGAGGTTATAAACCGGGTTATAAGGAAAGAGCAATACTAAAGATTATGCAGAAGATTAAGCTGGATTGGCCATTTGTTAAGAGGGAAAGGGATTTTTAAACGGCAGAAGAGGGAATGCAGCACACCCGGAGGAAGAAATTACGATAATTAGGAATTTTTCTTTATCATTGGGATAGCTAAATATTCCGCAAAGGTTACTCAAGAATTTTCTCCGATATAGAGGTAAAGATTAAGATTAATATTCTGGTTGAAATTTCTGAAATATCAAGTACTTTCATGTAAATTTGGTGAGAATTTATTGCCTAAATTTTTTATGATCCATGGTTTAATGTACGTATTGTGGCTGATTTTCATTACGGCTGAATTAATTATCCTTATAACTATGGTTTTTCATTCATAAACTTCTCTTGTCAAGGTAACTAAATGTTTTATAGTATTTGCATAGCTGTTTATCTCATGATTATTAGGAGAAAGGCTCATTGCTTCATGATGAGTGTTTACTTTATGAAAACTTTTAAGTTTCTGCCAGGCATTTACCTGGGTGCCTGTACAAGAACTTTCATTAAGTCGTGAACACATGCTGCGTCTAGAGATTTTTCGAAAATTCTGAAATATTGAACTAGATTTTGCAACGTAGAGAATCTCTTGAATGGAAAAGATTTTCAAAACCTTTTTCCTGGACCAACGTGCTTGGTTTCCCTATTTTACATCTTTTCATAATTTACTTTACATTTTGCGGTATGCCTGCCAACGTTCTCTGCCCCTTAATTTGGCATAGCAATCCGTCTTCTCGTTTTCCCCCTTAACTCATGCTGCTCGTTTGCTTGGCTGCAGGGTCCCACGAAAATTTGTCATTACGTTAAAATAAATGTGCGTTAGTCATTACTGGGTTCATTTATTTCGCTGATTCTACGATGTTGTTAGAGATTGGACGAAAAAAAGTTCCCTCCCTCGTAATTCTTTCCTCACTCGTGTGTTACCTCACCGAGCGTGAGATTCTAATCGAATCAGGGGTTGTTTTTTTACCATCAGAGGTAAAAATGGTGACTTCTCCATGGAAATGAAACCATTGAAGCGTATACCGTCGTGTTTGCGGGAGGATTTCGTTCCTGACTTCCACACTGAGGGAAACTTTTCTTCTAGATAAGAATGTACTCTTCCTTAACTGTGGCCACATTTGTTTCCTTGAATCCTTAATAAAATTTTCTTTTGGTCTTTCCCAAATTAGGAGTTTATCAGTGGCGGCTTGTTCCATGGTCTTGAAATATGTAGGGAATAATGGCTTGTCAGGGATATTTTTTTAAGGCTTGAAGAATTAAAAGGAATGATACGGATTACATTTATTGGGATTACATGAATTTATGCATCGTGTACCGTTAAAAATTTCTAACTGCAAGTAATTTTTCAACGGATACGTGTTAATTAATATCTTTCTTCAGTTACGGAAAAAAGAAAACTATTTTATCAATTACTCCATAATAGATGGGCACTAAAGGCGATGTTAGAGAAATTAAAGAAACAATAGCTGTATTATATTTTATCAGTGCATGTTTAGTGAGGTCCGAGAATGTTAATAAGTAACCAAATAATATCATCGTGTCCAATTTGACGCTGATGAGTGTATAAAATAGGACCAGACAGCCGAAGTTAATTTGTTGAGTTTTATGAACTAATTTAATCAAGCCCATGTAACGAGCAGTTACCGACATAAGTTTGTTTCACTTGTGAAAGCGATCAAACTAATAAGTCCCAGAGTAATATTAAAAATCTTAAAGACATTAATTTTGATATGATAAATAAACATTCGTAGCGAAAATTTAGAAGAACAAATTTCCACCCAAATAACTTACTTTGATCTCACAATATTTTTTTATATTCAGGAATGACGTTGTCCATTAAACCTGTAACAAATCTGGAAGCTGTCTTGGGAAGGAAAACGGGAGGGATATTTTTAAAAATCTTAACTTATTTTATATTTGGGGTCTCATTTGCAGTCATTATTATCAAATTAATCTATAGAAGCTAATAGGGATTTGAGGCAATGGAGTATGCCTGAATTATATTTTATTTGATAAGGATCTTGGTCGCTTCATCTTCAATTGAAAGAAAACTAATGCCAACTTCATAAATGAATTCCCATAATTTTTGTTGGCAAAATTTAATCACATTAGCTGGTAGGGGTTACCCACTCTGTTTTCATTTGTGAATTGGATAATTAGTGTGTTGTTCGCAACCTGGAGCATTACAATTTTATTTATTCATTAGAGAATAGTACCAGTGTAACCTGGTACAGTACAGAAATGATGAGCACTCTATTAAATAATATAGATCCTATAATTGGTTTGTAAAGTTTTACCAGTGCTACCTCACCACAATTGAAACCACAAAAGTACTTGAAAAATATTTGACAAAATATAATCACTGTAAATTTTGGCGACTGGCCAAAGCCGGGTAGAATGGGAAAGTTCAATGAATTTTTCATCCACATTTTCTCGGTACTGGTAAAAATGGAATAATATCGCCATGAACTTGAACTTATCGCAAACGTATTACTTTAACATTTTTGTTGAGAGCTATATCATTTCTGATAAAAAGATAATAAATTTACGTCAAGGAATGAAAACCACATTGTACTTTTCCTCTGTTTTTTATTTAGTTAAGACTGGTTTCAACGCGTAGGCGTCCCCATAAGGTACCTGATGATGATACCTAAACGTTAAAAATAGTCGTACCTAGATAAATAACAGAGGAAAAAAATAATTGTGTTCATCAACCCATGAACATGAACTTCCACAAGGTTGAGCCAGAAACCATCGAATATATAAAATTGACTATCAAGGAAATGCAATTTACTCTAAAATCTGCGGTGGTTTATTGCAATCAAGTGCCCCGATTCAGCTCAAGTGGATAGAGCATCGGCCCGGCAAGACAAAAGATCCTTGGTTCAAGTCCCGGCTAAGGAAATATTTTTGCACGTGATCTGCCCGATTCTGCCTTCCACACCCCTCTTTTGTTCGCCTTTTATAAGTGTTTCTATCCCTTTTCTTTATATCTATTTCCTTGTGAATAAGTATACTATGTTCGCCATAAGGGGAGTTTTCGTGTTGTGTGTGTATATATATGCACACATATATATGGATCACAGTAGTCCAGGGCTAAAGCGTTGCACTTCTGACCGACCGGAGGGCCCGTGTTCGATTCCTGGTCGAAACTGGGCACCCTCAGCTCCACCCAAGCTAGGTGATTTTTCGCGTACGATATCTTTCTGGGAAACCATAACCGGGAAAGGCACTGGCCCCCCTACCCTGGTGTGTGAATTTCACTCACCGTTGGGCTTAGTACGGGGTGCACTCTGCCATCACTTACCAAACCGACCTTCGGATTGATTACTTTGTTTATGACTTTTTCAAACATGTATGTATGTGGTTTATATACATGCATAAACTACTTACATATAAATGTATATATGTATGATATATATATAAATCGCGGCAGAAATATTTAGCTATCTCACCTTTATTTAGTCGCGTTTTAAGTCGCAGAGAGTCATGGCACCCCTGCCGAAGCTTCCTCTAGACCGTTTTTCAATTATTTTACGTTTTCCTCTGTTAACATTCGCCCACTATCCTTTTTACCCAGAAACTCCACATCTTCCCCTGGACTAGTGTTGTAGTTTGGACCCACATTTTACTTCTACATGTCAACGGAAACCAAGAAATAATGGCTATTACTCCCTGGTTGGTGCTGTCTTTTCACCATTATAGCCATTCCAATTTCATAAAAATACTCCCTGCAATGGTTGAGAAAGATCAAATGGCGACAATGCTAAAGATGAAGCAATAACTGAAAACCAATCATCATAACCATCTCGCTGCCAAAACTTCCGTCTTAACTTCTAAACCCGTTCTCAATAAAATTCCCTAAGGCCAAATATTATTGAAATTGACGTGCATGCCTTAGCCCATATTCGGTTGGCAAATAACAGTGTGTCGGCGAACGGTTTAAAATTTAAGCGGGTCAATTTTATCCTAGGATGGTTATAATTTGAACCTGTAAAAAAAGAATAAAATTTCGCTTAATAATAAGTCCGTGACACTCCATTGGGTGGACCGCTGGGATAATGCCCGGGTTCGATTCCGGGTGACGCCTCTTCCTACCCTTAGTTTCGGATCAAAGAATTTGCGTCACATTTTGTGTGAAAAATGGTATAAAGTGTTCTAAAATACTTGAAATGTTGACAATGGCATACAGTGAGTCTGCTCTGAGCAAAAATAAAATTTGGTTCTAGATCTTCCATGATGATACCAATGACGAACCTCACTCTGGACGCCCCAGCACGTCAACAACAGATGTAAACTGTTGAAGCAGTGAAGAAAATTGTTTTGAAAAATATTAAATCACTATTAGAGAAGTTGCTTAGGATGTTCACATATCGGTTGGCTCGTGCCATGACATTTTTTCGGATATTTGGGGCATGAGACGTGTGTTAGCGGAGTTCGTTCCGAAACGGCTTAGGTTTGACTAGAAGAACCATCGCATAAGCATCACTCAGAACCTGTTGAATGACGTCAGTGATGATCCTGATTTGCTCAAACGATCATAGGTGGTGAAAAACCATTGGTATATGGTTATGACATCGAAACCAAAGCCCAATCGTCCCAATGGAAGAACCCAGGAGAACCAAGACCGAAAAAGGCACCCCAAGTTCGATCAAATGTCAAGGTTTACCTCACTGTTTTCTTCGATTACCGTGACATAGTGCATCACAAGTTATAAACATGAGGTTGAACGGTCGAAAAGGAGTATTACATCGAAGTTATGTGCTGATTGCGAGAAGCAATACGAAAAAACGTTAATTATTTTGAAAAAGCAATTCATGGCTTTTGCAACACGGTAATGCACCTGCTTACTCATCGTTCCTTGTGAGAGTTTTTTTGGCCAAAAACAACACCATAATCATGCCTGGGCCAACATATTCACCGGATTTGGCCCCATGCGACTTTTTTCTGTTCCCAAAACTGAAGTATACTCATATATATATATATATATATATATATATATATATATATATATATATATATATATATATATATATATATATATATATATATATATATATATATATATATATATATAATCATGCACAAGATATATTCATTGTAGTATATGCATGAGATATGTATATATATATATACTACCTTGATCAAAAATTTCCCGGAATTTATTCAGAAAATTAAAAATACAAGTTTATTCATCTAAATCTATATTGTCCCCTTCAAAGTAATCCCCATCGACTGCAACACACTTATGCCAGCGCTTGATCCAATCCTCGAAACATTTTTTATATTCGGTTTTCGGTATGTCCATCAGTGCTTCCTGCGATTTTTCCATTACTTCCTCTCGGCTGCTAAAACGCGTTCCCCGTAATGGTTTTTTTAACTCGATTGAACAGAAAGAAGTCACAGGGAGCCAAATCAGGTGAATTCGGTGGCTGTTGGATGGTATTTGTTGCATTTTTCGTCAAAAAATTACGAATAATGATAGCGCTGTGCGACGGTGCGTTATCATGGTGCAAAATCCACGAGTTTTCTGCCCACATTTCTGGTCTCTTTCGGCGAATTGCTTCACGCAAACGTCTCATAACGCCCAAATAATACTCTTTGTTTACTGTCTGGCAAAAATTCATGATGCACTACACCGTTGTAATCCATGAAAACCGTCAGCATTGCCTTCTTTTTTGACTGAAAACGACGTGGTTTTTTTGGTCTCGGCTCATTTGGTGAACGCCATTCACTTGCCTGATGTCTGGATTGCGTGTCGTACTCATAAACCCACGTCTCGTCTCCAGTAATGATCCTTTTGATGAATGTGGGATCGGATTCAGCCTCGCAAATCATGTCTTTTGCGACGTCAAGACGGTCTCTTTTTTGCATGAAATTGAGGTCTTTCGGCACCAACTTTGCTGCTACACGACGGAAACCCAAATCATTAACCACAATGTCTTGGGCGGATCCATAGGCAATGTTCAAGTCCTCCGCTATTTCTCTGATGGTTAATTTGCGGTTATTGACCAACATTTCTTTTACTTTATCAATTTTTTCACCGACTTTCGATGTCGATGGTCTGCCACTGCGTTCATCATCTTCGATTGACTCACGACCACTTCTGAACCGCTCGTGCCACTGGTAAACGACCGTTTTTTTTTAGAGAATCGTTGCCGAAACACTTTTCCAACATTTCCAACGTCCGTGCGCCACTAAATCCGTTTTTTACGCAAAATTTAATACAAGTTCGTTGTTGCAAATTTAAATCCATTTCTGAAATTGTAAAAAATCGCCAACACACACAGAGATAGATGTACTCTTGGCTACGTAACTTTTGCAAATGTCAAGTTATGACACTAAGATTTAAAGGGAATATCAACAACAGATGTACCAATTTAACAAAAAAAACAGAACTCAAATCGGAACGATGGGAGCGCCACACGGTGGTTATTCGGGGAACTTTTTGATCAAGGTATGTATTTTTATACATTTTTTGTGCACATATGTGTATATATAACACTTGAATACAATTCTTTAAAAGTACGTATGCAAATATGTTATAGTTATTTTTGTTTAATGCAAAAATAGGGTTCATTATAGGTATTGGTAACTCGATAAGTTAAAATAAATCTTCAAGATAACAGCTCGGGAAGATTGCGTTACTGTTTATCAAAAGGACTATGTTCAAGAGTTATGTACTTTGAAAATCAAGTCTTCAAGAATTTCCGCATTTAAGCTTGCCCAATTGAATCAGTACTATGAAGATAAAAAAGGTTATTACTTTAGCTACACTCGTCTACATTTTTAAATTGAAATTTGCTTATGCCTAAAGAGCGGAATAAACTAACAAGTTTGTAAGTAGACGCCAGGAGGAGAACTTTTTGCTGGGAATGTTTTTGCCGTTTTTATTACATCCCAGCAGAATAGTTAATGGCAACGATCAGTGCATTCACTCCGTTTTATGCCTGGGTGTTCACGTTGCCCCCACCGCATTCCGGAGGCTCGCATTGAAAAAAGGAGCCACTCGTTGAAATTTCGTTCGCGTCGGGAATGGACCACCCGGATGCTGCGCTCTCGCGCTTAAATAAAAGGATGGGGTAAAAAACTACACCCCGGCAACCCGTGGAACCGCAGTCGGCTGGAGGGAGTGGATGGATCGGGTGGATGAGGGGTAGGGATGGAAGGTGGAGTGTTTTAGTGAGCTGGACGAACCGCGAGGGGAGGAGGAAGAGGGACGGAACGGTCTCCGGGGTAACGGAGGAGTGTTTGTTTGGAGTCCTTTCACATCCCTCCCCTATTTCTCTTCACTCTTTCCCACTCTCTTTGCCTCCGTCCTTCATTTGCTTTCGCGTCGCTGCGAGAACGGCAGTAGCGGGGGTTATGGGAAACAGAAAAAATTTATATAGCGTGTAAATGTCCCGTTTGGTGGTGGCTTCGGAAGACGCGTTGGTAATTAGGATTCATTTGCTGGAATCGCGGAAGCGAATGAGAAGGTAGTTTTTTGCTTGAAATTGAAACAACTATTATTTTTCTTTATTCAGCCTCACTCGCTTATTAAGATATATATGTATTTCTGCATATATACATATATATAAATAAATAAATATATATATATATAATTATGGATTTACGCGCATAATGTTCAAACTTGTTTTCAATTCCTTTGATGCATTGAGTTATTCAAACAAATTTCTGAGACTTAGAGGTAGGTATTAATTGAATTAGGTAGGAATTGAATGGGCATCTATTTACTTTATTTAATGGCTGGAAATTTAGATCTATCGTGTTATTACTCCTTTATTAGTGTTGGCAATTTTAACAAAATCGATACAATTTAAAAATGAAAGATTTCACAAAATAAATCATAAGATGCAAGCTGCTTAGATTTATTCCGAATGCCGATGATATTAATGGAAGACATTGCTAAGTTTATCTTTTACAGCCAATAACTCTAGTGTTAATTTTCAATGCGTACTCCAATCCATAATCCATACAGTAGACCCGATATCCTTAAGGTATTTGTGCAATTAAAGAGCTGAAAATTCTATTGCCATAGGTACGAAGGGTGAAAAAGTGCTCACCGGAAGCAGTAATAAACGAGATTCTTGTGTAGAAAGAATATATTTGGTATCGAATTTTCCACTTTTAGGGTAACAATGGAGCTAACAAACTTCAAAAGATTGTGTTTTTCTGGGAGTACCGTTACGAATGCAAGATAACATTAATTCTAACGCCTTGACAATACCTTTCCATATATATTAGGTGTCCGTCAATGATGATTTGTGTTAAAGAGGATTATTAAATATCGAGTGGCGATGTGGTGTATATCCACTATCTACAATTGTGCCGATATTTTATAATATGGGCATTGGCATATTTCATCAACCATGGAAAGCATAATTAAAATTGGCTATTTGGGCGTAAATTACCTTACCATGAACATGACCGAATCACTAATCCTAGGCACAAATGGAAAGAGATAACGTTTTCTGGGTTCGGCAGGAATTACGGTCCTATTACGTGAGTGATGTTAGCTAATTTCTGCGGAAAACTGTAGCAGCCGCTATCCTTATAACTGTAGTATTCACCCACTACTTTTATTTTCCTGATTGTTTTTAGTCAATATTTGAATAATTTACTTGCCAAGGAGAATGAATCCGGTTTCTATGATTTTGTTTCGAAATTTGTTACTATTGTACATATATCTTGTTGACATATCATATTTTTTTTAGCAACAACTCATGCATGCAAGGGTTATTTTAAGCTCTTTCATTGAACATGAAGCTTTTCATCTGATGGGATGGTGTACGACAACGCTCAAAGCTGGTGCCATTTCAATTCTTTGAAAATTTTCATTTTTCCCTCTAAACTTTGAAATAACTGCTCATGCATCATCGTGAAATGAAAACTAATATTTTTTAAATACCGCTTCAAAATGGGTAAATTGAAGGCTGGTTGGAATAAATCTCTGTTCGTTAATAATTGAATGCAAAATGATGTAGTTCACTGGCGGTGGGTCTAATTATCTGGCCACGAGTATTCATTGGAGACTTAGTCTCGGGTGTCAATTTCACGGAATCTCCGAAATGGAAATGAGAAAACAAATAATTAGAATAGCGTACTCTTACTTCGTTAAAGTTTATCACGAGCATCAAGCCAACATATTTTTCATTGCTTTAAGGCCCTGAAATTCAGTGCTCTCTCATCATTTATTTATTAGCATCCTACAGATTCATTTGTGGCGTGACTCCCAGGGTATTCCGGGCGCTAGAGTTGGGACAATTCTCCCGTCGTTGTGTTCAAGGTATAACTTTTTGATGATGAGAACGGAAATGCTCTCTTTTATACTATATACCCGGCTTCCGGCTCAAACCATGTCGGAAGTTCCACCGCAATAAACTGGGAGCGACATCCCTTTAACGGTTCGTTCAACTACCTCCTCTCTGCGTGTCACAGGGGGAACTTTTGAGAGATATGGAGGGGAAGGGTAGCAATGCCAAGAGGAGGACTTGACAGTCAAGAGGTCGGCGTGGACCCTGGGCTTCCCATGAGGGATGGCGTCAGCGGATGGGGAAAAGAGAATCCGTACCATTGCAACCCATTAGCGAGAGGGAGGGATGGACTGCCCATCTCTGGGGGTCGCGGCTGGGAGAGGAGGAGGGAAAGGGCCGGAGGGTAGGGTGGACAGGGCTCAGAACACCCCGAGCCTCGAGCACCCGGGGGCCGTACTTGCATCCGAGGCCCAGAGGAGGGAACTGCGGGCTGTGATGGTGAGTGGCTTGCTACGGAATGCGCGTAGTAGTTCTCGGGACTCCAAATATCTACCGGATATGAAACAGACGTCCGAGTTCGGTTTTTGACGCGAGGCATCTTGGGAGTGGGTACTCATTTCACTACTTACGCGCATTATCTATCCACTTGCTGTTTCCGAGGGAGTCGTGCGACTTTGAACAAATCAACTTTATTAACAAAAGGGTGTGTTAATAAGTCTTGTTTCGCGATATCAAGTCAGTTTTTCCCTGAAATCCTTTCATTTCCTCTCATGTTTCCTCCCTTTCACTCTCATAATATGGGCGCCTCTGAGTGTGTTATCAGGTCTGCCTTTGTTCCTTTTAAGTACATCAGACCGTGGATAAAGAATATTGTTAAGGCATTGAATACATTTTTCTCTTGCAAATCAATTGAACCTGCCTCCTTATATTGTTTAGCTATCATTTAATAGTGATTCTATTGACCTCGTATTCTTTCACTGTTTATTATAAACTCTTCTATTATTAGAAATAGTCTCGTAATCAGAAGTGAAATTTAATATTTATTCGATATTTTGCGATCAAGCTACATTGGTATATAAATACATTATTAAATTCCTGTAACTGAGCAAAACTATTTATTCACAAAATTAACAGGTTTGCCAACTTAGTGCAAGTCTACGAAACGAAGATAACGGTAGTTTCGAGAAATAGGGAAAAGAAGATAAATTTCAAACTTGCGGGGCATGAACTAGAACAGATAGAGCAGTTGATCTATTAAGGAAGTTATATATAAGAAGTTGGGTAAAATAGTAAATATACTAAAATAGATTTGCGTAATGTGGAGAAGCTTTTTCAAAGAGTTTTAATTTGATGACAGGCACCTCAAAAAAATATATTGAGAAATGAATAATGAACACTGTAGTATGAATGGCTTGAAGCTTTTGCCGTTGAGGCGAGAGGAAAAGGATAAAATGAGGGTTATGCATATTTGGATGTAGAGATAAATGGTTCCAAATAAAATGAACAGAAAGTGAAAGAAACGATTAAATTCTAGACTTGCTAGGGAAAGAGATACTGCTGTTGGGAAACTTTTTAAGGCAGAGCAAGTGGGTGCAGGAGAAAGTGATAGGCAATGGCATAGTAAAAACGATGAAAGGGTAAAATTGTTGTCCTACGAGTTATAAGGGGAATAGGATTTAGGATTATGAAATTTAGTTATGAGTTCGAAATGACGAGAAATTGCTTATCCAAGTATGGGGTTTAAGGATATTTTGTTCCATGTGAGTTCGATCTTAGAAGGACTGTAGGGTATTGTGACATGATCCCTCCAAACCCTAACCTAGCATGGCATACTACTACTCGTTTTAATGCGCACATAATTAAAGTGGATGTCATCCAAAATGTTATTGCTGCTTATAGAGTAAAACTGTTTAATATCGTTTTCTCCCGTAGTGACCTTGTGATAAAAGAACAAAATAACCATCAAATCGGTATTCTAGATGATGCTATGATTTTTAAGGGAATTAACTTGATTTAAAGGAAGTGCAAAAGTTTTGATTGTGTATTTTCCCAGAAAATCTGTATGTAATTAAGGAAGATTTCCATATTTAACTATTCAAGCTCAAAAGTTAAAAAATGTATATATTTACAAAAATAACCTAAGGCTCATTTTTGTTTTATAACGAATTTCACAAAGTCAAAATAGATCTCTGTAAAAACTTTCTTCATTTAATGAACTGTATTATTATTTTTCAATACATTCGAGTTTGCTCTCGGCAGCAATATTAGAGAGATATTTTATAATAAATTGTGCTTAGATGAGTAAGCTCGGTCACGCAGTTTGGGTTCAAAAATTATGAGTTAAAAATTTTCAAACATATAGAATAATGATTTTCCTTTTAGAAAATTTGGAATATGATGCATTAAATTATTATCCGTGGTCGTTACAATTCATCCTTCTTTATCGCTAGTAAAGGAAGTCATGAAAAAAATAATGCAAACATTCTTTTCGTATTGCTGTGCTGTCGTTTCATTTACTTTCTCTTTTGCCATTTTTAAATTACTGCTACTAATATTTCTCATTGGGTCCCAAGTACCTGCATTCGATCGTTTTTTGTTCGGTTTACTACTCCGAATTGCCTGTTTTTATTTTCCACTTCTCTGTATTTATCCACTTAATTTTCACTTTTTCATTTTAGACCAACGCATTCAGCATTTGATTTTGATCCATGATCCATTATTCTAATCCATAGAGAGTGACCAGAAGCCATAGTGTTCACTTATGGTTTCCTCTTTTTCAGCCCTAAAATAATCCGGGGCTTTACTACAACGGTGGGAAATTTATTTGTTTGTTTCAATCCAATAAAATATATCGTTATCATTGTGATGATTTCAGTTTTTTCCAAAAAAAAAGATATTTCGCCGTAACATACGATATTGTCTTACCAAACGTTTAAATCGCATAAAATGTCACAGAATATTAATTAAACCTAAAACCCGCGAATAAATTGACTTTCATTTCTTGACAAACATTCCGGAGAATTGCAGAATGAATTAACCATCGTGGTCGAGAAAAAAAGGCTAAAATATTAATAATAACCTCTTAGCTTGTACTTATCCCTGCCAAACAACCGTCGAGTTTCATCCAGCTTGTCACCCTACTACTTCCGTTTCTGGTTCTTCCACTTATTCTACTCTTTTTTTGCCCTAATTCAATCATTGAGCTACCTAATGAAATATGCGTTAATTAGCTGAGGGAAGGATCTCGTGACTTACGGCCTCGTAGACTCAAGTGATGCCATTTTTCAATGCTCGCGAGGGATAAGTTGCTTCCATAAAGCGGGCCGGAACACCCTGCCTGTCTACCGTCTCCTTAGGTGCCCATCCCCCCTTACCTCAACCCCAAGCGTGAAATTTTCTTCCCAGCGAGGCTCCCCAGGAGCCTGCCTCATCACGCACTCCCAACTGACTCCGACGTTAAACATCAGGATACCTCTTTCATTCCCTCATCTCCCTTCACATCGAAGGATCCGGAGCAATGAAAGTGAGTGAGGATGCTTCCCGGCGCTAATTGAGAGACAGTTTTAATTCCAATGAGGCTGTGGCTGGTCCCATACTTCCCGCTTTCTCCATACTCCCCCACGTAGTCATTGCCATACGTGTCTTAACCGTTAAAACTTGTTCTGGCTGGTTCGGGGTCCAGTCGCCAGAAGGCGCCGGTCTCGATTCCGCTGCCAATGAAAAGGGTCCACGGGTCTTTTAAGGGAATTAAGAGCACTTGATTTGGGAGGCTCCGCCCCCCCCCCTCGTGCTCGGCTTCCCTTCTAGGCTTCCCGGAAACACCCTCGGAAGAATTTAATCACTTTGTCCTAAGCGGAATAGTGTCTTTTGAGGTAATTAGATGTTATACTGCCTGGCCGAAGGGTGGGAATGATGAGCCCCGTAGATGGGGGACTGAAACTCCTGCTCAAATTACGTACGGAGGGTATTCTCCGTTTTTACGAGAAGCAGGAAGGCGAGAGAAGATCCCTGCCGCTACAAACAAATCTCGAGGATAGAGACTTTCAGTCGGGATTCACTAGCGGTGTCATGTTTCAAAGCAATACGATTCCTCCAGATGTGTCCGTAAAGTAGATTAACAAGCTTATTCTTTAAAATAGAACGTACTGAGAAAATCGTTAATCACGTCATATAGGTAGTCACTTTTGTACATTGTTTTTTGTGAAGTTTATTAATTTCCTTGATGTATATTTATTTTAGGTTTCTGTGATGTAAGTTGTAGGTAATAGGTTTAATCGGGTTTTAGGAGTAAGTTATGCGTGGGCTTTGAATGATATACGAAGATATGCAGCATTGTTTAAGTTGAGAATCCAGAAAAATCATCATTTTCTGGACTGAACAAAGTTGTTTCTAAATATGAAATGAATAGCTTGAAGGATGAGGAGGATATGTATATAATTTCATAAATAGTCTCATTTGTGTTTTCGTCGAATTGAATAGATGAGTATGATACATTTTTTATTTGACTTGAAGTTATATTTGTCGAAAATTTGCATATTTCTCAAAGTATTTTATGTCAAGTTAATTGTCAATTTTAGAGCCTCCATCCGTTCCATGAAGCAGAAGGTTAAAGAAAATAAAGTAATGTGACATGTTTTGCACTGGAAGTTTTGATGGAAAATTAAAGTATGATTAAGGCATGGAAGAAGGTTATGGTTTACATACTGAATGGTGTGATAAAACGTTGCCTAAGGGTGATAACTGAAATAAATAGGCTCGTTGCATATTATGTGTAAAGGAAGAATTATCCGTTTGAAAACTTTACGTATGACATAGTGCGATGTCACTAGAATTGTATTTCCTGTTCCATCCTTAACTCCCTAACAATGGGTGATGAATGTCTAGAGAAACCAATTAATTGTGCCGTATGTTTTGATATTTCATCACAATCCTTTATTTGGCAGGTATACTGCTATCAATAATATTAAAAAAATGAGATCTGATGTATGATTCATCCGGCCATTTATATCATCGTTTTAGTCTCTCTATTAGTATTAATTTAGTTCCCTCTTATTAATCTGCTACATAGAATTGTATTGAATCAAATTCATCCATGAAATTCCATCGAATTTTTGGCCTTTTTTAATCATGATAAACAATGAAAAATAAAATCATCAGACAATTTTGCCATACGAGTCTTAGTTTGTTGTACGAATAGTTATTTTCATTTATTTACTGTCGTTCCTAGTTTAAAATAGCTTAAATTATGTCATATATTTTAGATTAACCACATAGATATGAAAATAATCTCTTGTAATTTGGCTGCCCATTGCTGAGTTTTAAAAATATTATATGATAAAACACTGGTAAAAATGACAGGAAAATCAACAGACATTGAAAAACTCTCGATAATGATAAACTCTTTTGAACTTCTAATAAAATTTTCACGCATCGTTTGGAAAGTTTTGGGTGCATGATATTTTAGTTTCAGACTTTGAGGTTTACGCAGAAAACAAGTTTTCAACGTCCAAATACATAGTCGCTCCTCGTATATGTAAGTTATGCGAGGTTAAAGTCGTCTTTGGCAACAAAAGCATTCTCTGGTTAGTTCGCGATACACTTCGTGTTTACTTACTCGTCATTGCGCTCTTGAGTCTCGCGAGGAGGAAGGAGAACGCTATTCTACTTGGGGGTCACATAACCGCGCCGAGTGGTTTCGTCTCCCTCCAAAATGGCCACTTCCGTGATCTTCCTTTCGAACTCTCTCACTCTCTTGGTCTATTTTTCCGTCTCCTTTTTCCTTCCCCTCCGCCGAGCCATATCTCCCATCATCCCCTCTCTCCCTTGCCCCTCACTCATGGCCCCACAGCTGTCCGCAGGAATAGATTGCCGAGGAAGAAGGAACGTTGGTTATACCGCTTTTTTCTTTCGTGCGGGTCGACCGAGTGGGAGGACCGGAAGCGGGAGGGCGTGTTTCGACGGGGGAGGCCTGCCGCAGCCGCCGTTGGGAGGACGACGGCCAATATCGCGAGACAAGCGTGTGGACCGCCATGGGGATGGTGGGGGAGGGTGAAGTGGCGAGCGATAAGGAGAGGGCGGACAGCACATTGAACGAATTTTCGATGTCGTGTGCCGACTCTGGCCCGAAGGTGACCCGTAATCGGAAGGATCCAATTTCGTTGCGAGTCGAATTGAAGTGCACACGATTACATATGACCATCTAACAAAGTTGGAAGCAATAGTATAGGATTGCGGGAATTCACCTTTAGAAATATGGCAAAATAAATAAATTTAGGGGAGAATGTCATATTGAAGACAATATTATAACGATGCATGTAATTGTGGAGTGAATTAATATTAAATGAAAATTTTTGCTTCAGAAAATAAACCGTAAAATTTCTATTTAAATTTTTATCTGAAATTAATAGGTTTAACGCGTTTATATGTTGTCTTTAATGTAACTAACGTACCATACATTTAATGGTCGGATGTTTTGCAATTGTTGTCTGGTGAGAATCTGTAACAGTCGAGAATGATTCTTTTGTAAGGGTACGAGGAAATAGTTACGGTGAACTTCAGTAATTGTTAGGAAAAGATAAAAATGATGAAAGGCCAGTTTTTTCATTGTTTTCTTCGGCTGGAGGGGTTTCACTAAAGAAAAAATGGGCGATTTTCTGCTTTCCATCATTCAGCTAACATAGCAGTAATAGTCACTAAGAATTCGTCATCCAATATTAAATATAGGATTTAAAATTCTTGTTTGTTACTACTTAAGAGTAGTCTACAGCCTTTATTTTAATGAACGTAGGCTGTTTTACCCGATCAAGTTTCAAGAGATGTTAAACAACAAAAAATATCAGAGTATCTATTAAAACCTTCTTCTGTTATGCTCGTACGATAAAAAACTACAAATGAATCGAAACAATATTCTCTTCAGCTTTCAGAGTTTGGAGTCACGAAACCTCCGATATTGTACTAAATTTTCCAATTTTCAAATTAGAGATTAGAACAATTTATCTTAATTATACTTAAATACATTTTTACATTTACTTATCAAGTTAGGTATAGGGTAATACTTGTCCTACGCAAATCCTTCCTTATACATTTGAAAGCGCGAGTAATCATTAGTCTTTTATTTTAATTGTAGTGACCTCACACGGGACCAGATATGACAAAAATATTTTAAAATAGGGATCTAAAGCCAATGCTACAAATCAGTGTTAACAAGCAACCCCGTTATCCATGTGCCATTTTTTTCAACGAATAAACCAATGCGTTAAGTATCCTTATTAGTTAGTGAAAGATAGTCTTTCCTAAAGTTTGTCCATATCTTTAACGCAAATTATGTTTGTGTATGCCTTCAAATGTCAGAATCTGCATTAAATATTTATTCCTATATGGTGAGAATGATACTTTTTGATTTTTAATACGCTCTCGGTTTACTCTTTGGAGGGATCTTTTTAAGCCACACTTTTACGAGCCCCGCTCACCTCTGGGGCAACTGGCCGAAGCTTGAGAGAGGATAAGGGGGAGTGAGTTTAGGGTTAAAGGAGCGTGGATTGTCCACCTCGAGATGAATCGAGCGTGGAGAGGTTCCCTGGGGTGTTTCGTGGGAATGGAGGGTGGAGGGAAAGAGGAGACCGGGGCGTGGTGTGAGATGGGGGAGTTTGGATGTTGGATTATGTGGCTTGGAGATTGCATAAAGGAGGAGAGCCGGCAATTTACGGTTGCGCAGTGGGAAACTTGGCCAGAAAATATTTCTGAGAGAAAAAAAAATATCAAAGGAAATGAATCGGCAAATAAATATGTTTACGGAGAGAATTCGTGCGCAAATAAAACGCCGAGAGCGCCCTATTTGGACAAAACCCCTTTCCCAAATCTAATTCCGCCCTAAAGCCTTCGTCCACCGGCCTCCCTAGAGCGTTAATATTCTTTTGGCGAGACAAGTGGCGCCGGCCTATGGTCAAATGCGATACCTACCCTTAAAGCGAGCAGAAGGTGAATTGAAAGATTCGTGAATTTCATTCGCAAAGTATTAAAACAAACTAATATCGACATTCATTACATTTCCGAGAATCTGAAGAAACGTATTTTAACCGCGCGAGGAAAAGTAAAATTCGCGAAAATATACAGTTTTTCTTTGAAGAAATGGCCAGAAGCCTTTAAATGCCTGCGTCTCTTATGCTAAAAAATAATTAAGAATTTATTAATTAGGAGAACTGTTCCAAGCGTTACGTAAATATTTCCTTGATGATAGATCCTGTGTGAACACCTTTAAACATATCCGATTCCGCAGAAAACCAACGAGCAGTATCGGAAAAGTACGTTTGGTTGGCTGAAATGATAAAAAATATAGTTTAATGTATTTCAAAGCAAGTAATTGAAACGAAATTTTAGGTTTATGTGGACCTAAGTTCGCAGTGAAGAACGTTTTACCTCATTGGGAATGGGTCTGTTCTCATTAATACGTGAAAATGTAAAGCGATACTATTGGACGACTGTAGTCTTAATTACAGGGATTCTTTGTATCGGGTGATGCATTTGAGTAAGTAGGGCAATGTTGGAAATAGCATTGAGAGGGATCGGTCATTGAGTGTACCTTGCTAACAGTAGTTTCTTGAAAATAGGTAGAGAATTGCCCTTATTAACTTTCGTTCGGAAATGTTGAGCATTAATGAAGGGTAAGCGGCCTAAAATGTAAACATGTACAGTTCATCTATATTTTATGTCACATTCTTTGGTATGAGGAACAATTAAGACCAAATCTTTCTTTAATTTTATTGTGATTGCATCACAATGAAAGCTTTGACTTTCAAAGAGCAAACTATCTAATTATTCATACTAATTTCTTACCATTACAAAGCATTTAGGAATCTTTATCTGTTTTAAGAATATTAATTTATATTTCGCCCATCGTTAGATTATCTTTTCATTCTCAAAAAGGCTACAGTGTGGTGGATATATTTGAAAGTGAAAGTAAAACTTCTTTTTTGGAACGCAAAGGCTTAATTAATGTTATTAAAATAACTCATGATAAATACTTGTCAGAGTATTGAATAATCAGCAAAGATGGTTCCTTAAAGTTTATATGAATGAATTTAGCGTCTTTATTTGAAAGGATGTCTTTATAATAGTTAAAAGCCATATTTTAAATAAAAAAGCCCAAAAAATTTAATCTCACATAATTTATTCCGACAGATGTTAGACTGAATAAAATACATCAGTTTAGGAAACGCGATTAAGCTTAATGCTTTTATAGAACGAGAATACATTATTGTATGAAATTCCTACCGTTTTCTTTTATTTCATTCCAAATGAAAATGTACTTTTTAAAATGTGTCGAGGGCTGATATTGTTGAGAGTTTTTAGTAATATTCAGCATTGGTGTATTAAAATTTTGCTACTTTCGTAATTCATTGGCGTGGAAGATACGTCAGGGTATTCTCAACTTCACCCATCTCGTTTGACTTTTCGAGTACCAAATCAAATTGAGAAGATTGGTACTGCAAAGGGAAAGGTCTTGGTCTCTTTCACCCTGTTCATGTATGATGTTTGTATAGCCTGGGATTATTTTTAAGTGATCTCTACTTATTTATGTATCATGCAAATGTGGGATAAATTACTCATATTAAAACATTAAAACCTTTTCCATTTTCTGATACAGATTCTGTTAAATTTTAGTCATGGACGACAGGTTTCGTAGCAGTGGCACAATTATCGGGTACAAATCAAGTCCTAGTACAGAGTGTAACTACGCTTACAAGGAATAGAAGTTAAAGGTATAAGAGGGGTGAGGAAGAGTGGTTTCGGGAGGGGGGAGGGAGGAAAGGAAGATTTTTAATAAAAGTGGGCGGATCTGGAAAACTTCAGGTCAAAGGCAATATGCCCGACTAAAGGGGAGAGTAATCGTTGGAAATGTTCATTTAAAACACGGTCTTCTCTCACATCTTATCATATTTCCAGTTTATCTAATAAAGAGTGCATTATCTTTCATTTTTTCTCGAGAAGTAAAACTGCTGGGAAAAAGCCACTTGCGTGGTCACTTTCTAGAATTGTATTACGAAACAAAACTGTTTGGGCTACCTATACAAGAAGTAATTTTATGTTCTTCCATCCGTATCACATATGATTTTCCTTTTTGCCCGATGAATATCTTGTTGCTATCCTCACTTTTGAGCCTATGAATGGAAATTTTATTTAAAATATATCTTGCAATATTTGTTAGTGATACGTCATGTTGTACAACCAAAGAATAACGTCTTTACTATTAAATTGGTATAAGAGATAATTAAACCTGATATAATGAGGTTGTGCGCCTTTATTACTCGTTTTTAAAAGAATTTTTGTCATATTTTTTACATTTTCCCAATGTTCACGACGTAATAGTCAGTTTAATAATAATGAAAGACAGACATCTTCGTAGCCGTATGATGACGGAAGTCAGATTGGATTACGTGGTCCCTGGAAGTTTATTTTTGATAAATGTAAAACTCATAATTCTCGAAAAATGAAATAATTTGTTCCACATAAGTTTTTAAAAGAACTATAAATTCAATGACAAATGTAGTTTCAGCTCCTTTTTTTTAAAGAGCCGCTTTTTTTCTTCACTCCTTCGGAGAGGGGAAAGCAAATGAATATGTTTTTCGCATCAAAATTGTTTCAAAAGTGACGGTAATTGTTCACTCCGAACAGAGGAAAGAAACTCATAAAATATTTAAGGTGAATTCAGGTGGGCTGCTAATTTTCTGTTCGGTGCCGTGACACCACATGTCCAGAGGTATGAACAGTTTAACCCAATATTATGTTTATTTAGTGGACTTTCCGTAGACCGAAACCCTGGGGGTTTGCGGGTCCATGATTTTTCATTTATATGGATCATCGGGTTTAAAGATGTTCTAAGAAAGCTTGAATATCCATTCAACTTTGTGCACATCCTTTCTCTCCTTCATATTATCCTTCCCTCAAAGTTGTCTTTAATTCTGCTGTTTTCCATCCTCCTTTCATGACGTCCAACTTGCCTACTCATATACTATTCCCTTCCTCCCTTGCTTAACTTTTTCCACTCTATCACAGCCTTCAACGACCCATCGTCAATAAAAACGCTGCATCAATTTTGCCTGCCTATTTTGGGTTTATTCCAAAATGCCTTTTCTCGGAAACCGCAAAATTTTTTATTTGTTTGATTTTACAATATGTGTATATGATATGCAATAAATTTTGTTTTCAATTTTGCGTTAAATTGTGGGTTCCAAACACCACCAACCACCCACCCCATTCCTCCCCTACTTTTCCGCTTTCCATTTTACCACAATTTCCATTTCCCTATGAGGGTATGTATGCACTGTAATTGGACTCACTTATTGATATTTTGAATTATTTTTATGCTGGAGGAGTATCATTAATAATGTAAAGGTTTATCTCTGTCAAGCTGCAAAATGTCGCAAATCAAACAACGTTCATGATGCTGTGTGCTTGTCGTAAAATCAATGGATGTGATGACATTTCTCCAGATGTAAAAATCACTTTAGCCAGCCTGGCCAATAATCATAAACCTGTTCCAAATATTTAAATGTAATATCGCTCTGATTTCATCCCTGTGTGATAGCATAAGGTGTGAACTAATAATTCAAAAAGAGCAGCAACGAACTCGCTAATTTTGTAAAAACTCTGCCCAAATTTAATACTGACTAGGGGGAAGAAATAATAAACCAAGGAGACAGTATTAAATATTGGTACAGCTTCAGTGCGATTGCATTTTAAAATCGAATGTTCATAAAAAAAGTGACGACGAGCTAGAAACTAAGGATGTTCTCCTTGGTAATGTAGTAAAAATGGAATGTCAGCCTGACATCCAAGTGGTAATTTCTACCTCAAAGCCATTCAAATTGTCCTGTTACAGTTTTCCAGTTGGAGTAAATGTATTTGTGAGGCCTTTACAATGACAAATCACAGCAACTTATGTACACAAAAGTAATTACAAATTCTATGCTAATTGAAAATCGCCATGCTGATTACATTTTTGTAAATAAATCCATATTTTAAATAATAAGTAACTATGAATTGTCAAAACTGCAGCAAAAGGGAAGGAAAGCATTGATGTATATCTGTCATAGGAAATATAAAATATGTTCAACAGATTCAGGCTTAAAATATGATAATAATGAAATATGAAATATGAATATTAAATAATTCAGACTATAAAATATGTTTGAAAAATAAAATGTGACCACTTTTAAAAGAGTTAAATAAAGAGGAACTACGCATAGTCTCTCCTTAAATTGCCATTCATGTGATCAAAAACTTCTCAATATAAAATGTCAAATTATTCAACTCGAAGCATCATTGATATTTAACAAGTAAGTTTAAATAATTTTCCCAAATTGTATTTTTCAAAGGCATTAAATTTCGTTTGTTTTTATTGTCTAAATATAAGCGTAGGTTACGCAAGTCTGATAGTTTGTGGGCAGAAAAACCTTATGTACCTCTTGATGAGGGCAACAGTGAAATAAAAGACTTGAGACGAATATGAACTGCATGATTCGACGCCTGTTTAAATTATTAATTCAAATTAAAATGACTGAGTGGTTCTCAAAGTTCAAAAAACGTCGATACTCCTAAGAATATACATACCTATTCTTAAAAGTGGTTCTTCAACTATATATCCCATTTCATACCAATATTATATTCGTCAAATGAAATATTTTAAATATTTTTATTGTATTCTAATTCAAATATTTAATATTTAGAGGAAAATTCCCTCATTCAGCAATGCAGTTTGTTTTTTTTACTAAGGATGAGAACTGGTGATACATTAAAATACTTTACTGAATGTGCGAATGAAGAACTCGATGTGAAGAAATATGTCTTCATTTTATGTATGGATTTTAATCAAGGTTTAGATACTGTTGATATGGCTGTATTTTGTAATTTATTGGCCATAAATGATAGTATTTATAAAATACGTAATTGGTTTGAAGAAAATCAAATCAAGGATTTTATGAAATGAAACTTTCCACTTCATGAACTTAGTGCATTATTCTGATCAGAGGCTACCACAGGGGTGAAATTTGGCACAATTACTGGTCAATATTGATATAAATTGAATGAATATTTACGTGAAAATGGGTAATTACCAACAAATCATTACCTGAGTTACTTATTCCCGCTT
Organism: Hetaerina americana; assembly: GCF_022747635.1. Taxonomy (NCBI): domain Eukaryota; kingdom Metazoa; phylum Arthropoda; class Insecta; order Odonata; family Calopterygidae; genus Hetaerina; species Hetaerina americana. The sequence continues at coordinate 56,316,035 of NW_027287538.1, forward strand.
TTGGTGCAAATAAGTATTTATCTATTGTTAATGTTGAAACAAATAGCTTGATAAATATTTCAAGTGTATACCTATCTTAGATAAATATTCGCTAATTCGCTTCGTTCCTTGAAAATATGACGTGAAACTTCATAATTAATAAAGATTTTACATTTTCAAATAAATCATCAAAAAGGGCGAGTTTTTAGCTGCTTTTTTATGTAGTCGTTTGTCGTTTTCAGGTGTTTCCCAATCTTTACGTTGCGTGCCTAGTATTTTACACTCTATCACAGTCTGAATAGTACAATGTACCTGATGCACTAAAATGAATATTAATTGACAACTAAAATTATAAAATTGATGGTAATAATATAAGACTGGTATTTCCCTGCTGACATCAAAATTGTTTCATCCCATTGCAGCCTACTTCACTCCTTCGCTTTTTATTGACTACTTTTCATGTAGATCATTACTTTATAATTATGAGTTCTTCCAAAATTATCTTAATCACAATAACAAATCTTATTTCTATGATACCACTGAGAGATGTTTTTTATGAACTTTGATATTTGCACCATCTATTGCGAACCATGTAAAACTTATATTTTCTTACGTGTCCAAATAAAATTGGCCAGATTTAGACGAACTTTTACCGAAATATATCCTTAAAAAACCGTTTAAATGTATTTTCTCCGCTCGTCAATTAATTCATCTGAATCCCTAAAATCTCCGTCGTCTCATCTGACAGTTTCGCAACGTTTTTTTTGCAAGCAGGGGAGGCAAGGGAAATGAAAAGGGCCATGATTGGACTGATATTTTATCACTTGAGAGACAGAGACATCTATCGTGTAATGAGTTTCAAGGGCGAAATTGCAATTATTTTTTTCTTTTCCTCAATCGTAATTTCTTCTTTGGACCCGTTGCCCTCTAAGCCCTAAGGCCGAAAAAAAGCTTATCTTCTTTTCCGCGTGGAGGCGCAGGAGAAGGATTTTGGCTCGTTCCGGAGAGGATTTTGGCCCATGTCCAGTCACCTCACCTTCTTACCCCTCTTCCCCCATCCCAGTCTCTCTCTCCGCCCCTTTGCCGTCCCTCCCTATTCCTCTCCCTCGCCCCTTGGTCCCTCAACCATCCCCATGCGACCCCTAATTCAAAAAACCTCGCGAAGCCGCCGAAATCTTCACCCGCACCCTCCTCCTATCCTACTCTGCCATCCCGTTAAATCTGGGCCCTCTCCACGCTCAAGGATCTTAATGTCGAGAGAACAAGGTAAGAAGCTGGAGTGGAAGTGGAAGATGTAGGGGAAAAATGAGATGAAAGGAAAATAGGATAACAGCGCTTTCCCACCTCACTACTCGTAAAAATACGTCCTCCCCTATTCGACTCCGGCGTAGGGATTGACCTCGGATGGAGTTAGGTTTCTTTTCTTCCGGGGAGGCGATTGCGAAAGTGGGGCTGAGACTCGCAAGCGGAACGACTTCATTCGCCGGTGACTGACTATTTGCCTTTCCTATACTGAAGTAGGGGGAATTTGGCACGCGTCTGTGTGAATGGATACCCCTTAAAAAGAAACGTGTCTTCTTCCGATTTTAGTTTACGCAATGATGGTGCTGAATGGAAAGAAACGTTGAAGGTTATCTCATTCGACGGAAATAATTAGGGCAAATACACCTATGGATTCGGATTTTTATATTTTCAAGTCATTCTCTTCAGCGGGCCTAGTATTCAAGAATCAAAAGGTTGTGGTGCAATAGACAAAATGCTACTTGAAATTTTGATGCCTTATTAATTTTCCTTTGATTCTTCGGTTATTAGAATAAAGAAAACCACCATTGGAAAACTTTCAGTGGTGGTTCAAAATGAACTTAATGGGGAAATGAATTTGGGTAATTAACATGAAGGCTAATTTCTTCGATATATATCCGCCGCCTACTTTTAAAAAAGATTTTTTTGAATTTATCAGCTAAAAATCCTTTAAAATATTTTTATCAGTCAAGTAACCTCCAAGAAATGGCAGATAATTCTTTTTCACATAAAGGAAACTTTTGTGTTTTAATTATGTGTCTATTGCTACAGGTATAAATATTTAACACCTTTTTACCAAAATAATATAGCAATCTTTATCCTTCAAACTAGTTCAGGAAATTTTATTTATTATGGTAAATTTAAGAGGGAGTACAATATTTCATCCCTAAATGGTGAAGTGTTCATTATATTAAATTCAAATATTTCCAATTTTCTAGCATCCTATCCACTAGAAAATTAGTTCACTAGTCTTCTCACTAAATGTGGTATTTTTATTTTAAAAAACCGTGTTTGCATCGCTTCTCATCCCAAAACCTTCTTTCCCTCTTTAGCATTTGAATAATACAAACGTTTTTGATCACTGCTTGCAAGAATATGTTTTAAAGGTGCAATTATATAGCTGCATTTAGAACTGAAAATCCATTAACACTAGACACGTTTTCAATCCGCCTCTTTTGACCCATTTATTTTCAGTACTGCATAAAATGTATTTGGAATTCCAGTCCATAGGAAACCTTTCGAAAATTTGAGTGGGAAAACGGAAATAACTCCTGGAAAATATACATCAAATCAGTTTTCAAAAATGTATCATGCTTTTGTGATATTTATTTTTTTAAGCCTGTTTATTTTTGAACATATGTTTATTTTTAAGTGGAGGAAACGAAAAATATGGCGAGCTAAATGAAACACCCAAATTAGATTTCCCTAACCACGCCCCACGGCACCACATCCGACTCCAGCCTTTGCTGACACTTCTCGTCACCATCCGGAACCCGTTCCCACCCCGTCCCTTCCGTCTCACAATCTCCTTTCAGCCATCTCCCACCGGATAAGAAAATCCTCCTTCACAATTCTAATCCGCAATATATATATATATATATATATATATATATATATATATATATATATATATATATATATATATATATATATATATATATTTACACGCACACACATAAACATATAATTATAGTCAGTTATTTGGGGAGGCAACCGGCTGCTAAATTAATTGGCGCCGTTAAGGATTGGTGAGTTATTTGGTGAGGTAGGATATTCAAGAAACAAAATGGAGGAAGGTTTGGAAGGAAACTCTGCGTCGGCATTAACCTATTCTTAGTAATAGACGTCAAGTGGGCCATAGGTAAACTTTCTATCCAACGGGTATCTACTTTCTCAAAATACTCTTCAAAAAATACCTTAATTAAGAATTCGGAAAACACTGAAAAATCCTGCCATCTCCTTGATTTGTACTTGGCCCTGAGAGTTAGAATCCTGTTAATTAGCCAAGACACCAATCCAATCCTCTGCGTATTAAAGTGTTAAAAAATATGTTCGGAGATGTTGTTGCAATATGAAGCAATTAGAAAACAAAAAAATATGTATTTTATTTAAACTGGGGTGAATGCTTCATTTAAAAAATTAGCGGCACTTACTTAGGTACACCATTATATTTTTTCTCATTGGTTGATTATACTTTCAAGCCTACTCTGTTTCTTTATCATGTTAAGAGTTGCTTAAGCATCGCTGGGCAAGCATTTGCTAATTTTAATTGCAATCATGATGAAATATTCAGAATTATTAATTCTCTTTACTTTTGAGTGTCTGGTTCGATGCGATATTATTCTTCAAAGGAGGCGAGTTTTGCAATACAGCCCAGGAAACTGTGGTATCGGTATGGAATAGGAATAGGAAAGGAATATGAAAAGTTTTGCTTCGAGCCAAAGTTCTCTCCGTCTCAAGCAACCAATACGTATCGCAGAATTTGTTGCCATTTAGGATCGTTATTAAAGTAGTTTTCCACAAAATTACCTAAAAATGCATTCGTTATAGTTTTTTTGCAAATGGGAATATTGAGGAATTTTTACCTTTGAACCTTAGTCTTAAATGGCTAGTTAATATTTTTACATGGGGATCCATGAGTTTTAGTTCTGAGATATTGCAGATAAATGGGCTAATATGCATTGAACAAACGGGTGTGTATTCTCAAACATATGTACCCATTTTCAGCGTTAAAAAATACCACGGGTGCCAAGCGGCGACCCACGCGACTCTTTCATGGTGTCCATTCTTAAAAATAGCAAATCATGGGAGGAAGGTGTAGCAAGCGGCTGAAAATCCCCTTCAGACGAACGGAGTCGAGGAGAACACGGTAGAGAAAGACACGCCGCCGAGGGTGTGCTTTGGGAGGGAGTGTCAGCCGTGCGCACGTTTCAAGAGCGCGTGTTTGGGCGTACGCGCCCGTTTTGCTGGTTTGTTTTCGATTCGTGTGACGGAGGGATGCCCACGTGGGCTATATTCGCCGAGGAGCGAAAAATGGGTCTTGTGAGAATTTGCTTTTCCGGGCCGTGGGAGGTTTAAGGGGAAGGAAAAGGAGGAGAGGGAACCGCTGGGAGTGGGAGGGGGACGGAAGCTAATCGACGAGTGGCCGGTGGATATCTCGCTCACGACGGCGAGGAGTGCGGCCGAGGAATGCGAGCGTGCCAAAAATCTCTCTTGGGTGTGTCTGGCGGTCCATTGATTCCGCATCGTCTTCTATGTGCCTTCTTCCATTCTTCCATAAATTTTTTTCTTCTTAGTGGAATTTGAAGTAGAAAAATGTATGTCTTGCAATTAAAATATGCCTTTCTGCCCTTGAAATTTATAGAAACTAGATCCACGCGATCTTCAATACACTCTTTGCCCTTAGTTGAGAGTACTTGTTTCAAGCCAGTCAGAAAATGAAGTTACATTTCATTATATGCATTTAAGGAGGGAAATTGTGCCGAAACTCTTACCTAAACCAGATAATATTTTAAGATGCAAGTTTTCTATGAATACCCGGTAAATTTGTGATAAAACAAAGATCTGTCAGGCTTATATGCATTTTCAACGATAATGAAGTTATACCTAAGTGTTTATTAGTATTTATAACGGACATAATAGCAAAATACTATTATAAATCTAAAGGTTGATTTGATGATTGAGGTTAAGGCTTACCTTGCACATAGCTTACTCTGCGGTGTGTGAAATTCTTGCATCAATGTAGAAGGTCAGTTAATTTCCCTGACCCACCTGCGGTTCCGAAGAAGATCTGATGTCTACTACTTCACACAGATTGACTAACGATGGCAATGCTCAAAGACATCATTCTGAATGGAACCCGAATCCTCTGGTTAGTAGTTCAGTGCTCTACCTTAGTCTTTGATCATTCTTGAAAACAAATACTTTCATAGTATTTGTTTGCCAACAACTTGCATAGGATTTTCCCACATTGAAATCTTTGAGAGTTCGTCATGCTTATCAATTTATTTCGTTTCATGTAGTATCTCAGTATAACCTTCGTTGGAATTGTTGAGCTGTATTTCAATGGTTAACAATTGTAGATTTTACGGACACTTTTCAATTTTCCACTATGACAATTTACTCTTCTCTGAAATATTTATGTGGATTAAACGGCAGCATTATTCGTGTAAACGAAGTGAAATTCCAATGTTATGGATAGAGTCCCAGAATTGCGTGGATATAAGTGTAACCTTAGTCAACATTCGTCTAAATGTAACGCGTAGGTTCATTATATGAAGGGATTTGTTATTTCCGACCTGCTGGGAAGCATAATATTAAATGCGAAACGTCCACAATCATGAAAATTATTTATTGTAGTCCAATATATGCATGCATGCATACAACTTTGCGATATTTATGCATGGTATGCATGAGTCCATTAGTTGAGAAGTAACATTTAAAATATATTTTTATTTTAAATAACTTTTATTTGAGACCTGTCAACATAGGTTTGCAATTTTTCCAAATGCTCATATGAATTAAGGCCCTGAAATAGTTTTAAGTATCCCATGAGACCATTTTGTTTCAGTTTGTTTAATTACTGATTAAAAACACTTAAATTTAAATGCTCCAAACCATAGTTTTTCTAGAGGTGAGAGTTTTCAATTGCTTGGATAATATAGGAAGTTATTACCCTTTCTATCCATCACCAAATTTTATAGTCATCTTTCAAGGTGAAACGGAATCAGTTGTCCAATATTTAACCATGTCTATGGGAAATTTAGATAAAATGCCCGCAGTAATTGTAATCAATCCAAATATGAAATCTTAATAGCCCAGAATGAAGAGGTTTTATGATTTAACGGTTAGGAACACTTTTATAATGTAGTTATTCTTAATTGTTTTTCATTATTGTATTCATTTTATAATCTCGAAATAAAAATCTCATTTGACCGATTTTTATGAAATCATCTAACTGGCTGAAAATAATTCGATTTCATTTGTGTTTTGTTCTAAACAGTAGCTGTCACTTTTTATTCAATTTCAAAGTGATGTTTTCCAATTATTGTTGAGGAATGGATAAATGTCACATAACCATTAGTTAGGTTTAATTTATCACACATTCATAATAAAACTTCACATAAATTGTCTACTGAACTTTAGCGTCAGAGCGGGGAGTATTAATTTTACTAGCAAGCGCTGTTCTCACAATATTACCATTAAAAAATTGATTAGAAACCATGGGGCAGTTTCTTTGAATGAATAAAAAATTTAGGTGCCGATAAACATTCTGGAACGCATATTAATATTTATTCAATATTTTTCTCTTTACTTTCGCAGGAATGAAAATTCTAAATGTCGGTGTCGTCCGTTTTTAGATATTTGGTCTCTATTTTTGTTAACGGCTTTCGAGGGAAAATTATTTATATTTTACTCTCTCAGTAATTTGTTGAATAACTCTTTGAATTTAATAAACAAATTGATGAACACCTCCTATCCTAATATATATTAGTTAAACATCAATTATTCTACATTATTACCCTCCACTGATGCCCCCTACTGAACCTCGTATTTTTAACCTTGTATGTATTACCTTAAATTCCTTTAAAGCGTTTCCCATTAATGATTTAATGAGTTGTTGGAAGATTTGGCTTTATTGTTTTAAAATTATAAAGCAGATGAAGAATTTGTCTCGCCACCTCACTACCCTTAAAACGCGAAAAGGTAACAAGGTGCGAGAGAAAATATCTTAAGGTAATTATGACTTTTATCCCTGGGAATTCATTGCAGATCACGTTCTGAACGTGGGATTACCTTTTCCGCTGTGGTAAAATGCGTTGCGAAGTGGGATCACACCGAGTTACATATAATAAAATATAATAGCTCAGTGATTCATTGTTCTTTTCTCAACGTCATCTACGAATGTGTAAGCGCATCCTTTCCAGAATAAATTAAATATTCCTCCTATTCTTGCACTCAGGATTTTAAATAGCATTTATTCCAATAGTTTTCAGCACACAACTTGACTTGGTGTCAATTAAGAGGTTTGTAGGGGTGTAGCTATCATCATGCCAGAAAAATATTGTATATTTCGATAAAAACTATTCTGATATTTGTTACTATTAATTATGGATATTATTTCCAAACAAATATCTTTTTGTCGTAATTGATGCGATAACACTTATGAAAAATGCATATGATAAAACGAAATATAAAAGAAATCATTATTCACCTTTTACTGCATATTTTTCATCAAGTGAAAAGTTTCCCTATACCTTCAACTAGATAATTTAAAATCAGCATGAAAAGTTTCCTATTATTATCATTTCTGTAAACTCTTCAGTGTCGGTTAATATGCGGCAATGTAGCTCGTTTTTAAATTCAGTGATTGGACATTAACTACATTTTAATAATCACTAGATGTTTAATTCAGTAATTGACTTAGCAGTTCCATATCTGCCTTTTCGTTATTATTGCCTGCTGAAAAAGTTTCTAATCAGGTGTCTTAGACAAATATGGAAATTGATCGAGTTCGTCTAGGAAAATGCCTCTTAAACTTACATTCCAACCTATCCATTGGTATCCCCTTTGACTCTTTCCAGTGCTAATGTAGAGAGCTCAAAATAAATTCAGCTAACGAGTCACACCTTGACCCTGTAATGACATTCAATAATCCCTGATTTGTTACGAGTTAATGTGATGGACTTCTAATCACTCTTTTGAAAACTTCGGCGAAGGGTGGAGTTAGTTCCTAGGGATAACCTCTTCTCTCCAAACATACACCTTCCCGTGATCCTACACTCTTCAACCTCTGGCCCGTTCCCCTTCGCCCTCTTTCTATTCACCTCCCCTCCCAAAAATCCTCACTAACTCTTTCCGGACGGAAATAGAACGCTCTATTAATAGTCCGTTGCCGCGTAGGGAGGTAAATGTGTTACGGGGGAGGGGCGTAGGGGTTGAAAGCTTCGGGTGGCCGGCGACAGAGGCTCTCCCATGGGAAGGATTAAGCTTCCCCTTTCCCCTCTGTCCGGATCCGTCGAAAATTGGTGGGTAGGAGTGGAGGACGGGAGGAGGATTCCTCCTGACTGGATCATTGCACGGAGGGGACTGGTTCAAACGGAGGGGATGAGGAGGTAAACAATTAGAGAATGAGTCGATAATGCTCGTTCATTTATCGCATTAACCTTCAGTTAAAATTCCTAATGGAACTTAAATTTAGGTGAATCGGCAGAGGGCATAAAAGGGCTGGAAAACGATTACGGAAATGTATTACCATACCCTTTTGAACTAAAAGGTATCACGTGCTGTTTAATTTCACACTAAATATATATATTTTTTTAAACTGAAATATCGATAGCAGAGTTTTCATTCATATGCAACCCAAGGTTTACAATATCAAATTAACCAAGAATCTATGTATTTTTAGAGCTATTTACAGATAAAAGCAATAAAATTAAAGACAAAATTCTTCTGTTGCATTAGGACAATGCAATTCAGATTATATTCCCTAAACATGAGGGAAATACTATATTTCATTTCTCGCTTTCACACTCTTTCTCATTGACCACTCCATTTCGCAATGTTAGGCAATGAGAAGCAAACGCGGGCATGCTGAATAAATTTAGTGTGTAAGTATGCAATTGTGAAATCAATAAAATGTTTGAAAAAAAAGTTGAGCATTATTAGCAAAATATGTATCATAAATAGTTGCTCTCTATTTTACGTCTACTTTTCAACAATTTCACCTGGTGAATCGTGCTCTTTCAACCTATCTTTCGTAGTAACGTCATCATTCAAAAACAGCCATATACCTCATCAGTGTTGTTAGATAATATAAAGAGACAGCAATTGATCCCATTTACGTACGTTAATCATTCAGCAATTGATGTCATCTGATCATCTCTTTGGTGGCACATTTCAACCCTCATGTTACAGCCTTCCCGTCCCGAGGGGTGAATTGGACTTATAGGTGTTCAAGTTATATCTGGCCAAATCTAACTCAAGGCTTGAATTCTATGGGCTTTATACTATATATCGTTGCTTTGGAAGAATAAAGTGTTTGAGCAATATATCATCTTCATAAGTGTTCTTTTCCCATTTCCATTAATTCACTGACAAATAAACTTTATTAACTTTTTTCCTATGGAAGTGTTTAATTAGTTTCTGTATATGATTTTGAATAACGTCAAGAGAATTAATTTATTTTAGTAGCGCTGCTATTCTTGCTTATCACGATTTGAAAAAGTCCATTGGGCGCGGTCTTTCTGAGTGAGAATAAGGCGAGTGACCACGTTAGACACGGAAAATTATGCGGAGGCGGTCGTGGGCAATCAACTGCTTGGCGACCATCGAGCAATCGATTCTTTAAGGGATTGTATAGAAGCAGAACACAACCTTTCGCTCACTTTCTTCGTCTTGCCAGCAGTAGTAGTTCGGGCTCTTAGCAAGTGTGGGAAAAGTTCCGAGCCACTCTACCACAGAGTTCATATTAAGACCTCTATTGCAATATCCAGGCAAGAGGCTAACTACGGTTTTGATCTAAATTCGGTTGTTTCGATTCCTATATTGAGCAGGTATCAATAGTTTCAGATAAAAACGTTTCGCAATATACAGAGCTGTACCTGGTGACGCACACAGGTATTTATTTTTAAGTTTCACGGCTTGCATTTAATGTTAGGTATTTCCCAAAGTGCAGTTCTATGTTGAAAAATTCAAAGAGCTGGATACATTTTTTATTAACTCACAGCAAATGAATAAGTTCTATTCTGCAATTGGTCCCAAACAAGAATACAACTAACAAGACTATCCCTTCCGAGGTTCATAGGCTGAATCATAAATTAATACTAATCATAAGGTGGTTCATTTTCGGAAAAAAACTTTTCTCTTAATACACCATCTAAGATTTTGCTCTGTTTTAATTTCGTTTTAAAAATTGCGTCAACGTATAATTTCCCTCAGAAAGTGATTACAAATTCAAAAGTGCTTTATTAATCTGTATTATATTAGTAACATAGAAAAATATGAATATTAAAATTACAGAAACGACTACATCATCACTTTACACTAGCATTTCTACTTAAAACGTACTATTTTGAAAGTGTCGAGTCTTGATGAGTATCTGCACCAAAAAGAGGATTTTTGTATTTACATAGGATGGAATCCACCACCACCACGCAGAATCAAGTTCCTCAAACTGAGTTTTTGAAATTAATTATTCCTTTGAATTAATCGTATTTATAAATAAGATATATATGACAGCTATATAGCTTATTATAAAAACTGAAAATAACTGCAATTTGTAATCCTTGACACCAAGTACCGTCTTGCCACACTTGAAATTAATGGTGTTCCTGGCAATGACAACATTTTTAGTTTTTGTTATTTAATTATAAAATTAACTATGTTCCTTATATCACCGATGGGAAATTTGTGAGCATTTATGATATTTCTCAATTAATCAGATGGGAGGGTTCATATGCTTCATTACTAATAATGGCAATTTTCGACCATTTCGACGGAATGAATTAGCGACCTGGTGTTCACTATTTTACATCCTTAACTGATGTTTGCCAAATTCCTCCATCATGCCTGTAATTTTCCATTGCAGGAATGGCCTGGAAATTTTTTTATACGAATATACAACCCTCAACCTGGCATTAAAGGTCTACCATTAAAGACTAATAGCAAACTATAAGCCATGTGGTTGTGGGTAGATAAAACTTCTTTTTCTGACTCAAAAACTGAAATTCTGTGATGGGTTCAAGTAAACGCGTGATTTCTTGCGGTATGAACTTAATTGTCGAATAGGATGTAAATGATACTTCACAACGACTTTCCTGCGGTGTGACTTAAAATGCGAACGGATTGCCATGCATTCTAATTTATTGAAATAGTTCCCTATTTGCATGCTATTTCTTCCGTTTCACTCCACCTGAAATTCTGTAGGATCGTTTAAAATAGTACGATTGAGCCTTTAAAAAAATCAACAAATGTTTAATTTGATTGAAAACCAATGGTAATATTATTGGTACCCTCGTTTATCAGTGTGAAGAAACTCTCTCTGCCAACCATTAAACTACTAAATGAAAATATTTTTTCAGGTGAGTGCTTATCTTTCGAATGAATATATACGGCCAATATAATTTTGATATTTTCAAACGGATGTTCACCCTGGAGTAGAAATATGATTCACAATTCTCTTTTCTTTTGCGTTTGTGGCTTAATATTAGGGTCTAAGTGCCGCTGGACTCCCGATCTATGGGATCTGGTTTTGCTATTTGTAGCAAATAGACTCGTTGATGCTATTCTAACCTCGACATAGACGCATTGTATACGTACAATTACTTTCCTATACAGTCCGTCATCCAGCGGACATTAAGCTGCTTACCCATTGGCACTCTTCGTTTAAATATTAGGTCAATGCCGAATCCGATTAATTATTTAGCACCCCTTCCCCCTCATTTTATTCATAACCAGTCCCACTCATTCCTGGCATTAGTGACGGAAATAAACCAAGGCAGAGTAGTTTTGCCCCTCCACATGTGTTCATAGTAAATCTGTGATTTTTAATATCGTCTTTGCGGACAGGGATATTAACCGTATTTTTTCCAAATTCGCTATAGCGTTATGCCTACCGTCTAAATTATTTCATTTCTCCCACCTATATGGTTCAATTTGTAATTGATCATTTCATCAAACGATTGATCTCTTGGTCATTGTGGGATGATTGGAAAGATGCTTTATTTTAAGTTAAATAGACGATATTTATTTTTTAAACAGGAACTGACAATGCAGACAATAATGATCACGTATGGTATTATTTAAGATTTGGTTTAATTTTAATATCTTTCGCAAACAAAAATTTTTTCAAACCAACACTAATTATGAATTAGCAATCGATAAACTTATATTTTTCAAAAGTATGTGTAGATGAATCAGTGAAGATAATTAATGTTCGCTTAAATCGAAAAAAAAATTTATACTATATGTTAAGGTAACAGTCATTTCATGTCAGTTTAAGAGATAGTCTTATAGGCTTAACAATCAATACTTCAATTTGTGGTTCGAGTGACCTCAAATGCCTTTAATTGCTAAAAACATTAATTGATGATTGAACAATTGTTACCTTTGATCTCAATCCAAACCTTTTATAAACTAATACGTTTTATGCCAACGAATGGAATTTTCCCGAGAATCGACAATCTGCCTAAAGAAAGTATTTTCAAAGTTATATTCAAATGCTGACATCTATGTCCGAGAAACTACCAATTAAAGCCACTAAATGGAAAGAAATGGAAAAAAAACGGTGAGTTTATTTTATCTTGCAGAGCTTTTAAATTCCTCTTGCCAAAAGAAACCATGGATTGCACTCATTTTTCGAAAATTGAAGTATCCAAAACGCGTCTCACATAATTTCAACATTTTGTAACTTTAGCCCAACGAAAGACCAGCGGAACCAGTTCGTTAGTCCAAATTATGTTGACTTAAATACACAATGAGGAATAACTGTACAGAGCCATTGTTCATGAAGGTTATTCAAATAATATCGGAGATATTTCCGCTGCAGACGAAGGGTATTATAAAATAAAAGAATGCGTTCGATATTTTCGGTTTTCTTTCTAATGCTACCGACTGTTTTAGGCCTTTAGGAGATGTGTTAATGTTTTTCCTTTCAATGTTGTCAGAATGCTATTCTTTCTTGTCTTGCTCTTATCAATGTTATTCGATGATAATCTGTTAAGACTGAGGTTGTAGCCTTTTTGTGTTCACTCATTCTTGGTTCCTCTGCCTGTGCGAATTGATACATTGTCCCATAAGGGGTATACTAAAGTTTGTATTTATTTCCTGTTTAGCTAACATACTTTCTTCAAAGATATGAGCAAGGTCTCAAATCAAATCAAAAGGTCTCATTTCAAAGGCAATTTGTAGGGAAATAAGTGTAGGGGCTGTAAAATTTTATAATTATTTAGAATTGTTACCTTATTTGGGGTTACCTTACGATTCATGGAGTGATAAATATCAAGGAAAATATTTTGCAGACTATCAAGTGATCGAAAACGGATATGTCGAAGATATAGTCAAGCGTTGGGAAGTCATTTTGTTTAGACGATTACATTTTTTTAATTAAATACGAGGGTGGTCTGAAAAGTTTCCAACCTCTGAAAATTTTAGAAAATAATTCTTGTATCTTTGTTAGGTGGGAAACCTTTCAGACCACTCTCGTAGTAGTTCCGAAGTGTTAGATTAAGAAGTGGTGTAATCAAGGTTATTGTTCTGGGCCATGCATTTCCTTGCTCAAGAGAATTGATGTAGATGTTATACTGACATACGTGATGGAAACCAATTTTAAATGCAACACAACTTACTTACTTACAAATTTAATGGATCAAGTATTTATCCTAGGACAACCAATTCCATGAAACGATTAAAGAGAGGAAGAAAGCAAAATAAGGGAGGGAATGATTGTCAACTATAAAATGGGTTTGCACCTGTGGAGGGATAATTTTCCTCCCTAAGGATAATAAATTTTAGCCATAATAATTGTATTTAGAGTGCTAGTCTTCCAGATTTATATATCTATATGGTTAAATATCATTTCTGATTCAATCTCTCAGTAGCTTAAATTCAATTTAAATGCTTATTTTGTCAACTATTAAAATATAGGTCACATCTTCACCAGTAAAAAGTATAAGGGAAACAATGTTACTTGTGTTTAGTTAAATGGTTAGGATTTGTTTTGTATAGATCCTGGAACTACACATTATGCACTCATAAGCCGCAATACATTCAACAGATTCCTGCCAAGAGGAAGTGAATGTTCGTCATTATGAGATTAACAATTTTGTACTTTTCGACAGTTTTATTGGTAACGTACAGCGAACGTGTTTTTGTTCACAGAACCATATTGTACCTGATTATTGTTCTGTGAACCGAAACAAATTGTATGTTACTAATAAACTTGTGGAAAAGTGCAAATTTATTATCCTCATACCCATTAGCCCTAAAAAAGTGAATAAATTATCCCCAAACGCCATGATAAATGCCAATATAACTCATCATTTAGCAGAAAATTAAATTTTAAACATTTTCTAAATGGCGTCATCCCGAGTATCAGTTGCATATTATATTTTACCGTAAAAATAACTCTTTACTCTTACATGTGTCAGCAAATTTCAAGTGCGATCTTTAAACGTGAATTGCTGTAAAAAAATGTTGGGAATTCGCAAAGGCATAATTTTTGACAATATGATGGAACTACTTGAATTATATGAATACGTCCATGCACAATAAAGCATTTTCATGGAAACTGAATGATTTTCGCTTTGTAATGTTATTGTTCCACACAGGTACCTATCTAAAAAGTTAAGAACTTTTGTTCATTGAAAACAAATGCTTACAACCGCAGGCAAACACAATCGTTATAAAACACCATTTTAGTATGTCAGTTGAACGGAAATGGTGTGAATAAATGGCAGTAAGTGAAAATTTAAGCTAGAAATTGGAGTGAATTGGAGGTTGAATTAAGGATGGGTAGGGAAAAAATGGCTTCATTAAGAATAAATTTGGAAACAATCTGTATCAGCCGTAACAGCAACTGCTGAAGGTACTATTCAAGCCTTGTGTGAAGCATTCAGGTGTATGAATAAGAGAGCCTGTGTCGAAGGGGATGAAAGTGAAGAAAGGGATAGAGGTTTGAAATATGTAAGAGAGAAAAATTTGGTTCAGCGTATTACGTAGGGTCACTGAACAAGGCTCGAGAAGATGAACCCGTGAACCCGATTGAAGTAAACATTAAATTGAAGAGAAATTGATTTCTGATCGGCCGTATATTAAGAGGGAAAGAGATATCAACAACAGTTCTTGAGAGGACATAAAAGGTGGAGAAGAGAAGAGAAAGAAGACCAAATATTAGATGACTTATTAGAAGAGGATATTCAAAGAAATCAAGACTGAGGCCTGGAAGTGGAAAAGGATATACACAAAGGTAGTGCACGAGGATAGATGCACTGAACACCTTATTTTGGCTATTTATTTCGGTATTAGAACTGTCAACGATGTTTCATGACAATTAATGGTAATATATTAGATGAACTCTGATAATGGGTGCTTGCATGTACCTATATTCCAGCCATCGTAATAATTATTATGGAACGTCAAGATTGAGTATCATTTTGGGCTTACTTTCGATATCATTTGGAATGTAATACCTAACTCCCAGTGAAACCGAGAAAATCATACCAGGATTATTTGGGGACAAACTCATCTTGGGATTCTTTCGTGGAATGGCTCCTCTGGAAAAATGCCACAAGGTCCACGAAGTCTAAAACATGGTACTCCCATGTATAAATGATGTAAAAAAAGAAGTCAGTTCGTTATCTCTTCGGAGAAATGCTAAGTTGAACATTTTCCGTCGATTTTCTTGGAACTGAGGCAAAATCTGGAAATTCAAATTTCCAAGTTGTTAGCTTTTTAAGAGAATTTTGGGAAAAACCTTTTGTTAAGTTCATCAAATAAGGAAGACGATGTACTGTGATATATTTTGCATAGATCGAAGTCTGATTTGTAGATAGTAAATAATGACATCCTAAGAGGTTTATATGAATGTTCTGCATGTCATATGACTATGAGAAGTTTGTCAGGATATTTATTTTCAAATAAATTCGTTTGTGATATTTTTTTCAAAAGGTCAATTTGTTTATGTTAAGATATGTTTTAAATTAGTGCATTGAAGATACCTTTAATTATATTATTTATTTAGCCTCGAGTACTTTGGAAACCTATATGCATGATTCGTAGATTATGTCACAAACAAGAAACATATTATTACACACCTATTAGAAACCTGCTTTTTGGTGCCTGTTTGAATAAACTAATTGTGTTTTGGTTGTATTACGTTTCATTGTTTGTTAGTAACTGCTGAAAAGTATTCTTAATTACATTAAAATAAAAAAGGATTCCCTAAGTCAGTGAAGAGATATGCACAAGAGTGCAAGTATGAAATAATTGAATTTCGTGTTCATTTCGTAACTGTGCCTGTACGAGTATGCGTCCAATGCTCTGAGTGAATTCAGACATCCCTTAAAATACATTCTTATTAAAATGTCGTATTTACACCGATGACTTATTTCATATTGTGTCTGCTTTGTCAAGAATAATCTCCTGGCTTTCACGCAAAGGGAAAACCGACTAAAGTTGAATAAAATCTCTTCGGGTGGAATAGATGTATTATACTTGCCTCAGCAATACTTCATATTTTTTAGTCTCAAGCGCTTGAATAGCTAATGGGTCATACTAGGTTTATGCAAGTTGAATTTTATTTCGATATATCATTTTTATTACTTCTTTTTTCCATAACTGTTATTTAGGGCACAAACAACTCAAAAAATCAGATTCAATACTGCAGAATTTTTAATTTTCTCTCGTTACTCAACAATAAAAACATGTAAGGCCCTCGATGTATAACTTCCTTGCATGAAGAATTGTAATTAAATCTTGGCATCTTGGTCAGTAGGTTTGCAAAATTATTCACACCCTTTTTCTGCGATAGTGCTTTTTTTACTGTACGATGAGTTTTTATTTAAAACTATTGTCGAATCCGTAATTTTTACTCACATTCCGTCAAACCCAATTTAAAATTTATTTTCTTGTGATTTTCACTCCTGTTTTGATGTCTAACATTTTTGGTCTTTTATTTTATTACGTATTAACTGTATTTAATTTTATATTTACTCATCCCATTGAAAAAAGGATTAGTTTAAATAGGAGAAATTTAAATTAAAAAATAGGTATGATGCATTGGGTTTGTAAAGGGTGTGAAAAACTCTCAATTTCAGCAAAAGGGAATGTCATCAGTTCTATCATTTCACTGGAAATTAAATACCTTGCTGGCCACGGCTATTATGTCCCTTTACTGTCAGATTGTCACGCGTGAGTATTTTAGTTCTAATCGGATTTTCACCTATATTCCGCTATCACTGGGAAATATTTTTTGCTCATAAATCAGATATGAATATTTAGGTTAAATAATAATATTATCATGGAAAATATTTAATCGTGAGTTTATTTCACCATTTCACCAACCTGCTGTGTCATGATTATCCAATGATATATATTTAATACATGTTTTCATTGTAACTAAGAAATGTTTTATGCCATCGTAAAGGCACGTGCAATTTTCCAATATTAACGTTTTTATTCGGTTGAAGTAGTTCAGAAAAATTTAGTAGACTCTGATACCCATTCCACCTAAGGTTATATTAATTCTGAAATCTTAGTTTATGATTTTGAGCATGAAAACCTTTTGACGCTTAGTTTAAAAGATCCCTAACGTCTTATGCATATTTATAACTCATCTCCTATGCAGCAGTTTCAGCAAGGGATTCACGTCACGTTTGCTCACCATGCTTGCTCAGAAAAGATTGTTTATTAAGCAAAGCTAGGAAATTTTACTGACTTTATGAAGTAACTATTTGAGTTACCAAGAATCCCTATTTCATTTTTAATCTTGAAATTCTCGTCATATTTCGAGGGAGGGTAAGTTTGAGGAACTCTTGTCTTGACATGTTAAAAGAGAAATACAATATACAATGTACTTCCTCGCGATAAATCACTCATCTCCATTTTAAGCGTATTTTTGATTTAAAATGACAAATTTCATGAAAATCTTCGATATTAAGCATCCAAAAAACTCTATATCAGTATTAAATAGTTATTTTATTATTATTTAGTATTTTTATTAGTAATTAAATAGTATTCAAATATTAATATTATGAAAATGAATTTTTATTGAGATTTTAATATTAATAAGTTGGTAAAATCGTTTAAATAAAGTTAAGCGTAATTCTAATTAAACTTAATACCAATAATCATAATAATTCCTCTAAGCTTACTTTCTCCAAATACGTAAAATTTAATGTTCTTGACCTTGTTTGAAATTGAATTCTGTATTTCTAGATGAGGATATTCGGAAACACCACAGATCATTTTGACTGTAGCGAAATTCTTCCAGGGTAAGATCTTCCAGTCAGGATTATATGCGTTGGCTTCAGAATTAAGGCTCTCCTAAGTCATCGGCGTAAAGGGCGCTCAGTCAGTGCCTCGAGATGGGAAAGGGCTTGTTTTTAGGGATGCCATTTGAGTGCTTGCTCTCGGACCCTAGTGAAAGACCCCGAGAAACAGGAGAATGCGCGCATTTGAGATGTTGGCGCCGACGTCTCAAGGATGCAGAGAACAAAAGGGTCGACGCTCGAGAAAGAGGGAGTGAGTAGGAGAAGAGATATTCGCTGGTACCACCCACACACGAGTAAATCCTCCGGTGTCTTGTCGTCGGTGGTGACGACTTGGCTCAGGAATGGAAATGGACAGGCCATTTACTGTTTCCTTTCTATTTCAGCTCCGTTTCGAAAAGTCTCGACGTCATTTTAGTCCGCAGTTTTACAACCAATCCCTTATTAATTCCATTTGCACACCTACATATGTTTTATATGTGTGTGTATATATATATATATATATATATATATATATATATATATATATATATATATATATATATACACACACGGCACTATTGGTAAAAACATTGATATAGATTTTTAAAATACAGAAATACAAAGAAAGGACGCCCATACGACGGTGCGGCCGTATTCATCAGATCTAATCTGATGATTACGGCTGATGGATGGATGGACGGATGGTGATTTATCAGATCAGATCTGATGATGTCGGCCGTGCCGTCAAAACTACATATGCCATTGTCCTTTCTATGTGTTCCTGAGTTTAAAAAATCTATATCAATATATATATATATATATATATATATTTATTTATTTATTTATTTATTTATTTATTTATTCATATATACACACGCACACGATGTGTGTTCAAAAAGTAAGGTGACTTTTCAAATTTCGCGGGTAAAATATTCGATTTCCAATTTTTTGTTTTGCTGTGTTGGTACACATTCCCAAAAAACGTTTTACAGTTTGTGATAAGCAGTACGAAAAAACGACCAGAATTGTGGGAAAACAATTCATGGCTTTTGCATCACGATAATGCACCTGCTCACTCATCGTTGCTTATTAGAGATTTTTGGCCAAAACCAACACAACAATCATATATCAGCCATCATATTCAGTGGGTTTGGCCCCCTGTGACTTCTTCCTGTTCCCAAAACTGAAGAGGCGGATATTTGAGACGAATGAGTAAATAAAGACAGCATCGCTGGAAGAGCTCAAGGCTATACCAAAAAGTGGTAATCAGCATTGCTTCGAGGATTGGAAAATGTGTTGGTGCACGTGTATTATATTTGGGGGATTACTTCTGACTTTTTGAACGAACCTGGTGTATATATATATATATATATAAATATATATATATATGTATATATATATATATATATATATATATATCCCTCCCCGGACTACAACCTTGACGTGGTGGAAGGGCTTGTGCGTTCCGATGACCCCTAGAGCTGTACTGGCGGGAGTAATAAAAATTGCTCCTGGTAGGGTCACCCATGCCAGATAGGTCGAAGGTTAGGAGCCAGACGAAAGGTAGTCCACGCAGCGTCTGTTCCTCAGTGAGGCGGCTGCAATGGCGTCTGACCCCAGTGGGGCGGCCAGTAAGTGATGGTGTCACGTTAAAAACACTATTGAGGAAGGCAACGGGAAACCACCTCAATTATCATTCCCAAGAACAATGTGATGGACAATAGAGATATTTTGAGTCCTGGCAACCACGGGGCTCGGCCCAATCGGCCGTGTGTCGTGCCCGGCAGCGGGGGAGGCAAGGCTTCCGCGGTCGTCATCCCACGAAACCCTTGCAAGGGAAAACCAGCAGCAGCAGGACAGAAGACGCAGGAGAAGAAGACCAAATTAGTTAGAATAGGAACGTGGAATGTTAGGACAATGATGAGGACGGGGAAATTGGAGAATGTTAAGCGAGAGATGGAAAGGGGAAATATAGATATTTTAGGTCTATGCGAGGTGAGATGGAAAGATAGCGGGGATTACTGGAGTGATAAGTATAGAATAATATACAGCGGTGGGGACGAGAGCCAACGAGGGGTCGCCATAGTACTAAATGAAGAGGTAGGAAGAAGCGTAGTCAACATAGAGCAGGTAACGGATAGAATACTACTAGTGGAGATAAAAGCAGAACCGACGAACTTAGTTATTATCCAGGTATACATGCCACCGAGCAACCATAAGGAAGAAGAGGTCGATAGGATATACGATCAGTTAGAGGACATGCTTGCATGTGTTCCTGCAGGGAAACATTTGATAGTGATGGGGGATTGGAATGCGACAGTAGGCGAAGGAAGAGATGGTGATGAGGTGGGGGACTACGGTTTAGGCACGAGGAATGACCGCGGGGAGAAAGCAGTTGAGTTCTGCAGGAGACAGGGGTTAGTTATCACCAACACTTGGTTCAGACACCACAAAAGACGCAGGTATACATGGAAAATGCCAGGTGACTCGGGAAGATATCAGCTAGATTATATCCTGGTTAGACACAGGTTTAGGAACAGTGTGATAAATTCCCACAGCTTCCCGGGAGCGGATGCGGACTCAGACCACAATTTAGTTGTTATGAAATGTAGCGTACGTTTTAAAAAGATAAGGCAGGGGCGGCGAGTTAGAAAATGGAATGTAGAAGCATTAAATGGGTTGAAAAGAAAGGAATACAAACAGGCGGTAGAGAAAATCATGGAGGACGGTAAAGAGCTAAGTACTATTGAAGAAAAATGGGAATGTATCAAAAAAGGGTTGTCTAAAGCGGCAAAAGACACTATTGGAACCGTTAACGCTAAAAGGACTCGTAAACCATGGATCACGGATGAGATGATTACAAAAATGGATGAGCGGCGAAAATGGAAGAATATAAATACAGAATTAGGCAAAATGAAGTACAAAGAATTGAACAATAAATTGAGGCGGGCAACAAATAAAGCAAAGGAAGCATGGTGGAAGACGCAGTGCGAGAATATGGAAAGTCTGCAGAGGAAGGGGGAAATCGGTGCGCTTTACAGCATAGTTAAATCTTTATCGGGAAGTAAGAAAGGGAGATCAACGATAGCAGTTAGAGATAAGGCCGGTAAGGTAATAGTTGACGCAGGAAAGATCCAAGAGAGATGGAAGGAATATGTAGAAGACCTGTATAGTAAAGAGCTTAGACCAACAAAGTTAGACATTGAAAAGGAACATGACGTAGAGGAAGATAGCTTAGGTCCAGGCATACTAGACAATGAGATAGAAAGGGCATTAAGGGAGATGAAACTAAATAAGGCCGTGGGGGTAGATATCATTCCCGTGGAACTTTTGAAATGCTTGGGAAAATGTGGGAGGAAGAGGCTATATGGGCTGATCCGTAGTATTTATGAGGAGGGAATCTGGCCGGAAGACTTTGTGAGATCAGTTTTAGTTCCTATTCCGAAAAAGGTAAAGGCCACGTCATGTGAGGACTATAGGACAATTAGTTTGATATCCCACGCAGCTAAGGTTGTTCTCAGGATCATAAACAAAAGGATAGAGAGTAGGGCAAATGATTACTTAGGGGATGATCAGTTTGGGTTTAGGAAGGGGAGAGGTACGCGTGATGCCATTGCAGTAATGAGATTATTAATCGAGAGGAATATAGAACACAACCAGGAGGTATTTGCCTGTTTCGTAGATTTCGAAAAAGCGTTTGATAGAGTAAATTGGGAAAAACTAATGAGTATATTGCAGAAAATAGGAATAGATTGGAGGGAAAGGAGGCTAATCCGCAACCTGTACATGTCTCAGACTGCTCAGGTGAGGGTGGGAAACGGGGAGTCAGGATGGGCAGTGTTAGGAAGGGGTGTAAGGCAGGGTTGCCCATTATCACCGTTGCTGTTCAACCTGTACGCAGAAGAAATGATCAAAGAGGCATGGGAAGAACTCGAGGTAGGAATGAAAGTGGGCGGGGAATTCGTAAAATCAGTTAGGTTTGCTGATGACCAAGCTTTAGTTTGTCAGTCAGCCAAGGGGCTGCAAGCATTGCTTAGTGAATTGGAAATTCAGTGCGACAGGTATGGGATGAGAATCAATATTAATAAAACAAAGGTTATGCGATTTTCTAGAAAGAAAAAGGCCAAGCTTAACATTAAAATAGGAGGGCAAAAGCTAGAGCAGGTAGAACAGTTTACGTATCTCGGTAGTGTTTTGGACCAACACGGTCAAAGTAGTAGGGACGTAAGGAGAAGAATTGCGCTAGGCAAAGAGGCTTTCACAAGGAGGAGGGAGTTGATGACAGGGACTTTGAGTAAGGATGTTAAGAAAAGACTCGTAAAAACTTTGATATGGAGCGTAGCTATGTACGGAGCGGAAACGTGGTCATTGAAGCAGGAGGATAGACGTAGATTGGAGGCTTTTGAAATGTGGGTGTGGAGAAGAATGGAGAAGGTGAAATGGACAGAGAAGAAAACAAATGAGGAAGTACTTGGTATGGTGGGCGAAGAGAGGGGTTTGTTGGGAGCAATCCTATGGAGGCAGGAAAAGTGGATGAAGGGGGTGTTGACCGGCAGTGGGATGTTGAAGACTGTGATAGAGGGTAGAATGTTGGGCAAAAGAGGAAAGGGAAGGAACAGGATAGGGATGTTGGACTGGATGAAGGGAGGAAAAAAGTACTCAGAGATGAAGAGGGACCTGATGTAGAGTAGGATGATGGATTTTGTGTTTTGTTAGGAGTAATAAAATATTTGTTTTGTTTGGTCGGGGGAGAAAAAGACGGATTTCTATTATTATAAGTGTGTGAACACACACACACACAAACACACACACACACACACGCATTGTTTGGATACGACGACATATATGAATGGGTAGTTGACTAAAAAATTATTTTAAATTTTCTATTCTCAAATCTTTAGTGGGGTATTACGGCTGTTTAGTGGGTAAAGCAATGAGCTACTGACGGTAGGGCCCGGATTACATTCTTGGGAACACTTTCAAGCACCTTCAGCGCCACCTACGCCATATAATTTTTCGGGTAACATATCATCCTGAGAAACCAAGCGTGTAACAGTTACAAGTAAAGAATCTGTCCCATATCTCCTTAATTCCTGCAAATTACACGACGCTGGGTTTGGTATTGGGGTAAATGCACCCTTTCCTTTTCAGTCAAACATAGGGTTGGTAACTGTGTTTTATACGTACGTATAGTCATCTGAAATTTTACCGCATATTTGGAACAAGCTTCATTGATTTTATTCCAGAATTGTATCAGAGGCAACCGTTGGATCTCAATGCCTGCTTAGTTCACCTACACTTGCTTTTGATGATTATAAAATGTATTTACAGATATGCTTTCTTTTATTACGAAGAAGGGTAGTGCAAAAATAGCGGAGGATTTGATTAGTGAGGGAATGAAATACAGCTTTTTTGTTATATTATATTTTACCCATGATATAACTTCTGATGAATCCTAGTAATATGTGACCATGCAATATTTTGATGAAATATCCAATCTGTTGCATCAAAACATAGTCTGTACTATCTTTGCATTTACAGTAATAACCTATGAAAAAAGTCTTCATAATATAGACTTCAGTGCCGAATAAGCCTGCGCGAAAGTATCTTGTTTTTATGAGCGGTCGTACTTCGCATAAGGCCCGTGTAAAATCTTTCATTGATCAACGAGGTGGCATCCTATGTAATTTTCGATATTTATGGTATTGTTGTAAACTCTACTTGTCGGTTTTTTATCACAAGCATAGCAGCGTGTTCATGTTTACTTCCACAAGAGTTACTGCAGATTCTGGTCAATTTCTCTTTTTACTCTGATTGTCTCTGCCTTTAAATATTTTAAACCTTCCTATTGATTTGATATGATTGGAATACAGAATTTATGAGATTTCAACGCTTCTTCATAGGACTAAGTTGACAATAATTTGAACGAATAGAAAATTTTTCAATTCATCGTCTCGTCCAAATCCAAAAAATTGTATCCTTCATCATTTCCGTGGGAGAAATGAACGATTTTAATATTGAAATGGCTCCACTGATGTAATGCAGAAATCAGGGTAATGATAGTGGTTTCACTAATGCGTTACTCTGTAATGCTACTGGTATTAATTCATCATAAAATAATTTTAAAAAATACACCCTGCATTATATGTAGATAGAAATTTCACCTTCGCAATTGAATAAAGAATTGTAATTTAATGTAATGGTTTCTATATAATTCATTTCAAAATTTCATATGTATTCTTTCATTACTGGGTCACGGTAGTCCAGGGGTATAGCGTTGAAATACTGACAGGAGGGGCCCAGGTTCGATTCCTGGGCAAGTCTCTGGGCACCCTCAGCTCCAAAGATTTTTCGGGTAACAGATCTTCCTGGGAAACCATTACCGGGTCAGGGAAAGGAAGTAGCCCCCTTACCCTGATGTGTGAATTTTCACACGCCGTCGGGCTTGGCACTGGGTCAACTCTACCATCACCTACCAAACCGATCTCCGGGTCAATAACTGTGTTTATGGTTTCATTCTTTCCTTCATTGCATCCTATGTTTCCGTATTACTTTGTTTACATTAACTTATGTTAAAAATCAGGGTAAATATAAATTGGCCTTTAGAAATAGGAAAAATTGGCAATTTCTGAATCGAATAATTTATATGTGAAACATCGAGCAAAGAATTGCTTGGGAATATTTTCTCAATGCTGCCCTTAATTTAAAAGAACTTTGAATTATAAAGTCAGAAAATTTGACAAAAGGGTACAAGAAGGAAATAATTTCTCGGGAGCCAAATTTTTAATTAAATGAGTCCATGCAGTCAATCGTGCCGAATGATAATATTGAGATACCTTTGAGATATGGGATACCATTTTGGAAGAACGAGACGTCCTATTCGTTAATGCTCCTTTTTCCTGTCTTTCTCTTTTTGATTAGGTAATCAGAGAGGAAATATTTTTCATTTAACCGTATCCGTAGTTTCATTATCCTAGTCTCGTGGAGGAGGATATACCTCGTCTTATGTCATGCTGACATCCCCCAACCCTTTGCGCTACACTTTTTTATTACTCATATCAAAGGCGCACTCAAACTCATCCTTGGTACGCACGAAATGCCTTATTTCATTTCACCCTTTCTCTATCATTTCACGGGTGGAATATTTCTCGTATTACCTCTGTGACAATACAGGTGATATTCGGAACCATCCAATTTTCTGCTTCAATTTTCCTTTACGTCTCACTTGCCGTCTTTTTCCCGTCGTAAAACCCAGTGCTTCACGCATGAGTTATTTTGTTCGCGTCCAGTTGGGAAGAGACTAGGAGAAAAAGAAGAAAAAGAAAATTTTAACTTAAAAAAAGGAGATTTTAAATACATTTAGTTCATATTCACAGAAGTATTTGATAAAAAAATTATAATTCATACCAGAATGAATTTACACTACAATTTCCAAATTCTACATCTGTTGAAATTTAAAATCAGGGAAATTTGATAGATATAAACTACACAGAGTTGAAAATATCGAGATAGTTTCAAAAAAATATGTGCATTAGCTCTATTCTTATTCTGTCATTATTGATAGCATAAAGCGCTCTTTCGTGCAAAATCTTTTACAGCTACATCTATCTATCATCCCAGTCGTTGTTAAATTATCTGAAAATCCATTTTATTCCATCGGTTGCTTAGCAAATGGATTTCAGTCGTGAAAAATGGCATTATGCTTTGTTGAGTACGAGTGTATAGGTTGTTGAAAATACTAAAATTAATTGATCGAAAGTTGAATTCCCCAATTATACACCCTTTTAAATCTTAGATTCGAATGTATTTAATATAGGGTCCAATTTTTAAGAATATGAATTTTGAATTGCTTTAATGCATTTAGTTATATCATATATAAGACATATATAAGACATATATCATGTATAAAACATAAAGTTGCAGGGAGTCGAGGAAGTGTGGAGGGAAATCTAGCGTCGGCATTAGCCTTCTCTTAATGAAAAGAGCCGATGGGTGTACAATTTAACGTTCCATCCAGCGGACATCGTACTTACCTTAAGTGCTCTTCATTTTGCACCACGGGCAGGAACCTAGATACCATTGAAAGGTTTGACCCCCCCCCCAGATACGAACCTGGACCCTCGGGTGAGAAGCCAGTAATTTAATCACCGCACCCTCTTGATCGTCCTAAGCTATTTCAAAGCAAAGTTATATATATTTACATTGCCTCATGTCTCTCATCAATGCTATGGAAATCTTAGAGAGATACTAAGTCTGCAAGCTGGGTTGTGATTTCTTTCTTCTCATCGTAGTACTTACGCCCTCCACTTCTCATATGAAAAAATAATGCTGATATACTCATTAAGTGAAACTGCATTTCCTTTAGCATTTCCTTTAGTTTGGGCTCTCTGCAATATAAGGAAAGTAAAGTTGATTATAAAGGTAGTTGGAAAATATATCCGTGGTTAGAGCTTCTGTTCATATAATTTTATATTTTATTCTAGAAAATGAATGTTGCTCGGAATTGAAAATACTTAACTTATGGAGGAAACGGTCCAAATGAGAAAACAGTTTTACCGATGTTTATTTCATTACGTCGTGCGCCATTTTTCTAAAAGGAGGGTCATTTCACAGGGCTCATATCTAACTCAGCTTTAATGGACATACCACTTTCTACCGTGATGATTTAATGCCTGATGTAACTAGGTCTGACTTAGGTCAGCGTGATGGATTTAACGGACATTCTCCAAGAAGGGAAATTTTAAAAGAGTTAAAATATTAGTATAAAAGATTCTATCTTACTGATTGCCGGCTTTCTAATACGTGGCATGTTAATATCTAGGGCTCATCCATTTTTGTGATAATGTACTTCCTATTCTTAAACGGTAAACTTAGTATTATTAAATGGTATGATCTCCTAGGAGCGTTGGGCTATGTGGTTTAATTTTTTCCAATTTTAACTTAAACCGTGCAACTTGCTGGCAGCAAGGCAATTTTTTTATCTTTAGGCTTTCTTATCTAATTTTAAGACTGACCATTTCAATTTCAGAACTGAATAGTTCGAGTAAAATGAATTTTTAAAATGAAGCACAATTTGTCTTTATGCAAAAGAGTTTTACTCGGTATTTTCATGGAATCACTGGCTCAAATAAATCGATATATATATATATTAGTATTTTGAAGTATTTCTTGTAGCTGCTTCGATTTCTCCTGCATCTTTTATTGAGTTTGAAAATGAAACAACTCGTGATAACTCAGAAATAAATTAGTATCATTTGGAAGAAATTAATTTTTTTGGAAATATATCCAGATGTTTCTATCCTTTAACATCTACGTATGGTTTAGCGTCTGAAATCCTTCTTTTTCTAATTACAATATTTCACGATGAGAAACTACCGAACTTTCCCATCGATTACCACATCCATTGCCTTAATGTTCGAAAATTCAAAAATCAAGCTGAAGGTTCCTGCTCCTGGAGTCTATGCAATCCGTCATTTACAACTGAAGCACAGGATTGCATGCTTATTGGTTTTGAATAAGTTTCTTTGATGTCAATAAATGGCACAAAATATATGAACAGTTTATGGAGGACAACTGCATTCCCTGAATTATTTTTTTTTAAATATTCAACACCTAATCTTACAAAATTTTTAATGCAATTACATCCAGTTCAGGTTATAATATTTTTCATTGTGTAGAAATAAATGGCAAAAGTAACTACTTATCTTCTTTTAAACTTTCTAATATTTCTGAGTGAATTACGTAGTATATTTGTGTATAAATAGATTGATTTAAAGGAATAATTACTGGTCGGGAATGAACCAGAAAATGCTGAAATTTTAGTACTTTTAAGAAAGTTATTTATATTAGAAAAGAACCCACTTGTAGATTATTGTGGTAAATTTTCAAAGTAGTATACTTTTAAAATGAGTGAAACCAGGTAAACATTCAATTATCAATATCATAACAGCATTTTGTAAGCATAATTTTCTTGGTGATCTTAAATATGAATGGTTTTATATGCGGTATGAATTAGAATCAATATTTTAGAATACAATTCAAATCCCTTCACTTAAATAGGAAATAACTTGTGAGCAACATTGATTAAATGAGTAAACGTTGACATCAAATATTTCTACAGACCGTAAAATCATTTTATTATGTGATTTAGTGATTTATATATCGGTGGATGACAATGTTAGGTAATTTTCCTTTATGAAAAAAAGAAATTTGCACTTTTCCACAGATTTATTTGTAACGTACAACGTACTGAAAGGCATTGCACATTATAAATAAATCTGAGCAAAAGTACAGAGTCGTTTTTCTCATAATGACGAACTTTCACTCATTTCGCCTGGATCTGTTGAAAATTTTACTTTAATGATCTACGAATAGGTCCGATACAATAATTAGTTGATTGCCTATTGATTGATTAGGTGATTGATCTAATAATATTTTTCCGCAGTGTTTGATACTGTTATGATGTAAACTATGATTTTAGTAAATTGTAAAAGAGTTTTAAAATTATACCGAAATTGATAAAATTCTCAGCACATTGCAGTATTTCATATCTACGGAATATTTAATCTATATCACCTACGAACCGATTATAAATTTTTTGATGGATGTCAGATTTTAACTAGTCATATTTTTACTATGACATGGAATGTGTTTGATACGTTTGAAATAAATGCCTCATTGGCCGCAGCACATTTGTTTTTATATTTTGATGGGGAGGGTGTTAGTATTGATTCGACTCTCAAGAGTTCCTCATTTATGAAATTGGAAGAGTTTGTTTTACCAATTGGTTAAACTCACCCCTATAAATAGAGCATCAACTTCAAAAATACTCTAAAAACGACCTAAATAAAGAAATTTGCGATTTATTACTTAAAAGCTTTAAGGTTATGTCTTGTGCATAAAATGTCTTTGATTACGATTTTACGAGATGGATGGGAAAGCAGTATCCAATGTATAATTAGGAATATTTAGATCCAATGGATCATTGAAATGCAAGCCGGTTTTGTGCTGAGAACAAAGAAGATTACTTTTGGTAGGTTTTGATAGGGATTGTAAAGGTTCCATTATTAACCTGACATCAAATGACGCCAATCG
Organism: Hetaerina americana; assembly: GCF_022747635.1. Lineage (NCBI taxonomy): Eukaryota > Metazoa > Arthropoda > Insecta > Odonata > Calopterygidae > Hetaerina > Hetaerina americana. The sequence goes on from NW_027287538.1 coordinate 56,345,380, forward strand.
TTCAAACATCCGTGACTTACTGCGTGACATTTAATGGACACTACTTCCTTAGTAAACATATAATTCATTTCGCCATACTCCAAGCATTGTCGATTCCATATTCGAATTTAAAATGAAAAAGTCAACATTTTGCCCCCGCTCTCGGCGTTTGATTCTTGCAGAGAATTCCTGCTCCGTCCGCTAGATGGTGGTGGAGTCACTATCGTTGGCATTTTTGGCGGTAGAGTTTCTCACGCATTCCAATCGGATCAGACGCCGCCGTGGCGTTGCTCTCTCATTAAGTGCCTGCACTCGTAGTGGCTATATAGGCTCGGGAAAGCGGGAAATTCAGTCACTATTGTATTCAAATATTTTGAAAAACTGCTCTCATTAATCAATAAATTTTCTTTTTCTTTTAACGACCAAATTTGAAGATAGCCATAGGAACTGAAGGAACTCGCTATAACATAGTGAGAGGTAGATGCGTTTCCAAGAGACTTACTTGATCATTATTACCATGAAGGTATTAAAATAATGGAGAATAATCGTAACAATCGTAATAATTTTGCAGCGAAAAATTATGTATGGAAAAGATTTGGTAATTTTGATGCTATTCTTTTATAATTTTGATGCATTTCGGGGCAGCAGCATTTGAACTGTGATATTTAGTGCTTCCAAAAGTCTCACAGAATAATTCCATTAAGAATTTAGGAATAGTACGTGTCTTTGCTTCTCGTCTTCTATTGCTGACTCGTAGAGTAATGGTAGTCCACATAGTCTGAAAAATTTTCGTTTTTTAAGTTATTGAAATATGGCATAATTAAAACACACAAAAACTCACATTTGTGCAAGTTTGTCATGAAAAAATTAATTTTCCCAAATTTCTTAAGTATTATAATTTTCTATTGATAATGCACCGAAATAGTTACTGGTGGCCTAAGACCCTCAAGTATCTACTTCAACATAGACTGAAACTTATCTTCTGATTTATACGAAGTTAAACAGTTAGATATGAGTTTAAAATACTCACTCCGGAATTATATTCTTAGAATAATAAATAAGCCATTGTGTAACCTTACCAAAAGGAAACCGCTCCCAACCACCAGCGTGTAATTAAAAAATTATGGTTTTAAAACAGACGCCAAGAATATGGGGAAGATAATAAAATGCATTGAGCTGCGCACATATGACGTGAATGGAACATTTAATATTGCAAAAATACACCTATATTTTAAGATGATGCAGCGTGAGATCGGCGGTAAACAAATATTTAAATAATCAATGAGAGCAAGAGAAATGTGGATAAAAGATTAAGAAAGCCACAGAAAAAGGAAAAAAAATGAAATGGCTCAAACGAAAATAAAGGAAGGGCTCCACTTCTCATGCCGTACCCCACCCCCTCGCCCCTTGTGGTAGCGAGAAAAAACCGCCATAATATAAGCCATAGGAGAAAAAAATCGCCGACATAATTCAAATAAACAGAAAAAGATAAAAGGAGAAGGATAAATATAGGCCCTCGCGTAAGAGTTTCACCATCTACGCTCGACGGTGCGAAATAAAAGAAACGAAACAAAACGTTAACAACAACAAAAGATATCTTCTTAAAGGGGAGATGGCAGGGGGGGAAGACGGGAGGTATCTGCAGGAGTTATGGAAGGGAAGAAGGAATTTATCACAGGTTTCTCACTGCGCCTTCGTCTGTAGAAACGCTTCCGATAAATAAAAACCCTTCGCGCTTCTCCCTTTTACCGCTCTTTCCCGAGTATTGTGTCTTTTTTAGCCCGCAGGGGATAGAAGGGACTACTCCCGCAGTCCTTCTTCAAACCCCTCCCTTAACCCCATTCCTCTGTCTCCTTCCCTGAGTTGCCTCAGCATCCTCGTCTATGTCCCTTCATCGGACCCTTAAACGAGGGCATACTGGCCGCAGGCAGCTTCCTTCCCAAGAGAGAATTCCCATGAGACGTCAATGGCGACAGCACGAAGCGCATGGAGTCTCCAAAACCCTGAAAACCTTCCCTTCTCTTCTCCACACACACCGCTACCTCTGCTGGAAGAAAAATCCCCTTAAGTATCCTGGGGAGAGAAATGAAAAAAATAAGACTTCATCCCTTCACGCTATACTTGCATACAGCGTCCGGGGATGACAGGGGAGGACAGAGGGTCCACTATAATATCTTTATTCTCTCCCTCGGGAGACCTGAAAACGGCCTCCGCGGACGTATTTTTATTTCCCGTGAAAAGTTGAGTGGGGAAAGGGATAGAGGAGGTGAGAAACAGATTTTTTGAAATGGTAGGAGAGACACATGGAACGGTACACTCCCTGTCTCTTTTCGTATTCCCTCTCACACTTCCACCCTTATGCTCAACTTTCCTTCCACCGCTCGCCAGGAATAGAGCTGGCGTTGCCATCCATCAGGCCAGTCTTCGACCCCCGTCCCCCTCAAGTCCTCTGTCTCGGAAGCGGGCCCAGATAAGGATGTGCTCATGCATTCTTGAGCTTTTTTCCTCCCCGCCACATGCTGCCTCCTCCCTTCTTTCTACTTTGTTACCTGTCTAGGGCAGCGAAGGATTTCCGGAGCCATACGCCATAGCCCGTACGATTCTTACGGAAAAGATGTACGGACACTCCCGGGCTACACGAACGGATGCGTTGTTCCGTCAGAAGGACGGACTATTGACGAAGGCTAGAGGTTTACTCCACTATAGTTGATTCGTAAGAGCAGCTCTAAGGCATGAGGTTATATAAGTATGACTCCGCTCTTCGAACGACGTGCGGCGATTCCGTTTCATTTAATATAATTCTTTTTGACATTATTATTAAACTATAAATTGTTCCAGTTTACGTAGATGCCAAGTTAATCTTGCTAGTATACTCATGATTCGGGAATGAAATTATTGATACCAGTGAGGATCAATCAACACCGCCCAAAAATATCATTTTTGGGTGCTATGTGCGTAGTATCGGTATCAGATAAAAATGAACGTAAGGATATTCTCCTATTTCAAAGATGCAACAAAAATCGTTAGCTTTCACATGACTATGTATACTTAGTTTCAGACTATTTCATTTTTTACTTTAAATAAAAAGAAAACGCGTTGATACGGAAGGATTAATATTTTAATGAACATACTAAAATGTTTCATTTTATTACAAAAGTATATTGAAACAAAAAATGTGTTAAAAAACGTGAATCTATCAAACAATATTCCCACCCATAATTTTAGTTTGTGTGTTAATCTTTCTGGATTACAGAAGGATAACTTTTGGGGCTACGTTTTCCATAGCTAGAACTAATAACAATCGTCTGGGGTGAATAAAACTCGTATTTTATCGATGAAACATAAAATTTAAGAAATTTTTTATTGAATAATTGCGAGAATACAAAAGGCCTGGTGAATTTATTGTCATCAAAATATATGTTAATAATCTCCCATTTTCTAAATATTTCCTGCCTACTTCAAAGCATTATTTTTTATACTTATAGTATTCGTATTTTAGTAATTGTAGCCAATTTAAAAACACGATTCAAATCATGTTGTATTTTGTCCTAAAATTATTGAAGTTAACTAACGCATTAAAACTAACTAATTCGCATCTATTCAATATTATGATTTTTGCCAATAGATTTGTATGATTCAATTAAAATATTTATTGTTTTTTAACTGCATGAATATGGTTTACAGTAGCCTCTCAATTCGAAGCTGGGCTTACTGAAGAACTCCAACATTTTCTTGGTCCTACCCTCTTATAGAATAGTGCTTTTCTATCTATTTTTCTACTCTTGAAAGATCGATGCAAATATTTCAAAATTATGAGTAAAGTTATCTTTTGTAAATAACTCGATATTAATGTAGAGCTGCTGTCAATATCTCCTTTTAGTTTTTCCATTTGTGAGTATTTATGAATGAACTATATTCTACAATGAAATCTTCTTCGGTTACTTTAATTGGCTAATGATTTATATGTTCACGGAAGAAGGTATTTGAAAATACCTTAAACTCGGGGGTGTAAATAATGGCAGATGATTCAAGGAAATGAGAAATGATCTACCTTTACCCGCTCAAAAATACTTACATTCATTGACAATATATTATTTGCTTCCATACCTTGCTTCTTTGGAAGTGTACCTTGAGATGTACCGTGAGACATAATACCATATGTTCGTCAAGCAAAAATCTCCTAAATATTATATTATTAGGCGACACTGAAGGAATCAACGCATAGTTTCCGAGATTTATTATTAATACTACTTATTAGTTTGAGTTTTCTTCTAAACAGAATGGGTTAGTTATAAGCCTCGAAGTCACTTGCAGGCGATGGTTTTTATTATACGTTCAAAAACCTTAAATTAGTGTCCTCTCAAATGTATGCGCCAAATTTATATATTTACAAATTTTCCCCCCGGCGTGACATTTGCATGCCCTTTCCATTATTAATGTTCCCAAAATTTGTTTGCAAATAATCATGCGGTTTATTTTCATAGAGTATATAAGAGTTGGCACAAAAGGCTATCTCATATCACGAGCGTGGGAGTAAGGTGGGAATAATTCCATTGAACGTTTTAGATGATAACTGTTTCTGAATTTGATTCGCTTTGAGAAGTTTTTGTGCAATTTTTTTGTTAAGGTCGATAATACACGGAAACTTTCCTACTTGCATTAGATTAGACTTTTTTTATGACGTCAGTTCTTCGTTGATATTTATTACAAGAAACTTAATCCTTTTTCCGAATTGTCTATGATGATGTATGATTCTCTATGCATTATTTTTCTGTACACAGTCCCTGAAGCATAACAATCAGGCTGATTTAACCACTTCTCTTGTATGCTTCTTCACATTGATATATGAATCTGTCCATTAAAAGATCTAAATTGATAGTTATAATTAAAATACTTTGATTTTCATGCCTTTGACATGAACTATTATAAAAATTTGATGATTTCCAAAAAAGTTTTTCTTAATTGAAAATCAAAATATCATATATTTATACACAACATTTCCAAATGTTTCATTAAATTTGTGGTGATAATCTGGTACATAAAACTCTTTTGTATTTTTATTACGAATGATACAAGGGTTTGAACTCGGGGAAAAGATTGAATACAATATTACTGAGCAAAGTAAAAAAAAGATTAAATAGAATTCTCTCGTTCGACATGAGTTGTATGAATTGTCAAATTATTCTCAATTATTTTCTTTCCAGTTGTAAGGAGTTAGTAGCTAGGCAAAATTGCCCTTTAAATTTGATGCCAGTATTGAGGCTCATACTTTTGTGAAAAATCCTTATTTTATGGCTATTAGCAAAACCCAATTTTTGGTCCGTACAAGAAATGCAAAAGGGATCCATAAAATACATTGGATCGAGTGGATGGAGACACATTGCGATGAATCACATTTGTCTTCAGAAATTTAAACTCGTGTCAAATTTGCTCTAAAACGTTTTTGATTCACGTGTGATAGGCCATCAATGGATCAACATTGCTCGGAAATGTACTTGGGAAGCAAATATTGACTTCCTCGCAGAATTTCCCTGCTAAACATTGAAAGGTTACTCGGATACCTAACGTAACTACCCACTCTTATTGATATTTTTAACCGATGATGAAGTAAATCTTTTAAAATGCAAATGTGTAATTAAATTCCAAACAAATGTTTAACCTTCACTAATAAATTAAACCTCAAAGTTTGCCTATGTTAAAATAAATTGTGTTGCATTAACCACCATTGGATCGAGACCTTTGAAAGGATCCGGCGAGTTGATACGAATAGTTCTCCAATCCGACGTCATCAAATCGTGGTCATTTAGGAATCAATTGTGTCAGGATTTTCCTTTTGTTCGAATCGAATGTGTCGTTTCTTAACAACTTAAAAGTGCTCATAGCGATATGAGAGAAGTTTTTGTTGTGTATTGAAAGAAAAGGAATATATTTCACTTGATAAACTTACTAGCGGAATAAAACTAATATTGTAAGCTGTCTTTAAGGCTGATCAGAAATTTCTCAAGTCACATATGTGATGTCATAGCCCATTTATGTGATGAGTTAATGGCTGATGGTAGAAGAATTTCAGAATTAATCATTTCACTCCGGGGTTCATTCTTCTGTTAAAAGGTAACGCCAATCATATTAACCTGATGAAGAAAGAGAAAGAAAATATTTACTAAATAAGATTTAAATGTGCGATTTGGTTTTTTTATTTTTTGACTATTTGAAATCATGAACTGATGAAAACAAAAAAGTAATCAGATATAACGAAACGATTGAAAGCGGTATTCACCATTTTTAGCATAAACATTGTGCAAACGATCCAATTGTATAAGTATGGATCCATACTCTCTTGATGAAGATAATTGCCCTAGTCACATCCTTCAGTTGGATAAGACTCCTAAACTCTCCCAAAGGGGCAATTTTTATGGCCAAGTCTCCTTTCCACGATAAACACTTTCCAAACGGAGACGCGCGCGGAAGCGTTCACGAGCATATGCAGGCCCGCAGCAAGGCGTTTAATCGTGCATTAATCACTCTGGAGATGAGAGCGGGCCAACTAAATCTCCTTCCGCTTAAAACCCTCCTCCTTGCACGTCGCACTTTGATGGATTGCTGCTTGTGGGCTTAGCGCCCACCCAACCTCGCATACTCCCCTCCCCCTATTCCATCCCCTCCATTCCCCCTCTCCAATCTCTCTCCCGCTTTACCCCTTTTCTCCCTTATCCTTGCCTCCTTAGGCATCTAACTCATCCTGCTGTACCAGACCCCGAATTCCCTCACTCCACTCACATCTTCCTGCCTTCTCCCTGCCCATGCCTTCCCTTAAGGCTTCTCTTCGCCACTATCTCCCTTCTAGGCCTGTTCCTACCTCCCACTGGGTCCGCTTACCTTCTCCCTCGCTTTTCTCTCCGAGAGGCAGGAAAATGAAATTGAGACGGGGATGGAAAGAAGAGGGCGGGTGGGGTGGTTTAGGGGAAGCACCCGGAGGTGGAAGGAAAGGGGTTAAGGTAAGGAATGAGAAAGAAAGAGGAGACACACCTCACCCTCTCTCTCCTGCTTTTCGAGGCGTGTGTGGGAAAGTGAATGAAATGGCGGGTGTGGTAGGAGGTAGGTGGTGGGTTGCGGGAGACAATAGACGGTTTTTGGAGCTTGCAGGCTAGCTTGAGGCGTAAAATTGAGGTAAACTGATTAATTGGATAGGATTTCTTTTCCTCACATCGCTTTTTCTGTGCCTGGTTTCAAAGAGGGCAATGTTTCTCATTCCTCCGTTGATAGCAATGTCCTGGTTATCTATTTTTTCTGTTTTTTTTTGTGAATTCATACATTTTTTCTCTGCCGTTACTTATTTCCTTATGCCCTCCGTGAATATTTTCTCCTTCTCTCTAATTCTCTTCGTGATCTCATATCAATTTTCTTTACCTGATATCATCAGGCTTTGTGTGTTGGGCAGGATCGATGTGCCTTGGGCTCTGACGACGAAATTTAACGGTCTTGTACCACCTTTTTTATTTTTATATTAATTTGTTTCGCTACTGCATTAGTGAGAATGATAGCAGAAATAGTGTCCTTTATGTAAATACATCTTTTATGTATTATATAAATACAGTGGGTCGCATTCGTCCAGGGATAGAGTGTTAGACTACTGACCGTAGGGCTCGATTCCCGGGCAAGCCTCTCTGGGTACCTGCAGCTCCTAAGCTATGTGATTTTTCGAGTACCAGACCTTCCTGGAGAACCATAATCGGTCGAGGGAAAGGAACTGGCTCCCCTACCCTGATGTGTGAATTTCACACGCCGTCGGGCTTAGTATTGGGTTAACTCTGCCATCACCTACCAAACCAACCTTTGGGTTGATTACTGAGTTTATGGTTTTTTTATGTAAATACATTGTCTTTTTGTAATATGAGTACAGGTCCTGTACTTGTACAATAGGAGAATCCTTTGTTATACTCGTATTCAAGCCTGGTTAAACATTGAGTTGGTCTTTCAATTAATGTTAGAGTATCCCGGGCTATAATACCTGTGAATCATAACATACATGTTTGTGGAATTTTATGAAATGTTGCTGCAACATTGCCTCGTATTCCGAAGAACACTTACTTGAAATTCGAAATTTTGAAATCAATTACGCATTCTCATTCAGATGTTTCCATCTTGCGATCTCTATGCTGTTGTTCTCAATCTGATCCTTTGATTTGATATATTTACGGTTATTTATACATTTGAGAATCTCGCAATGGAAAAATCCTATGCATGGAATCAAGCCCTTAGCTATTTCTCATTGTTTATATTTGTTATTCTTAAGTAAGTAAAGCTGCTGGGTCATCCTATGCAATGAACTTCTGTGAAATTAGTTCCAGATTAAGCATCCAAATCCTAGACTTAATACAGCCTCAGAGTCCTATCTATCTGTACCAATGAATTCTCATGTTTAATATTTGCGTTTGCATACGCACCAGCGGAAAACACAGTTAAAGTTCCTCTTGAAGTATTTCTCGCAATCTTTGAAGTAATATAAAATTAATTGCAATAGATTCTAAAAATGGAGCATACGCTCATTTCTAATTATAATCTAATGCTTTACCGGCTACTTCATTTGCTAATTAAGTAATCTTAATGCAGAGTAGCTAGTCAGTCGTTGCATGCAAAAATTATCTTGTTTGTGATTTGATTCCTTGATAACGTTTTCTCCGACTCAAAAAAGTCGATGGTCAAAACGATTAAGTAAACATTAGCCTTTTAAAGTACAAATCAGGTACCTGGACTTCCTAGGATTTTCGAATGTCAGCGTAAACTAAAGGACAGGGATACGATCTGCGTCAATCTTTTTTTTCTCTCCTCCGGCAAAATTGCTTCAATGGTACCCCTCGTATATAACTCCGCGAGCGGTAATGTGTGAGCAAATTTGCACGGAAGGACCACGAGTGGGCGCTTCGTTGACGAACATATTTGTCCTGAAACAAATATTTATACGGTCCACAGCGTGAAATTGAACTGTTTTGAAAAAGCTCTTCCGCTATGCGTTGCGATGGAGCACGATGTACAGAAGAAATAGTTATCCCCAAACAAATGTTTGAACACTTTCAGGAGGTTCGATTTGGGAATTGATTGGCTCACACTATAGACTACTGCATTAAGCATTGACACCCGAAGGATCACCATTGTATTACTCTTCGCACGAATGTCTGAGGTTCTGATGTCGTTCCAAAAGGAAAAAGATTCGATCCTCATCCGGTGGAATTTGGTATACCATCACTACTTTTTTTATACATTCAAAGGGTTTGTATGCAGTACCATTTATTTCTAAGGTACCCTATTACGCAAAATACAAATTATCAATAGAGCGGAAAGGAGGGCCAATTGTTATGTATGGGCGAGAAGAAATATGGAGGCAATTAATTAGAAAGAGGAAAGTTAAATGAATGGTACAATGTGGGTGGGAGAATTGGAAATGATGGAGAATATGAGTAGTGAGAAGTAAGAGAAATTAGTGAAGGTGAATGAAGGAAACGCGCTAACGTGAATTGAATAAAACTATGGTTTTAAAGGGTTTCTAAGATACAACCAATTTTAATGCATAAGTGATATATCATTAGGCACAAGTGATTTTTGAAGCAGTTGTCTGTTACCATTATAATTAAATTGGTTATGCGGAAATACCTGTATATTATTTTTGGGTAATCCTAAAAGATATTATTCATCTCGAAGATGAGACTTATATGTTGATGATGTAACAATTGATGAAATGAATAGAGAGAACATACGATATGTGACTTATATCCTAGGAACTTATATTGCCGGCCCCGGTGGCGGCGGGGTAACGTCCTCGTCTACCATTCCAAGGGTCGCGGGTTCGATTCCCGCCTGGGTGAGTTTCCCTCCATCTAGGGCTTGGGTGTTTGTAAATGTGACATTGTTATCGTTGTTAATAGTTCGATGTAAAGGCCTAAATGTGCTGTTTTCGGACTTATACTGAATAAATAAAATAAATAAAATAAATAAATATTATTAAACGTTATATGACAGTGGCTTGGTAAACTCAGTAACGGTAGCCATGAATTTCTAAATCGATTATCAAAAGCTTATAGAGATAATAAATGATGAGGATAAATTAATTAGTTTTTATTGGTGAAACAAAAATTTTTACGAAGTGAAAGACAACCATAAACATCTAATAGTGTGCACCTTACAAGTATACCATATTCGCGATATTTCCTTTTTCTAATTGCAGCCCATTTTTAATACTTCAATACAGGGTGTGGCAACATGACTTCCTTTGTACTATTCAATTTGCATAGGAAAAAGGAAGCTGTGTTGCCGTACCCTGTACTTTCAATTAAAATATCGACGGCTAGCATATCCATCCATAATTTTTGCACGTTCTGTTGATCTCTGAGCGGAAAAACAGAATCAGGTAATTGATTTAGTTTACCGCACTGTAGATATTTTTAAGAACCAAAAATCTCATACCGCTAACAGCTGTCTTTTCCTACAATTCAGTTTGAAAGCTCATCACCATTTTTTAAAAATAAATTCAGTTCAAATGTTCTTTTAATTTAAATTATATATTTTGTTACTTTAAATCACTAAAAGAAAATTGAAATAGCTTTTTTCAATTGTTACGACTAATATGCTATTACTAGTTTTGTAATTTAACGACATAAATAATAGTGTATTTTTTCGTAAGGCGTGATATCATGCCAATGTCACTGTTACAGTAAGCAGAAAAGATAAAGTGTAGAAAAAATTTGGATAAGTTCATAAAAAGTTACTAGCTTACGATTCTCGTACCTGTTTTATCTTATAAAGCCATGAATTATTTACGTGGAAAGAATAGTCAGGATTATGTACGCTGCTGAAGCCGGCGGTCTTGTCTTTGGTCAACAGAACCTTTTTTGTCCAGGGTTTTCGAGAGAGTCAGTAACATAGGGGGAGAGTGACCACGAATTTTCCGGATCTAGCTGCAAATGCTGCAGATTGGCAATAGCACGCCGGATGCGAGGGGAGGTGGCTGGAAATAGGGAACGGTCGAGGTGAGGCAGTGGGAGAGTTTTAGGGGCGTTGCCGGCGGGCGGAGGTTGGCTGAGGACGAAGGGGTATGGGAAGGGGTTTTCCATGGGACGTGTGAAAGACTTGGAGTGACGAATGGGCCGTGCCCACTTTTGTCTCAACCACCGGCATTAATCAAGGAGGGAAAGAAGGAAGGTGGGTCGGGAGCCATGTGAGGAGGAGAAGAGAGTTGGGAAAAGAGGTGAAGGAGGGAGAGAAGGACGGAAGAAGGGTGAAAACTCGAGGGAGGTGAAGGTAAAGAAGATAGATACAAGGTTGATACAAGATGGCAAAAAATGAAAAATATGAAAATTACGGAATACAGACCTAGAAGATCTAAGTCCTTGACAGTCTTTACATTAGTGTAAAAACCTAGGAAAAAAATTCGACGGAATGCGAATTCACTGGAGTCCAGATAACTATATACGAGTCTGTGTAATTTTTTCATGTAAGCGACAAATGTAATTACTATGAAATGAACGATAATTTATTAATTTGCCCAAAGTACATTATGTGCTACATTATTTAATATCTTTCATCGTGATAAAAACATCTCTCAATGTAAGTTTTCATTCTACAAATGAAATTGAAGGTGAATTTCCATTGAATAATTTAAATAATATTGTCTCTCTACTATCCAATTAGCTGGTTTGTATCCAGAGAACTCCATATTTAACTTGGACAAATGAAAATACGGGACAAGAGCTATTGATAGTTTATGAGAATGTAGATAATTGGGAACACGAATTCACCATTTAGCGGTAGCCCGCTTAGGATAACAATCAAGGAATGTGTAAGCACCTGAAAGGAAAAAAATAACGAGACATATTACACATGTAAAAATTGAGTAGGTTATAAGAGGAACTGTTTGAGTAACTTTGGGTCCAGGGAATACCTGAGTATTCAATATTATCCAACTTCAATTAGCAGAAAAAAAGAGACATCGTCGTCTTGTATGGCATCAAATAAATGTTTTATAAAACGCTCTGTGCATGAGAGAAATACTGATTCTCATAAACGCTGATACCCAAATGTTTTTAACGCTACGCTGACGTATAAAATGCATCAGAGACCGCAGCAATCGTAAGGAAATGACAATTCGTTCCTGATTAGCTCTAAAATATACTGTGGACAAATACAACAAATTGTGTTCAATATACCCCATGGATATCTTTAGGCTGCATGAAAAATTCGCGCACTACCTCATCGACCATCTCTCGACTGGGACCAATGTGAATTTTTAGCATAACTTGAGGATTCATTGGTAATATCTCGTTTTGTTTACGTAAAATACATGCTCATGCTTTGGCGGCGGTAAAAACGAATGTCATAGTAGACGTCCTTTTGTTATTAGAATCAAAGTTAGCGTGTAGACGATAGGAGGTCACTCTGGAAAAAAGTCTTACTTTTATTTTGTTGTATTATTCTTTAATCTATCAATCTCACATTCCAATGTCATCACTGCGTAAATAATAACAATAAGCACGTGGAAAGGTGACCGAGACAAAGTGAGAGTAAGATATGATGCGAGGTGAAGAAGGATTCATGGCCACACTTGTGTTCGTGGATGCGAGAGGGTGTGAGCGTGAGATAACGAGGTTGAAGAAGAAGGACTGTGGGTAAAGTGGCGTGGGAGGGGGCAAAAGAAAAGAAGGTGAGATAAAGGAGGAGGCAGAGAAGAGAATAGAAGAGAATGGAGAGGGGTTATTCAGGGACAAGGGAAAAGGGAAGGTGGAAGGTTGGAATGAGCAGCGCCAACGCCAGCTACATTGTAGCCGTCACGCGTGGTTGAAATACGAAACAATGTCCTGATTGTTGCGTCGTAAATTACGTAATCAACCTGGTTGCACGTCCTGCGAAAGAGCAATATAAATTAACGCTGTTTTATTTAATTCTTCTTCTCTCTCGATCCAACTTCTCCACCTTCAACCACCTTTCTCCCCATCCCCATAATGTGGATAAACATTAATAAAGCAAAATTTCATTTTTAAATTGTAAGAGGTCTGCAGGGAACATTAAAATATTTGATAATTTCCATGCTTTTGTGTTTTATCATCAAATATGTCGATAATTGGCAAAGGCAAAAAAAACATCCTACATCCGAATCTGATGTAATTAGATATGGTAGTAATTAATGTGGTTCTTTTGGCTTTTTCTGATTTCATCTTAAATTATAAAATTGAAATATGACGCACACATTTGAACTTCAAAGTGATTGTAATTTTTGTAGTCCATATATATCTTTTAAAAAATTTAATATTAAAATCGTATTTCACCAGCCGTCTGGTGTATAAGCAAGTGATATCCTTCTAAACTACTGTTACCAACTTCTCACTTTCTCATTAATGGAAAAGTGGACTTCACCCCAAAGATATAATACTATTGTATATCTTTCTTTAAGTCTGTACCCTGTAACAAAATGCAGTTTAAGCTCATTACAAATATTCCGTAGTTTTTATGTGAGTCGGTTTAAGCATTGATTGCTGCTGTGAAGTTTTGTGCCCACACCTTTTAAACACCTAATAAGTTTTAGATATAAGTATTCCCTTCTCAAACGGAGATGGTCCTTATCAATCGCGGAGCTCCAATGCAGAAGTGAATATAGTGCTATGCCGTCATGACCGTTTCTATCTCTGTTTACACTTGTAACCACTAGCGTGGAGTATTTGATTAATTTTCTTTATTTAGAGAAACGAAAATCCTTACCCTACCGTCAACGTATAATTTGTGTTTTTTCTGGCTTTTTCGGTGAGTTTTTCCGGTGATATGAAGTTTACCTGGAAAACATTTGCTTATTCAAACCACCAAAAGGACAGCCTGCTGATCAGCACAATCAAAGTTCTTTAGAACGCTTTCCTTATTTTTTTCCATAAAGTAGGAACTCCACTGTTATTATAAAATTAAATTATAATATTTAAAAAAAAAATATTTTACACCCCAATTCTTTCCCTTCTCTAGTTCATTTCTTTTTCAAAAAAAAACACATTTAACCTCTCCAATCTACATTCATCCTCTTTTCTTAGACACCAGGTGTCTTAGAAAAGAAGATGAATGTAGATTGATGTAGAGGATGAATAGCATAAAACAAAAAAAACAGTATCAAATTATTATTAATATTTTATTTACATTATATGCTAATTATCTGAAGTATTAGTTTCCTAGGTGAATAACTCTTCACTTGGGCAGTTATTTTCTTAGAACTGTATTAACGGAATACCTTTTAAGTTTTTCATTGCTGCCTTCTCTTCAATGCATGTCATTGCGCTTTTATTATTAACGCAGAATTCTTAATTTATAATAATCACTTATCTTCCTTTAAAAGTAATATAAGTGTGTATTCGATTCAATACAAATTACTATTTCAATTATATTCGTAATGGATTTCGACCCTAGGTATTTGTTTTTAAATATTATCTTAAAACTTGCGAGACATTAGCATTTATGTCCAAATCCAAATACTTGAGAAAGGATGAATACACAATGTTTACATTAATTTGTATTATTATAAGTATTCTGAATTTATTTATAAAATTAAAGCGTTACCTTAGTGCCGATTATTTTTAAGTGTATATAACATCTGTCCTGATAATTCCATAGTAATTACTCACGTTTTACACAGTTTCAGCACAGTTTTTGTTGATTTATTATATCATAGCTATCGGAAGGGTTGTAAAATTGTTTCAATACTCTTTTATCATTGATAATTAATATTTTATTTCTTTCCTAAGAAAAAATAATAAAAATTATCTTTTTATCCACCTTGCAGGAATCTATTTTCTTTTCACACATAGAGGACGTTATAATTAGTCAAACGATTATTGTATATTAAAAGAAAATCTTGACAGGCACATATAGATGATGAAGTTTGACTGGTGAAGTCACCAGAATGTAACTATGAATACTTTCATTAAGTTGCTTAGTATTACGCCAGGAACTAGGAAGACAGTTGTGCATAGTCGTCTACGTGGCTTCTCGTATTATCACCAATTAAAAAATTTAATCGCAACATTTATTCTTTTAAGCTTTTCCTGTGGACGTCTTTTGCGTTTTTATATATTTTTAAATGCATTTTGATGACAAAATAAAATCTCAATGCAGACCTTTGAGCGTAATATTACCCGCATGCGTAGACCGGACGTGGTCTCATTTCTGGGATCATCGCCGCTTCCGTCATCCATTCCATCCATTTTTTCCCCTTCTATCCTGCCATTCACTATCAGCGTTTCCTATTGGTGAGCCCAACAAACCGTATCTTCCGTAAGTAACCTTAATGACTCATTGGGGATATTGATGCAGGCTCCAAGCTTAGCACTAAGTGGATCGACAGTTTGAAAAAGGTGATGGGTGACAATTCTATTATTGCTACACAACGATGACGGCAATAGAGGGTGAATGGAGAAAAAATGGAGAAATGTTTAGGAAATATCTGGTCGTGTATATGGAACACAATATAAAAGTGTTCATTGACGAAGTTTGCCCTGAAAGCCACCAAATACGTACTACTTACCTTGTTATTATTTTTGATAAATTACATTAGTCATCATCATTTACTATCATTGAAAGGAATGAACTTCTTGCTGGCAGAATAAAACTGTTTCAGATAACTTTTAAAGCATTTTAGTTTTCATAATTTAAAAAGAGCACAGCTAGATTATTCATCTCTCAACTGAGGCTCAAGTACAACATCTCTGGGAATTAATGACCTCTGAATATGAAATCTTAAAATAAAATATTGTCTTAATTTTTAAATAATCCTTAATCAATAAAAATTTAAAAAGCTAATCTAATTCAAATTTAAAGACAAAAATAAGAGACGAACAAAAGAAAACGAAACTAAACGAAAAGGCACAAATTAGAGACGAAATAAATGTCCCTGATTTGTCAATAAAATAATGGCACATAATTTAGAACGAGAGTCCTAAATCGTCATTTTGTGTCCGGAGGTCCTTGAAGTTATCAATCGGCAGCTGTAAAATATTCTGTCTGCGAGCGAATCAAGTTTTCCATTACCAATTTACGAATTTATAAGAACTTAAGGTAATGGAATCCGTAAAATGTAATAATGTAACGTAAAATGTAAAATGTAATAAGCGTTTACAGAATATGTAATTGATTTCGGCAACATATCTACTAACCAATAATTTTAAATTTCTTTTAAAATTTATCTTAAATTATGGCAGCTCTTTTTGTAACATTTTAACGGTAAATTTTATAAATCTTGCATGGATTTCTGTTTGTACGCAATTTTTAATGCTTACCAAATGTGTCGAAAGACAATTATTTCATTCGTCAATATTTCATTTCTATAATAATTTGCCCCCAACTCCTCAATCTTTATTATCTTCTCCCAAATAGCTTAAATGCTTTCCTACTTATATTATTTTTGCCCATCGATTCTTTCATAGGTCTTTCTCGTTTCGTACTTTTTTCCTAACAAAATTACCCTGTGTTGACCTTTGCTGAATCTAAGTGGCTCCTCTTTTCCTTACCTTGCACCGTATGTAGCTTTCACTCCGGCGTGCAATCACAACAGTCGCTTTCTATATACTTATTTCCGTGTTTATTTCATTATTATATGCCTGGTGAAATACGTTTTCAAAACTGTTTTGCTAGAAATATTAACAATCTAAACGTCCTTAGTATCGGTACATAAGTTTGAAATGAGTTTTCTCTAATTAATTGTAGGGATACTTTTGTTCCAATTTCGTATGGTTTTACTGACTGTATGGCATTGTTGGGATATAAAAAGTGCCTACACAACTCCGTCATAATTAATTTTAACGAATTTGATCATAATAATGATTTCCAATGTTTGAAAGGTGAAAGTGAAGCGAAGCATGGAACTTATTATGCATAGAATGGCGTACGATTAAAATGAATAATAAATATGCTCCAAAAAAATTAATATCTGGCTGATACTCTCAAATTTGTGAGTTTGTCATCAAATTTATTATTTATTTATCTCATGAAATTTCATTTTGCATTAATTATTCAACGATTATTTTTAAGGTGAAAAATTACATCGCATTGCATACAAAAGCTTTGAGTAATGAAAAGGACAGGGGAAGTTAAAAAATCCCTTTTCATAGATAACATACAAACACATTTTGCTGTGAAAAACAATTCGAAACTGCATATTAACTATTTTATGAAACCGAATGTTTGCATACACCTATAAGGACCGCGTGGGGAGAATTTATTTTTAGCAGAATCTTCTCTGTTGAGTTAATGTCTCTTTCAATTTTATCTTCCACAAATAAATTGTTGTAGTGTAAAATTATTCAACACATCCAGAGTTTGCTACCTTCCTATTAAGAGTAAATAGTTACCTTCCTCGAGCAAAGAGGTCTCAGTGTTGAACTGCAACCGTACATTTTGCCCTGGCCTTTATTTGTATTTGTAGTATTAGCTAATTCATATGACTTAAAGATGTTATTTTAATAGCAATATTAATAGTCAAATGAAATTCCAGTGTCCAGTAAAGTTTCCATGTTTGTAAATAATTGTTTTTGTATTGTCGAAAATAGGTGTTTACTCTAACGAAATTTGAAATGTTCGATCCAACTTTCCGCTTATAAATAATTATGAAAAAAAACGGTTTTTTTGGTTTAATAATAATATTTTAATATTAGTGAACATTTGATTTTAATAAGTATTTTATAAATTTATACGTGCGGCGAATTGAATGTTCTGTGGTAACTGAATGTGCTTGTGCACGTGTCATATCTATATCACATAAGAGCATTATAGTGGGTTGCAGATTATAACGTTGGTGCTGACGTAGAAGAATGTCCTCATTTAAATATCTCTACTGAAAGCAGTAGAGATGCTTTCAAGCATGCGTCCAGTGTGCATTAGTGTCCACGTCGTATACCATATATGGGC
Organism: Hetaerina americana; assembly: GCF_022747635.1. Lineage (NCBI taxonomy): Eukaryota > Metazoa > Arthropoda > Insecta > Odonata > Calopterygidae > Hetaerina > Hetaerina americana. The sequence continues at coordinate 56,363,281 of NW_027287538.1, forward strand.
CAAAGACCGTATTGATTTCAATTCTTTCGCTGCAGTAGACGTTACAGTTTCCTCTTACCAGAATTGTTCTCGAATTTTATCTCTCTACCTTATCTGATCCCTCCCAATGCCACAAAATTCTCGCGCTTATTCCAGGCGATATATTACCCTCAAAGCCCTTTCACCCTATCCCGGCCAACGCAGCACTCCCCAACTCCACCCACTCTGCCCCTCCCCATCTCTTGGAGGAATAAATAAGGATAACCTCAACAAGAGCATCTGAGTTTTTTGCATAGTGAAAAAATCAGATTTCCCCGCTCCTTCCATCTTATCAATTGCCATTTTTACGAAAACCATATATTGCCGTCTTTTTCTGTTATTAGAGGGATATGGTACATTTTTACGCATTTCTAAGGTTACTTAGCGTTATTCTCTAAACTTTGAATGGCAAACCAAAATAAATTTTCTCACATTAACCGAGTTACGAAACATTTAAAGGAGAAGAGTTTTGTTGCTTATATGTTATATTTATGTTTGGGTCACATATAATATATGATTGTATTTGCTGATAATCAAGCTCTAGTGAAACTTTCAGGCAGTCAGATGAGGGATTATTGTAATTGCTGAACGCAATAGAAAATCTATGCGATAGTTAGACGGTTAGAAACAAAATTTTGACAGCAAAACGGTTTTGAGGTTTTCCAGGTGGAAGAATGCCCAGGTAACACGTTCAAATTAGTCGGAAAACTTCAGAAGTTATAACAGTTTATATAACTTGCATGTGATTTGGACGAAGTTGGTCGAAATGGTAAAGGTATCAGAAGAAGAATTGCGTTAGGAAAAAGGATGATGGAAATGATCGGAAAAGTTAAATAACCGGTTAGAATTTATAAAAAAAGTACTTGGAAAATAGGGTAATAAAATTCACATTTCGATCCAATAAAAAGGTAGTTTTTGAATCGACAATGAATAAGGATGCCTCGCTTAACAAACACATGTAGGCATCCGACAGTACACAAAACCGTTTTCAATTCGCATACTTCCTACTGCCCTTCATTCCGTGTAACAATCCTCTACTTATTTCTTCCCTTTATTGCTTACTACCTAACTTCTCCACCTTATTACAGTCTGCAACATCCTATTGCCAATCAAAATTTTCTGCATTCATCATCCCTACCTCCTTTGGATTTGTTTTAAAATTCACTCTTCTCTTCAACCACACATCCTCGTTTGTTTATTTTTGTGTCCATTCCACCGTTTTCATCTTTCCCCACGCCCATTACTTAAAAGCATCCAACCTACGCTTATCATTTTGCTCCAGCTACTATGCTTTCGTTCCCGAACACGTTGTTGTGACCACCCTCCATGGCAAAGTATACATGATTTTTTTCTAGACAAAATTACTCGGCGTCCAGTTTTGCAATTCCCTCCCTGTGAAAGTTTATTTGACTATCCCAGAGCTACACTCTCCATATTATTCCTAGAAATCCCCCTTAAGTAAAAGGGTAAAGTATTTATCTTTTTACTTAAAAGTTTGTCTTAACCTTCCTCTTTCTGGAAAATCTCCCACCTTTTAATTTTTTATGCAATTAATCTCATTCTATATGGAGAAAGTTGATTTCCAAATGCGCTCAGCAAATGCTAGTAAGTTATTTAATTAATGATTAATTAGGGCTTGTAGACCTAACTTATTAAATGGTCTGGTTGACTGGTAAAATCGCATGTACCACTAGTATACTCTTATTTCATCCTCTTCATTCATAAATTATGTTCAGTTAGTTATGTAGAAAAACATGTGGTAACCTGCTAAACAAAAAATTCCCTCCGCTCATGCTATTCTGTTCATCTCTATTAGTGATCTCATTGCTGCTGTAGCTTCACACATTCCTCTTTCATTCCTGGACCAAAACTAATTATCATTTGTCCACCTCCCTTATTTTATTAATTATTCTAAGCACCAATTTAGTGCTCGAAAAATAAATTTTTCTGTTCTTATAATTGGATAAATTAACCTTTCAGATCAGAAATTTAATTCAGATCAGATCAGAAATAACAATAATTTGACGAAATCATACCATTTAATTTCTCCCTCATAAATATTGTACAGAAATTCTCTCTTCCAAATTTTATGTAGTTCCACGGACCTTTTATCTGTGCACTTGCTTATATCTGTGTCTTATTTGATTTAAATTCCCTAAATGTTCCTATAAACTCCGAATCAAGTATCTCATAATCCAACCCAATATACGCCATATTTTTATGTCAATGCGTCGTATTTTTATACCTTAGTTTGTTAGCCAAATACCTTTACCATATTTTCCTCTATATATTCATTCCATATCTCTTAAATACATCCTCGTTCAGTTATCAATTTCCTTGGCATATTTTTTGTCGACATGAATTTTCCCTTCTTACTTCGGGATACTGTTTTCATCTACCATTAAAGCACGCTTGTTTCTTCTTTTCATTTTCAACTAAATCATATTTTATTACTAGGTCTCCTATCTTCTTCACTTTTTTTGTTTTCAGGCTTATTTACTGTTTGGAACTTAATGCTTTCTTCTGTATAGTTTATGTTTCAATCCTTCCATTTTCTTATATCCTTTCTCTTCCTAATCATCTTGTTTGCAATTTGTCGTTTCTTTTTCCTTTCGGATTTACTGTCTCTATACTTCTGTTTTCAGCTTTCAACGTGCTTTTTTGATATGTGATCATTTATCATCCATTGTGCCGTATTCCCTGTCATCACTCAACATTTACTCATTATCCTCCTGATGAGTACCATATCCTCTCGTCCACGTTAATTCTTCTGTATTTCGTTTTCTTACTTATTCTCTCTATTTACCTATTGAAGCGTTACACTCCAAAGGGAGTACAACATAATCTGATTTGCATCTCCTCCGGAGAAACTGTGTGAATAATGATTCCGTTTCTAAATCTTTCCGGGCGTTAATATAGTTTTACAAAACTTTTTCAGAACGGACGGGCGGGCATTTTCAACGCATATGTACGCCTATTTTTGTATTTAAAACCAAGTCTCTGTTATGATAAAACCCTGTCTCCGGCAGGAATAGGTTCTTTCGTCCCGTGGACATCCATGTTTCAAAACCCTAGTTCCTTACACCGTGTTCCACAACCCCTGTTCCACACGACCGTATTCAAATCCAATTTTAAGCATATTAAAAAAAAAATTATTAAATATCGTTGTCTGAACAAACATGAAGACTACTAGATCAGTCCTGCGTTCTATTTTTGTGACTTGATTTGTGCCTGCATTTTCGTTGAAAGATATTGGTTTTTGGGTGCGCTTTAATAGTTATTAAAACGTGGTCTTAAATCAAAACCAAATTGTTAAAATGACTTCACCTGCAAAACTTCTGAATATTTTCCTGTATCAATATAAACTTTTCTTTGGGTTAGAATATTTATTGATTTTAGTACATTTGTTCATTAAATCGATATTTAGAGAAGCATGGTCGGTGATGTGACCGCGTGGATAAAAATGTGTACACCGGAATGTGGTTCCATCTTAAAGAGATTTACCCCACATGTACAACCGACTCGTACGAATACGACTAACCTACACTATTGGCATACGATCATGCAGAATTTGCTTTTTAATTTCTATATAGATGAATATCTAGATGAACTAGGATTATTATTATAATGCCACTATCTTGAAGAGTCTCTTTTTAAAAAGTCATTGTTTATCCATCCTATTTCCATTTTGTTTGAACGACTTCAGTGATTTCATATCTTAAGAACGATCCTTATAAAGTGATTATTGATCTTATTTTTCTGTAGTATACATTTTTCTATTAAGTGTAATTTACGTAATTACTGTGAACTTATATGCTTATCTCAATTTATTTCCTTTGAGTTTCGTAAGTTTTACCAAAGATTCCAAATCCTTTGAGATGAACCAGAGAGCTTTCCCTGATACTATATTTGAAGACCAGCAGTAAGTACCTAGTTACATAAACATTATCTTGAAATGGTTCATTGGGTTTCAATGAAAATTTGCACATTCAAGTTTATTGGGTAGAAAAAAATATTACGCCCTGTTTCTTTATTGATAAAATTTAAGATGGGGTTAAATTGAGGATTGAAAAGGGCAGTACTTGTGTGTATATACTTATAGTATGTTTATATTATTTTGACGAGAGCTCCTTGAATGTGTTTCATTGTTAATGGGCCTACAAAAATTGCGCTAGGTCGTATATTTAAGACGTCAACTTTTTAGAACCACGCGTAGCTAGCATTTAAAGGCTGAATGGTATATAATGGGATGTATAAAAACGTGGAAATTTGTGTAAATATCAATATGAGTAATGATGTACGTTCAATCGTTGTCATACTATCCTTTGCATTATGCATTTACTTCTGGAAAAATTCTGCCTCTAAATTGCTTTATTTTATTCATGAAAAATATTTATTAGAATGCTTTTAAATTGTAACAAATATTTTCGAGCTATCATGAAAATATATTTTAAAACTCTTCAAATTAACTTAGGTGTGCTTTGAACCTTTAAAAATAAATTTTTACAACTAAATTAATAATATTATATTAACACTTAATTATAATAATTAATTAATTAAATTAACGGTTGAAGTATTACATATATATATATATATATATATATATATATATATATATATATATATATATATATATATATATATATATATATATATATATAGATATAAAGGGATCATATCTTAAAAACGAGTCGAAGAGTTTGGAATAAATGAGGTAACTCTGTCGTTTTCGGGTGCAACATGGCGTTCGATTTAATTTATTATTTCTTTCTCTATCCATTAAAAATTAAGGCAAATGAATCCACTGGACATTTCGTTTAGTATTTAAAAATATTTAAAAGGTATTGCTATAGGCTATTGTTATTGGAAGTATTGTGAAATATAGAAAAATTTATTTTTTGTTACAATTTTGTACTATTTATCAACGCCAGGTGCATTGGGAATATGATGATAGGGATTCCGTTTTCTTTTGGTACGAAGCGATTTCACCAGCACAAAATCGAGAAAAGAATTTCTGTGCTCTGATCAGGACTTGTTCTCAAAGTTTGGTGATTCTGGCAACAGCTACGAAAGCAGAAATAGCTATTCCATTAACCATTCTTCTCGTTGCTAAGATATTTTATTGTAGAAATCGAGCTAGTAAATGAATTAATTTTGATAATCGTTTAATAATTTGTAATTAAAAATAATTCAAAATTCATCATTCTTCAAAAGTGGACTATTAATCCCAGAAATGCCTTCAATTTTACGGCTAGCGAGACTTTTGGAGTATATTGAGCACTTTGATTTTAAATTGAATGAAAGCAGTTTTTAAATAAATTTTGACAAAAGGTAAAAGTCTCATAACTGACGAAGAATCATTTGTCCCTTCATTTGTTTCATGATTAGTGCATATGAAGCAATGCTTAGCAAAATTGTCAGTTAACACTACGTAGAAATAGATGTGTGCCTTGCTGAAATTCCATATTCTGCCTAAAGAACAACAATATGCTGCTTGAAAAATTTGCCATATAAAAACCGGAAAATACTGAAACACAACAAGTGAACCAACTGAAAAATATTTTGCAAGCAGTAGCAATGTATTCTCCTATTTGTTTATTGAGTGATTTTTTTTCTTGGATTGTTTATCATTAGTTTAACTCCTAACATATATAAGCACCTATGGATGTTAACATTTTAGAACAACTTATGTTGTTTCCTTATGTCTGGTTATTGTTCGTAAAAAGGGGAACTAAGATTCAAAGGAATCCCCAACTAACTGAAGTAAAATAAAAGTGGACCCAGGAAACCATTGGACAAATGGATCCAAAAATCAAAATTAAAATTAGCTGAAATTAAACTGATATCCTAAGAAGTTCTCTAATTCAGTAATTGGAAATACTAACGAAAAAACATTCAGTAAAACTGGTGTATGTAGGTCGACGAGCCATTTTTCTTGCCATTCTTCTGACCAGTCATAAAATATCTTAGCTTGCCAGACGCAACATATAGTAGCTTTATCCTCAGAAGGACCTCGACGAAAAGAGACTACAAATGACTGCTAAACAAGAGTTAACAGAGTCATTAGTGCCGCCATTACATGCACATCTCGGGATATATGTTAATCCACCCTCGGCCATTTATTTGAAGAATCAGGTCCACATTAAAAAATTCAGGAAAATAACAAACTGAGGCCCTCGAAAAATGAAGCAGAGAGGAGAAATGGGAAAGGAGGAGAAGTTGAATAAAAAAAGACAAAAAATGCTGGAACACTACGGGCGTAATTTCTCCGAGTCCTTCGGAACTCACCTCTCTCCAACCCGCCGTCACACCCCCTCCTTGAAGCCTCCACCCACGCAACGCTACTCCCTCCCTGACCATCTCCACATCACCCTCCTCACCGGGGCACCCCTTGGCAGGGAAACTTTTCTCTTTCTGTCTGCTTATCATTCTCCATCTCATCTTTTTTCCCTATCTCTCGCAGGGCTCTCTGTAATATCCTTACCTTTGCGGCCATAAAATACGCCCCGGTAGAGAAAGAGGATGAGGGTTTCGCGTAAGAAAAAAACGGGAATGGACTAACGGATAAATTTTACAGAGAAGAGGAAGGAGAGGAAGAAAAATAAGAAGAGTTTGGGATGAGAGGGGGGGGGGGAAGGGGGCGAGGAGTCGAGGTGTGGCGAATAGGGGAAGGGAGAAGTGAAGAGAGCTGAGAGGTCGGGGAGTGGGAACGGTGAGAGGTGGAGATGGAAAATTATTATATGAAGGGCTCGCGGTCGTAGCTCCTCGTAAAACAAGATGGCAGCACCGCCGTAAGGATAGGAACATCAGAGGAGGCGTAGGGCCCTTTTTGAATGTATGTAGATGAGCGGGAGGAGATGTGCGGTTGGGATGGGTGAAGTGGCGGAGAAGGCAGGCGCGAGGCATTGGGGTGGGGAAGAGGAGGAGGAGGTCCCTACAGCCACTCGAGTGTGTGGGCTTTGGGTGCGGAAGGGGAGTGGGCGAAGTTTGTGTGTGCTCGATACATTGCGATGTCCCGATGCGGCAGAATTGACGCCCTGCGTCGCTGGCACGGGCGAATGAAAGTTAGACCTTTTCTGAAGCGTCTTCTGAGGTACAGATTGCTCTCTAGTCTGTTGTAATTTTTGACCGGAGGAATGGCATTGCATAAATCGGAGACGTAAACGATTTGTAAGGAATTCCATAGATAAATAGAATTACTCTTGGAAACCGAATTATGAGGATGATGATAAAGATCAAGTGGACAGGAAAACGTGGAAAGAGGAATTTAGAAGTAAATTGAGTTAGAAACAGGCTATCCGGAAAACAATACAAAATAATTGTAGGGAGCGGTTTTATTTTCAAAAATGGTTAAAGAGGATATAGGGCTTATATTCACAGGAATAAAGAGGAATGTGATAAAGAAGGAATATAAAACCCCCGAGAACTGTGGATATGCATTTAAAAAATGAAAAATACCGTTACAAACTATTATTCGGATAGAAATAACAACAAAATGAATACATTAGTGAGGATATTCATTGATGATGGATGGCCAAAAGCTGATTAAACTGTTAAAATATATTCAACACTAGGCAATCTAATGAAGGTTATTCTTTTTGCGATTACATTGTGGATATAAAAATGAAATATGGGCATTTGTCATTACCGTTGAGATGAATGCACGCATTGTCTTCCGCTTGTATAATACGTACCTCAATGAGATTGTATTTAATTTTGTTTGGTTTTGATGTTCCTTTTGGCATAATGTTTACCGGTTTCAATTTTGCTTAAAGTTGTTATATCGCCCAAAAATGTATATAGTTACTAATTATGAATACAATATCTGTGATTTTAAATTCATTTATATCAATTTGGAAAAAATGGTTTTACCAGTCATTGTTTAGCTCATCGAGTTTATAAACTATGCTAACAATTTTCCATACTTATTCATAGAAATACATTTAGCAAAAAGACTACATTAGGTTATAAATTTGTCCTACCAAACAATTGTTCAGAAAGCTTTAAAATTAATATCTTGTTGGAACCGGGCTGAAAAGTGTTTGCTGTTATGTCGATATCTTTGCTTACACTAATGCTCCCATTAATAGCCAATATTCGAGGGGAGTGCTTGCTCCTTGCATGTATTTTCCCCAGTTACAGCCATTTTTCCATGCTTTACGGAGGTTACCATGTGACGAGGTATCTATTATAAATAACCCATTGCACTAGAGGTGCTGTTTCAAGTAATAATAAATATTGACCAGGTTCCTTCTACTTCTGAAGCTAACGAATATGAGAAAATTTTACCTTCCATTTACGATATCAGTTTCAAACTTTACAATGGTTTTCTTGCCTAACTAATATCTTTAAATGTCGTTTAAATAGTCCTCATATAAACATTCGATTCACATGTACGATGCTGAAGAAGATGGACCGACCTTATTCTTGGGGTGAGAGTTGGAGATATTGAAAAGGAGAAGGGATGTAAGGAACCCTAGATATGAGGGTGGATGGGGTGGAAAGGAATTGAGGAGAGAGAGCTGGAGGTGTTGGGAGGTTTTAGGACCATTTTCCTCTGGATGGAGCCGTGGAGCAGCAAGAAATGAAATAAAAATGCAGCAGCCAAAGTTTCGTCGGAGAATTTAGATCTCATACCTGGAGGAATATCCCAACATCTCAATCACGGGAGTGGGAGGATAGAATGGGGAGAACCCGGGTGGAGAAAAAGGTCGGGGGTCGGGGTTTGAAGAAGGTAGGCCGCTCGCCTTACGCTTACCTATATCGCGTTCCCTCGACGGGGCATAAGCGATGCTCAGCTGTTCTTGTTCCCCTCACACTACCCGCAATCCGACCGCCCCTTGTCATTTATTACCCGTAAGGAACGCGGTCGCCGCAATCTCCTCATCCCCTTGTCGCTTCCGAAATGAGAGGGGGCGAGTCGGAGAAGAATGACGCGTAACAAAGGTATCCCTGAAATCTTCTCTTCCATTCCGATTGTTTTCCAAATCTTATTGAAGCAAATAAATTAATATCGACTCATACGTGTGCATGTTTGTATATGTATACACATTTATACATAAACATATATGTGTGTGTGTGTGTGTGAGAAAGAGTGTGTGAAGGTGTCTGAATATATGTTTGTATGAGTGTGTGTGTGTGTGTGTATATATATATATATATATTTTTTTTTTCTATATATATATATATATATATATATATATATATATTTCCTTTTCTTTTTGATGCAGAAATCTGCGCATAATGAATTTGTGTCTGTCTATATTTATTTATTTGTTAAAATTATGTCAATCATGCACTTAGGCGAAGCCAGTAGATGCTCCTCAGCACATGCACTATACACACTCCCACCTGGCACTTTTTAGCAATAATGGTAATTTTTAATTTTTTGCATGCAGATTAACATATTTTAAAACCAAGGTTGTATCATTTTACTCAAACTATTGTGTAGGGCATGCCTAAAATGGTAGTTTACCGATAAAATGAATATTTATGTCATTAGCGTAGCGGAGAGCTTAGGTGAAAAATCCAGTGAAAACTTAAGTCTTTTACCTTAAAATAGCGATTGATTAGACGCAATTACGACTAATAGTAAAAAGTATGCACCTTTCCCTTTGAAATAATTCCCAAATCTTTGGTAAATATGTTAAATTAAGACTGAATTCTTTGTCTCCCCATGCTCAATATTTGAAATCACATGATCACATTTTATGCCAAGGTACATTGCGCGTTCAATATTCGCAGCTAATTACTGACATATCTCCGTTTTTTGGATAAACGTTTGTGTGACCTACAAATTGTAAGTCTTGAAATAGGTCTTTCATCGTTTACATTGGCTTTCTGAATTATCCATATATCTCCTGTGATCATTATCTTAAAGTTTTTTTAATTCTACTCATCAAATGAACAAATTATTATTTACGCACGGTCTTAAATTTCTAAACAAAACAAATAGAGCTAACAGTGAGGTAAGGCAATATGATAGGGCCAAAGAGAACCAATTAATGATTCCCTTACAGATCATGGCTATCTTTTGCTTTGGAATATTCAGGTTGGCCGTTTTGCAATTCAAAGCTCTAATATTTATAGTCCGCAAAACACAAGCAGTATCCTGTATGAAAGTGGGCGGTTGGCCTTACCTGCCTCTGCCTCCGTCGTCCCTTTTTAGACGCCGAAGGCAGAAAAGAGGGTAGAAGGGGCGGAAACGGAAAGAAGGGGTGGAGTGATGCCCACTTGTTTTGGGATCCAGGGCAGGCCCACACACATGGCCCCCCCCTTGGCGGAGGGATGGGTGTAAAAAATAATACGCGAAGCATTTTCTCGGAACTCGTGCGTGAATGAATTTTTAAATGAATCCATTCCACAATGCACATAAATTCATCGCGTTTTTATACTCACACACTAACACACAAGAACACGTTCAAGAGTGCACGCACACATGTAAGGCAACTTCTCGCACGCTCGCTTTACGCTTTTATTTATTCATTTGTTCTTTCGTTTTTTATTTGTATATGTATTTTTTTTTCCTTTTCGTTTCCTCGATTCCCCTCAACTACCCGTGTGCCGGTTGAATGCCAAAAACGAAAGGAAAAGCCCTCTGCTCATCTCTTCCCTTGCGTTTCTTCTCATCTCTCTCCCGCTCTAACCTGCGTACGTGGAAGAATATCCACTCCAAAAGAGCTCTCTATTCTATGAGCCCGGGACAATTGCCTAATTGAATAAAGGATCTCCAGCGGAGAAGGGATCATAATATATGTACGCGTAAACCCGTAGTAATGAAGGGGAAGATAGGCTATTGTGGTTACTAATTGCTAATCACCCGCGGCGGAAACCATGGGCCGAGAATTTAATTATTCTTTTAACTCCTATTTTATTTTATTTTTTTAATTGTCGCATAATTTTAGTGACCGCTTCGAATGCGGGTGCCCGATGGAAAGGGACGTAATGGATGTGGCCCTTCCCCTTAATTGTCCAAAATTCGGCGTGGCCGTCAGTCCAGTCGCAGAGGGCTTCCATTTTTACGACTGCTAGGCTGAAGGAATAATACTCGAGCAATTTTTTCACCCGGAGTTGGTGAGGTCGTACACTTTTTACGTGTTTGCCTTTACGTTTAGTATTTCTCCCCTTCCTACCGTCATCCGCCGGCGTCGTTTCATGAGATAACACTAAACCGGATGTATTAGTTAATGTTGACCACTTTTTGAATGATTGCTTGCGAGGGTAAATTCTCAATTTTCTTGACGCGGGGGGGTTAGGTAAGAAGTTGTTTTTATGTTTTTCCTCAACATATTTACTACGGATTTTCATTTCCAATTTTCATGTCTTCATTACAATTATTTGATAATCGCACTGTGTAATCCTTCCTAGCCATCAACCAGCATTGTGATGCGAGATAGCCAGCGTAGGGGCTTCCCAAGGTAAGGCCTGGGATGAGAATTTTTCCGTGATCCTAACTTTAGTACTGTGTGGAGAGCTCCACAGTAGAGTATGTCGTCTGTCCGATGATACCTTGAATTCTGAAAGCCTTGGTGATTTTCGTTATGAATGGGCTAATGACAGCACTAGGCTACTTCCAAAACCCATACTTCCTCCCTCCCATATGGCTAAGCCTCCCTTCAAAATTCTATCTCTAACTAATCAACCTTTTAATCCTAATGGCCGTAATGAATTCAAATCTAGATCTTTTCCCTAAAATCTATTACTTTAATTAGAATGCAGTTAAAAAATTTTCAGCGTCACTAGCGTTGCTCTAAGGCTAACCTCAATTGTTGTGCTATGGTTTCACTTTATAAATACTATTGTTTTAAAATAGTATAATTAGTATACCTAAATAAATAATAATTTATTCTTTATTAATATTCAAGTGGATAATATTTTATTTTTTCACATAAAACGATGGCAAAATCCTTGGAATGAAGAGTAAGGTCAGGTTAATTTAAGTATTGGTTTCAATATGTAGACCATAGTTCAAATACTTTATTTAAGCAGCACAAAAACTTTGGAATATGCAAATTTGCGTGTTCATCATACCATACCACTTGATTAATTTTTATCATCCAACTGCAAATACGGGTATACGCATAAATCATGGGATATCGTTTTAGCTGCATATTAAAAACAACATGATATACCTGTAAAAATAGCATAATAATCTTAGGCAGAGTGTTCATATTTAAAACTGATAATTTGATAAAAAAATAAAAAGCAATACATAATGATGTGGATGGATAATTTATGTTTGCATAATGTACATAATTTTTCAATAATAAGTATTAATATTTCTGTTGCATGCATTTCACATCGGGGAGAATGATGTTAATGTCAATTTAGAAAGAGACAATTCCTACTTCCCCGGGAGTTGCTCATTTTAGCAACGGAGAGACATGCATATGCATTGAGGCCATTTAGCGCCATTGAGTGAGCTTCTCTCACGATAGCGTTAAATTAAATTAAAATTAAAACTGCTCCTGAGATCGTTCTAAATTTAAAATAACTCAGGGTTTATTGACCAAATCATAACAGCAAGGTTTTGCATATTATATTTCTATTAATTTCTCACTATTTGAGAATAATGCTTTTTATTTGTATTTTGGTATGTCAACTGAGATTTCAAATGTCCCTCTGTAGACTAGGAATCCCGTATAAAAAACGCTGCAGTAAAAAGGCCAAACGGAAGCTATGAATAGTATTTTAACGAAGATTTACTATGCAAGTACTTAACGAAACCTTTTAACTTAGAGTTGCTTCGTATTTCATTAGTCACGTGATAAATTATGCCTAAAGAGAGGAATAGATTTTCGATTTAATAAGTTAATTTTATTTTTTAAAAGAAATCCTGATTATACTTATCTTAAAACAGCCGCCTATGTTCCGAGGCAACAAACAATTAAAATTCTATTTTTCACGATATATGTGAATGATGATTGGTCGCTGATCAATGAAGTTACAACACAAAAATAATGCAAAGCACTACTTTACAACTATTAGAGTATCGCATTTTATTATTTTTAATGTTCAAATACCAATTTAACATATTTGTAAGACACCCTCTCTAGCTTGAACTGCTTCTCCATAGAACGAGAATTCATTGCACAATGCCAATCAGTATTAAATCACTGTTTTAGATAATACAAATAAATTTGTTTTAGTATTTTGGTAAAGATAATTAAATTTGAGTTAATTCAACGTTTGTGTATTTTTGCTAATATCCAATATCCCACCCAGGAATAAGTGAATGAGATGTTGATGAATATGGATTAAATCATTTTATTCCCACGCTTTTAGGGTCTTTGTGACCAATCCCAGCTGTATGGTTTAATCACGTTTCAAAAACTTTTCACCGATTTTCCTCCTCCAGTTCGAGAGCAGTAATTGAACGAGCATCTCTTTGGCATCCATTTTTCTTTAATCCCTGTGATACAAGCATCCATTTTGCGGTGTTTCAGTTATGGTTGGCTCTCCGCAAATAGGCTCGTGTGTAGGTTTGCATTAATTAGGTGATTCTGCGGCGGAAGAGTGCTTAGCGCTTCATTATGTCCCGCGCAGAATTCCACTTCGCCCGTGCACGTTTTTAATCACTGCTCAAGGACTCACGTCCAATAATTAACCGCCCAGTAATTACCTCCAACGTTTAGATAACGGTTTTCATTCACCAGTAAATTGCTCAATGAGTCACCTTTAAAATAATATAATCTTTCCCTCGAGGGAGAAACTTGATGAGAAACCAAATAAAATCCACTGGAAAAAAATGCGGCCGAAAAAAAAAGGAACAGCTGGTTCTAACCTTTAGAGAGTCGAAAAAAAAGTCGAGCAGACGAGACTCTTTTAAGGCAGGAACACTTTTTCATTAGGCTACATCAAAAAATGTCGTAAATAAGAAAACTCAATTTAGAGAAAAAAGAGTGAAAAAAAATCGAGAAATGTAGGAACTGTCCACTTCGACCTTTTCACGCTGGCTATTTGCTACGAACTGTGAAACATAACGACTCCTATGTGCCTTCTGCTTGAAACACTGTAGCTTCAATATATGCGACCTATAGTTAATGAAAAAATATGACACTATTTTCATAGAAAAGATGTTTTCTATGAAAAGCTTCTGTGGTGCGATTGTAAAAGGTCATAATTATTGAGAGTAGGAAATGAAAAATGTATATAATCTGATCAGTGATAATGCAACAAATAACATTTGCTATTTTTTAGTAAATATTCATTAAAATGTGATCTATTACAGCGTGTTTATCGTATTTCCTTTTTTAAATGGGAACACTCTTTTGTAAGCTTCAAAGAGAAGTAGAGGTATACAATAATGTGTAATGTAATTAAGGCTGATTTAATTCAATGACATTGTAGCGATAAATTTTCTTGAGAAAATAATTGTCTTTCCAGATAACGTTCCTCTTGTTATTTTAAACGAATTGAGATGTATAATGGCAATGTCCATCGCAGAAAATATTCTTCTGTGGAAAGCCAATAACAGTGTACAAAAATAATGGCGCAGTCGTCTTTCACCTGAGTTTCCTTAAATGGCAGATTTATAATGGCTTTGAATTCTCTTCTAAAATCAATTCCTAGTTGTCTAAATAAAAGTTAAAACCTTTTAAGAGTAGTCAAGAAATCTTCTACGCGCAATACTAAACATTGCTTTCGTACAAATCAGGTATTAGGGTTCTAATCACATAAATGTTGCATTAAAAGTCATTACTTAAAAACTATGGTGGTTAATTAATAACCTAAATGCATTATCTTAATAGTCAAAATAGCGTTTTCCAAACATTCCGCAACGAGTAGAATGTTTATCTAAAGGTAGCTAAAATTTTTAATCCAATAAGATGAAATCTCCGTTCGCGAACATGGCGTCATTATTAGAACGTCAAGCACCACATAATCAATTGATGCAGTCTGGCCAAAAACCTATTTATTTGTCTAGTCATCTTGTTTTTATGACTATTTACAATATCATATTTTGCATGATTAATCATTTCTATGCACGCTTTCAATGGAAGTTTGTACTTGTCTACTGCTACTATCTTATATTCACTGTGCTGTAGCCTAACAAGTCTAGATATAGCATTTGACTCCATATTATTAAAATTATAGGTTTCATTTATGAGCCCTTATCAGGCGCGTTTGAAAAATCTTCAAAATCTTTTTCTTCATATTCAATCCTAAAATTCTGGAAAGCTCAAGAAATGATTTCTCTTTGCATCGCCGGAAAGAAGTGGGACCATGTGTGTTTGTTAAATTAGATGGTCTCTCCGGGACGATATGCCCTAGCCTCAAGGGCCTTCCAGACGAAACAAAGACATTGTTAGCCTTCCTTCTAGTCCTGACTACCTTGGAATTGGGATGTAAACGCTTATTTGGCAGCGGGATTGAACAAGAATATTAGCGCCCACGGGTTGTTCCCCGGGATGGAATAAATAAGAGTCAAGTCTCTGAGATCTTTGGAGAGTAGTCGAAAGGATCCATAGAAAGGAAAACAACGGACGGAAAGAGGACAATATTTCGCATTAAAACGACGAGGGTGTGTTAGGTTGGGAGAGAAGATTTGGGAGAGGGGAAAAAATGAGAGGGTGGATAAAAGGAGGGATTGGGAGATGTGGGGGCGGGGGATGGAAAAGTGAAAGGTCCAGCATCTGGAGTCCGGCCTGGGGGTAATTTGCCGCGGGTTGGAAGGGGGAAATGGACGGGGTTGAGGAACGGGTGGTCCTAGTTGTGCCTGGTAAGGGTAGAAGACTGAGGTGGGGAGTACTTTGAAGTGCGGGAGGAGCGGGAGACGGAGCGAAGGGGTGTGGCCACGCGAGAATCGCCCTGGGACTCGTTCCTGAGCACCCACACCACCCACGCGAAAATCTACCAGGAATAGCAAGACGCCCACCACCATTTACCCGCCCTCACTTCCAGGGAGGGGGAGTTTAGGAAGTGGGGGGGGGGGCTCAAAAACATTCTCCTAATGCCCAACCCTTCCTACTCTCCTCCCCCTCCTCTTTAGGCTCCTACGGTCACTAATGCAATAACATGCTCAGTAAAAACGAAGGTTGAAATTAAAGCGAGGGCAGGTGCTGTTTATTGTCCCCGACATCGCTTATGATATTTTTTCATTTTGTGTATTTTTTCAAAAAGGTTTTCATTGTTTTTTACTCCTCTCGCTAGGGATGGTTATGGAGGGAGCCCATTTTGTGGCCTACGTGGGGATGTGCTTTATTGAGGTGGGGTTGAGGCAAGGAGGGCTGGTCCAGTTGGAGCTGGATTCGGGTGCAGGGATATAGGGATGGAGGGAGGGGGTTGACTTCGGCGGCAGTCCGTGGCATGGTAAATAATGTAACCCAAGTCTCTGGATTGAAGGCAAGGGTCCAAATACAGATGACTCTACCCTGGTTCCGGATGATAATTAGAACCCGAGCTCTTCATATTAAGGGGGATATAGGGTATCCAAATGAAATACAAATGAGAGCGGAATTAATGATACTTGGAATTACTAGAACAGGCCATTAGCGTAATTTTTTCCGTGATAACCCGCGTACGTGCGGAATTTTTGTTCATAATTTAAAGTTATCCCTTCTTCTTTTGGGCGCATTAGGTTGTCATCATTTAATGATTGTCGTCAGCAAACATTTGAGGGAAGGGAAACAGGAAAAAACTTTTGTAGCAATTAGCTTGGACCTTTCGAAAGTTTTTAGGCTAATTGGCTCGGATTTTTTTCGACGGCTCTGATTTGTAGATTTCCCATGCTAGCATTTTGCTATATTGACATTATTCGTATGAATTTGAGGGTATTAACTGGTAAATTTTGATTTGATTGATCGATAAATTTTGATTGATAAATTTTGATCGCATTTGTTGCTGATTTTTGTCATGCGTGTAGAGAAAGGAATCTAATTCATTGTTCGTAGCACGTTTGATGAAGAGCGATTTTTTATCTTTTACAATCTTTACATTAATGTTTCACCTCTTGTCATATACATTTTAATACAAGTTTTTCTTTCTTTTCTCAATACATGAGTTTGAATAATTTTATACTATAATAACTTTAAAAAAATCATAAAGCAAAAAATGTTAGAATTTTCTCATTTTATTTTCCCTTTGAGAATATTGTATTAAAAAATATACGTAAACACCTAAATAGCATTAAGATATTAGTTGTTATGCTCATTGAAATGAAGTTATATAATTTATTTATTACCGTTAGCGCTTAAACTTATATTAAATAGCCAATTTACACCAATGTGAATCCTAGTTTCCTAAATGACAGAATAACAAAAACTATTACAACTTTTGCGTCAGTGCTATTCATGGCCCTATTGAAAACTGTAGAATAAGCTGTAAGCGACAGAGAAATCACTGATGTCATCCGTGGAGATGGCAGTCCAAGATACGCTGGTGCAGAAGCAACCGCGAGATGTGGATAAAAATCTGGGCACGAAAAAATCGAAAGTCCGCTCGGGAGGAGAAGAAATAAAACTCTCACACGTTCTCCCGGTCGTTTCCTAAGAATCGCTTGAGGTAGGAAACGGGTCACCCTCGTTCTGAAGCACGCCCTTCTTTCCACCATTCCCCGGCCAACCTGCGCAAATCTCACGCACCCATCCCTTCCACCGATCTCCCCTATCCCCAGCCCATCACATCTCGCTTGTTTCCATTTCCTCCGGAGCGGTGCTGCCACCTACATCCAAACCGCGCAATTTCCGCTCGAATCTTGAAGTGGGTTTGAGCAGTGCCCGGCCATCGCGCTTCCATGTCTCCTGCCTGCCGCGTCCCTCTTTCCTCTGTCTGCCTTGGATTCCGGGACAACTATTGAGGAGATATGGAAGATTGACGGGGATTCTTGGCTCTTTGGGGATGGTTTATTGGATGTATTCAGAGGGTGGTACTGACATGATGGGATGGCTGCATTTTAATCTTTTAGAATGGTTGGCTGAAAATAGCAAGTTCCCGAATGCAAGCATCCGCTGTACATATGAAACTCAAGGAAGGAGTTAAAAGTAGTTGTATTTCATTTTACCCTGTAGTTAGTAGATATTTTGGAGGTGGTGAGAACGACGGATGCACATTTAGGGGCGTGCAGTGTCAGTCAAACGTAGACGGCGATTGTGATGAACTGTAAGAGACCCAGTATGCAAATGTCGGCCATCCCCTGCTTTCGATGAATATCAACGAATACTTGTGTATATATTTTGCCTTCACACTTCAGGAGGCCTCATTTTATTTACCGTCGTGTCACAAAATCTATTAGGCTCCATTGCTCTTTGAGTTTATCAGATTCACTTACTTCGACTGCAATTGTGTAATAAGAGTCATACCTTAATTTAATCTTTTCCAATTCTGAATACTACAAAGATTTACTTAATTAATTTAATACTATTTTTATTCTCGTGACAATGCATAAAAATTTATATTTTGGGTGTCTTTATATCCTCCATCTTCTATGACCATGTTTCCCAGCCGTATATATATATATATATATATATATATATATATATATATATATATATATATATATATATATATATATATATATATATATATATATATATATATAAACCATAAACACAGTAATCAACCCAAAGGTCGGCTTGGTAGGTGATGGTAGAGTTCACCTAATGCTAAGCCCGATGGCGTGTGGAATTCACACATCAGGGTAGCAGGGGCCAGTGCCAGTTTCCCAGGAAGATCTGGTGCCCGTAAAATAATCAGCTTGGGTGAAGCTGTAGGTCCCCAGGGTGGCTTCCCACGGAATCGAACCTCCCTCCCCTCCGGTCAGTAGTCCAAAGCTATACCCCTGGACTACCGCGTATATTAATAAATAAATATATATAGTAGCGGTAGTCCAGGGGGTAGAGCATTGGACTATTGACCAGAGGCTCCCGGGTTTGATTCCCGGGTAAATCTATGGGCACCTGCAGGTCTACCGAAGCTATGGGACTTTAAGGGTACCAGACCAGTATATTCCCTTTTATTATATATATATATATATATATATATATATATATATATATATATATATATATATATATATATATATATATATATATGATGCAAAGATATTGGAAGAGAATTAATTTTTTCAGATTTTTA
This sequence comes from Hetaerina americana, assembly GCF_022747635.1. NCBI lineage: Eukaryota > Metazoa > Arthropoda > Insecta > Odonata > Calopterygidae > Hetaerina > Hetaerina americana. The sequence continues at coordinate 56,382,373 of NW_027287538.1, forward strand.
TCTTCTTTTCGATAGTAGAATTATCGTCCATCTCGAAGTTCGTTCATGGGAGCTTGAGAAAACCTATCAATAGAGGAATAACCAGACCTTTTGGAAGACGAGCCGGTCATTTGTCAAAGCGGCTGGTTTAGTTTTTCTCGTGAAATCTGTTCAAGTAACTGGTGTGTGATATAAATTCCATACAAATAAAGAGTAATTAAGAGTTATGAAAGATGTCACGGAGCGAAGACGCTCAAGATGTAAATTAATGTAATTTCCATGCGATTACCATGGCGAAATAATAGTGAACCGTAAAGCAATTGCTGTCTAGCTGATTCAATAAGAGTCAGTAGCATTTAATCATTTGACAAATTAACTAGCGCTAATTGGTTATATCTATTATTTTTATCTTATTTGCTTCCAAGCTCTTCCTGTCTTAAACAGCATCCCTAATATATTAATAACGATTTACTTTTAATAAGTTATATTTTCTTTCATTAATTCATTTAAATTACTCGTTTATGCTTCTTTAGTCTTCTTCTTTAATAATAATTGTATTCATGTTGAATATACTAGTTAATGCCCTACTCTTTTCCGGAAAATTTTTCCGCAACATTGCTGTTCTGATGCATGACTACACAATCAATATAATCAACCTATACCCTTAAGTTATTCATACTACAGTAGGGAAAGATTCTCTTTGATCTCATCCGTATTCAATTTACCTGTGTGATGCCTATTATGCCCGAAATATTCCCTTAATATTTATGTATATATTTATAAGAACGTTAAAATTCAAAATGATTTTACGCTGATGTCATGCTTAAGTTATGTACATTATATTTGGAACCGACGCCCTCCGATTTCAAAGAATATATTTTGGCATTTCGCATGTTTTTCATGCCGATTCTTTCGCAGCGTATGGCTTAGTAATTGTTTTTTCACGTGGTATTTTGTTTATATACATTCCTCCCTAGTCCCCTATATGTTTATAGCATTATTTTTTTGTTTGCTTTCTCATTGTGGAAACTATTTTATAACCACTTCTCCGTTGAAGTTTTGGCAGTCGTTTTTCGTTAACATCATGATGGTGTACATAACACATGCTACCTAATGTAACAATAACCTGTGCAAGTACTCGTATTACCACGCCATTTGACAAAAAACATTCATTTGAATGCTATAGCTCCGAAGGAGGGAAGTATTTTTAATTTTTATTAATACACAATTTAATTGTATAGGGTAAGGTTCCATTAAAAAGATCCCCTTAAAAGTTGAGATTCATGTTTTTGTAAATTTCTGGGTTTATTAACGTAAAGACTTTTAACTACTTGATAGATAATACCAGGTCACACTTAAGGTTATCTTGTTAACTTGCGAAAAAAGTTCTCATGTATTTTTTACCGTATTATGATATATTGGCATTCATAGGATTTAATTGCTTCATATACGCCCATTAGAGTGCAGGATGCTTTTTGGATGATACCTTTCCCATAGCTTCTTATCGTGGAGCGTATTGCTGTAACTTTTATTTTCTAGAATAGTTAAATTCCTAAAAGCGCTTGCCTTTCTTCATTATTGTTTTTCTCCAATGGCCATAATTGCGGTTAAAGGCTCTTATCATATGAGTGAACTTGAATATTTCGCGTAACATAAAGACGGTATGGACACATGTGTAGTGTAGTCATAAGCAGTAATTTATTTCAGAGAGCTCATTCCATTTGATGGTTTTATATGAGTCGAATGGCTCTTGCAATAAGTCTTTGCCTTTAATTCCAATTCTTTTAAGCTAATTTTTAAAAGCTCAAAACATTCCCGACTTATTAATTTGTATATTTTATGTAAATATTAACTAATACATTCGTGAAAATCAAATGAGACTTTGGAGAGAGTATGACACCGTATTATGGTTAAGGCATAATTAGTATTACCTGCGTTTAATTTATTTCTTCTCCCGTTTTTTCGTTGATTATGTTTTTATTTGAACTAGTATATAATTGAAATTTAATAGCGGTAACTATAAAAGTGGAGGAGAAATGCCGTTAAAAGTACAGCATACAGGTATGAAACAAAACGGTTGATTCAGAAATACTGTGGAATTTTTCACTTTGGCATTAGTGATATAATCTTTTCAGCTTGTGAATTGATGCCTATTTATCTTTCATGAATTAGAATTGCCTCTGGAAAACCATTGGTATATTCATAAAAGATAAAATAATATTTTTTAATGTCCGTATCATTTGGTGTTTGTGACTCAAAAATAAAATAGATTTGCTTATCCACTACCGTAGGCAACTTGATTCAAATGTTTTGATTTTTTTCTCTTGTTCTTAAGAACGCTTGTTGATAAACAAGAAATAAGTTATTATAAGTACTTCATCAAGCTTCTAGAATTTTAATGAGTCAAATTATGCATTAGAACAGTTTTCAAAATTAAAAGAAAATGTCTTTAGCTCTTTGCTTAATGGATACCTTCAAATGAATTTATATTTACGAGTCTAATATATTACTGAAGTATTACTCTACACTCGTGGAATAGCTAGAATTGCAAAATTATTAGCATATACTTTGATTCACGAGAGTGAAATCTATATCTCTTGATATTTTACACTCATTTGTATTATGTGAAAAATGTGAAAAATTTATCCCGAAAATTGGTGATAAAATTCTTATTTCATTTGTTGAGTAAATACGTATTCAAACAAACAGTGTTCTTCATCAACATATTTAAGGGAAGAGCCTCGTCGGTACTGACGACATCCTCTGTTGTAGTTTTTTCTATACTTAATATGCTGTAAAACCCATACTGTTTGTCATGTCATCCAGGAATTTCTCTTCTCTCCTTTCTCTTCCCTAATTTTATTTTCTCAAATTTGTAATGCCTCCAGTATATTTATTTTCCATTTTTGAAACGCTTTTTTCAATGTTTCTTCTCCCTAACTTGACTTGAAACATTCTTCTTAATAATATATGTACAAAATACCATATAATAACTTATTACTTAACTTAAGATACATAAAAAATTATATACATTATATATATATATATATATATATATATATATATATATATATATATATATATATATATATATATATATAATTATATATATATATATATATATAATTATATATATATATATATAATTTTATATATATATATATATATATATATATAATTATATATATATATATCTAAATGTATAAAAGCTAAATATTATATATATATATATATATATATATATATATATATATATATATATATATATAATATTTAGCTTTTATACATTTAGATATATATATAGCGTGGAGAAACCGCTAATCAACGTTTTGGGAGATAGTTGCCGATTTCGTTGCTCCGCGTGAAACCTGTTATTACTGGAAGGAGACCGGAGTGGTGTGCAATATTAATGTGTTATGCTGTTTCCGCTTCGTGCACCTACAACTGGGGATCTTCTGCCGCCGAAGGAATTCTCGAGAACTCTGCAATTCCCAAGTTAAGCCGAGATAGTTCCTCGGTGCTATTTGCCGCGGTGCTTCCGTAGCGGGGACGAGAAAATACATAATGTATTCGCATGGGCATACATTTCATAAATGAGCAAGGGTATGGGAAGAGAGTGCCAGTTTTCTTCTCAAATGCACCAATCCAGCGTATATCTTCGCGGATCGTAGGATTTATCGAAGAAACGGTCTGGATTTTTCCATTTTACTCAAAAGATATTCAATATGAAAGCACCTTTTTACTTGTCTCCCTGTGTGAAGTTCAATGAAGGTGGATTACCAAAAATTTAAAGCCCAAAACAATCAAATATTTTACCAAATTGGTCAAAAATGCAAATTAGGCAAGTTTTCCATGCCCAGAGATTGTTTTAATCAAATGATCTAAAAATATGATCATGGTTGATACTTTTTCCCATTTAATAAAAATTTACATATTAAAAGGAATATAATTCAAAATTCACAATTGAGTTCCAAGTATTTCCCTTTGTCAAGTTATTGGATTTGTTATTTTTACGTGGTCGTTTATCCCAAACACACGTATATTCCCTATAATAATTTTAGAAATGGCCATGCCTCTAGGCAACCTTTCTCTCTCCAATAAAAGTTGATTTTCTTCCGTTGGTGACACAATACACTGACTTGGCCCGCCTTCCAAGGGAACTTCTCTATCTTGTTTCTCTCTTTATTATTTTCCCGCCTGAAATTTCTAATTCCATTCCTTCGTCGCACATTGGAGTTATCTAAAACTCCAGGGAGGGGGGCAATTATTGATAAGGAAGTGTTTTGCGATTCTCTGCAAATTTCAGGATTAGCAGTCGCGCAACGGGAAACGAACCCACTCAAGGGCCATGTCGGTTCCGTCTACCCTCTCCAGGGTATTCCATTTCCTCACCCCCTGACCCCCTTTGCCTTTTTCTTACTCGGTGCAGTCCTTCCGAATGCGAACCCACACTCCCTCATCTCCACCTCGAACAAAAGGGCTCTAAATGCACTCTTGGCAAACGAGGCCCTGAGCGTGGGATCCTCTAAGGACCCTTCCTCCTCAACCTCGCTCCCTCTATCAAGGTCTCCCTGTCTCCGTGCTCGTAATGGTCTCCCGTTCGCCCGCGTCGTCCTCCCATCTTCATTCCGAGAATCCGGCGTCATTCTTCCGCCTCGGCCTTCGGAGGAAGGTGTGCGAACGGTCGCGGAAATGAGGAAGGGGGGTGAGAAACTGCGAGGGTCTTGTGTGAGCTGCATGTTTACCGTCTCGTGGGAATTGTTGTGAAGAGGCCCCGAAGGGGTGTCGTGGAGGTGGGATGCTCCCCTCTCCGAGGACCCTTCGTCCTAATGACGCTCCCTCTCCCTTAACCATCATCCTCTGACCTCTCTACATTTACACCTCTTTCGATTCATCACATTATATTTTTACTTACGTTTGGAATCCTCATCATTTCGTAGAAGTTAATAGATGTACTTTTTATTGATAAGTTATACGCTAACACGAGTAATTGTTATGCATACATTGAGTTAAAAATACATTGAAGCGTCTCGTATTTCATTGGAAAAAATATATTGGTGGGGGTTATGTGGAAAAGCAGAAAGAGGTACGAAAAGTACTATGCAGTAAATGGATATATTCCTTGCTCTTTTGCGCTAAGGTATTACTTCTTTTCAATTTCTCGTTCTTGATTTCCAGTTTTCTTCTCTATGCTCTCTCAAATGCGCATGTATTTCTCACCGAATAATATCAGTACATCTGCTCACTAGGTGCTCTTCAGTTATCCGCGACTGTGCACTTTATCTTCCTATTCTGTGGTTCCTCTCCATTTTTAATTTACGTTTCGTGAGCTCTTGGTAACCTTAATTTGCATTTTTATCATCTTTACCGCACTGAGTGAGGTACAGATCATTAAACTCCATTAATTTAGCTTGATAATGCTATGACGGTGTGGTGTGGAGTTATAAGTATTTCAGACGTAGGAATAGAAATCGTGCCAATTCGAAGATCTTTTAGGTGCGATTCAAAGAATAAGAGTATTCATATAATCTGAAAAGTACCCATAATGACATGCATAAATGTGTATATTCAAATAAAATTCAGTGTGAATATCTCATAATTCCACCATGAAAGTTTTTTTTAGGTCTGTAAGTGTTTGCACATTAAGTATATGCCAATTTGTAAAACTTTATCCCCGTTTTCATCATCATCTCTTATTTCCAAAATCGCGACCGTCTTCGCACTTATTCTAAGCACAACTTAATATGACCAATACCAATATAATCGGCCACTGGAAATTAAACCAATTGGTTTCTATGTCCTACAATATTAAAAGATCATATCACGCAACTCTGGTTCCAAATCATTTGAGACCTACGAGGTAAGCTACATACATTGAGTGTCATTTATGCAAGCTAAATTATTTTAATTCCAAGTGCTTGATCAGCCTTTGGTGGAGTACCTGTATCAGAAATCGTATTAGTCCAGTTTGAACAAATAGGATATTTTGATGTAACTTTGAAATTTTATAAGTAATTCATAACGGGAAGTTTTTTCTCCTAGGCTATCCTGAAATATATGGCATTTACAATTATAGGAAATGTGTTTTGTCTGAGCTACGCCAAGTAGTGCAGGCGAATCGGGAGAATTTTATTAACATTGGCTAGTTAATCAGTCGGATCCATCTGTTTCCTGTTCTTTTAAATCCGTCATTTGTGGCTTTCCGCAGATGAATAAAATTGCCTGCACCATTTGAAATTAAAACTGACTACTCAGGCCTACGCCAGCATCTCTCCAGTGCTTACTTCTTTCGCCAAAGCTTAAAAAACTTTGTGAGGTATTGCTTTTTTGCCCGAGACTGTTGCCGCGATAGCCGGCTGGTCCAGTGCCCCTCATGATCGTGGACTGAATCCCGCCAGGGAATGAATTACATGTTAATACGAAATGGTATTTCTGATCTTATTTTACGATATGTAATTGCCATACCCATCAAGGCAATCCCAATCATTACTTAGAGAGTTCCACCAGGCTCATAAAAATAGTAACAACAAATTGGTTGGCTAATTGAAGACTGTGGGGGTTTAATACTCGAATTTAGGAAATTATTGACTTAAATATATGGTAAAAATTTGAAATTTTAAGGGGATATCGTTGAGCATAGGCGGCCGGTGAAATAATTACGATTATTGCAAACATCAATTTAGAAGGAGTACGTCAGTAATCAGTAATTCTATTAATAGCTACCAATATGATAAAAAAGAGAATATTATTTAAAAGTGTTGGCAAACCAAAATTATTAGCGTTCTGAAGAGTCACAAACGCTTCTATTGAAAAAAAATGGCAATTTACTGTTAAAGTAAACTATATTTATTAATCTTACCACGAGTCTTCTGTAATTTTAAGTGCTCATTTTTCGTAACTCACTCCTACCCCAAGAAAATATCATCAACGAAAATATATCAAGTGTTGATCTTTTCATGCCAAACATTAAATACGAGTACATCTCTGCCTTCACACACACTTTGCACTTCATCCTTATTTATCAAAGTTTTTATCACTGTTTTTGCTCAGCATAAAATGAAGTCTCAGGCAAGTAGGTATGGCTAACTTGGGAGTAGACGAACTCCTTCAGGAGCCATCGTCAAGAGAAGATTTATCTTTTAAGACCTAGTGTTGGCGACGCTGGTTTCACACGTGCACAATGAGAATAAATTACTTCTGAATGTACCCCTGACTGTGGGTCACATCACACTATTAGAGCAAGACTTGTATAATTGAATGGAAATAAAAATTCTCAAAAATATCCTTAGAAAAGAATTCAATTGCGATTGTCAATTTTTAAAGCGCTTTTCTTAATGCTGCCTGAGTTTAAAATTTTAAACATCATCTTGCAGATGTAAAATAATTTAATTATATCACAGATTACGCTAAAACCGATTGACATAATTTGTCTGTCCCTCAAAAATTCATCATTAAACACATTGAATTTCTGATGAAAATGTGCTACCTTGTTTCACATTATTCCCCATACAACCAGTCTTCCTTGTATTCCAATACTCGACTGACTTTTTTCACTCACTACCTAATTGGCATTCAATAGCACATTGTTCATTTTATAAACTGGCAGTATGGTTGACAGATTTCCTACATTTGCCCTACTATTTCCGGTTACTCCTATTCTATCCTTATTTTTCATTACTATTCTTCCTTCTCTAAACATCATTGTTCGAGATCGTACTCGTGCATTCTATTTCAGGCTTTCTTAACTTCTGCTTTCATAGCACTTTTTCAAGGCAACCAAGGAAAACTTTTCCCGTTTTTATTACATTCGGTATCACAATTTCCTGATCACAATTTTTTACAACAATTTCAGCATATTCAGAACTGATACTTTTAAATTATTCCATACTTCAATATATATATTATATATATAAAATTAATATTGCTATTATTATCACCTTTTCATTGTCATGAAAGACTAGTGAATATATCATTAGGCTGCTGACCGGAGAACATATATTCGATAACCAATAGCGTGTCTGGGAACCATCAGCTTTTCCCAGGCCGGGCGATATCTAGGGTCTCCGTGGAAAACGTGGGCGGCACCGGGAAGAACTTTGGCCCCCTTGCCCCAATTCTAAAATTCATATGCCATTGAGTGAACAGGTCTCGAACCTATCCTACGAACACTTAACTTGAATACTGTAATTACCCTTGACCAGACATTGAAATGTAATGACTAATGCTTAAAGCAATTGTGTATTTAAGACAGGTAATCTTTTACTTTAACCTCACTACACAAACTATAAAATTATCATATTTTGGGGAACACCAAAAGATATTATACGCATTAAACGATATTATTCCATCCCACACATACTGAGCATTTTTTCAGCAGGATCGCACTAAGTCTGATTATAAAATATAAAATCTCCATCACCAATTAAAAATACATTACAAGCGTTGAATTTTGGTTTTATCTGTATGTAAGTTATTCATTCATATCATAATTATTTAATCCCTCAATATTAATGCCATTCCATTCACGCCACGCAATTCCAGGTGTATGGGTCCATGTAACATTGTCACGCCGTCTTTTAATGGACCTCCCTTATTTGAGGTACGTCGTCAGTCATTGCTTGTGTTTTCAAAACAAATTGACGTACAAGTGAATAGTACAAAGAGTATATGTTTACTATGTACAATATGTAGGTCTTCAAGGATGTAAAACAAGTATAACTCGGTAACTTAAAGCAAAGTCTCCCCCTGAACTTGTAGGCTCTTCAGGAGGTGAATATAAATGATTACCGCTGGTACGCTTGTAACTTCATAATTAAAAATTAAGAGAATTTATATGTCGAGATAGATTTGTTCTGGAAGTCAAGGTACTTTTTACGAATAGAACCCAAAACTCTGGCACCTCAGCAGCAAAACTTTTCCCACCGTGTGAGTTGAATGAGTTTGAAAAATCAGATAATCGGTTCTATATATTGAACTTTTGCTCGGTAATATATATTCTGTATTATATTAAAAATAGTTATACAGGATGAGCATTTAATAAAATTTGAAATTTAAACAATTATCGCAATATATATTTATATTAAATACAAATTAATTTGAAAAAATCGAATTTGAATGTTTAGGAAAAAAATGGCAAAAAGAAATCCACATAATAAACGGATAGCGTTATCACCAGTAATTGAATAAATTAGTATTTTTCTCACGAATCGGCATATCTTCCGTAATAAACAGCAGATTCAGAAAATTATTAAAGTAGTTGAATGTATGATGCATATTTATTCATTCTGTTTACTTATCAAATCCTTCTCGGTCTACTATAATTTTCAGCTTTTTTAGGGGGTCTTAGAAATTAGGCCCTCTGATCCAAATGTCTTCTCATTCTTTAGTGATATCGTCGTGGTGAAAGACTAAGATCGGTAGGAAATTTGAAATTATATGGTTTTCGGAAGTGCTGATATGTATATAGAGCCATTGCCCTTTCTTGAAATAGAAATTTCCTTAGTAGACTAGAGCGGGTCCAATTATCATAAGAATCTTTATTCAATTATGTCTGTGTACCACAATCACTATTATTGCTAACTTCTTTTTTCTCATTGACAATGTTCCTCCTCAAAGTAGGAAATTATTCAGGGATTAGTTGCTTTGCATGACGTCAATCTCTATTAATTAATTATATATATATATATATATATATATATGTATGTGTCCCTCCCCGGACTACAACCTTGACGTGGTGGAAGGGCTTGTGCGTTCCGATGACCCCTAGAGCTGTGCTGGCGGGAGTAATAATTATTGCTCCTGGTAGGGTCACCCATGCCAGATAGGTCGAAGGTTAGGAGCCAGACGAAAGGTAGTCCACGCAGTGTCTGTTCCTCAGTGAGGCGGCTGCAATGGCGTCTGACCCCAGTGGGGCGGCCAGTAAGTGATGGTGTCACGTTAAAAACACTATTGAGGAAGGCAACGGGAAACCACCTCAATTATCATTCCCTAGAAAAATATGATGGACAATAGAGATATTTTGAGTCCTGGCATACACGGGGCTCGGCTCAATCGGCCGTGTGTCGTGCCCGGTAGCGGGGGAGGCAAGGCTTCCGCAGTCGTCATCCAACGAAACCCATGCAAGGGAACACCAACAGTAGGACAGAAGACGCAGGAAAAGACAACCATATCAGCTCGGATTGAAACTTGGAATGTTTGAACAATGTTTGGTATAGGAATTTTAGAAAATATTAAGCAAAGATGGAAAGAGAAAATGTTGATATTTTAGGCTTATACGAGTTGAGATGGAAGTATAGAGGGTATTACTGGACATATATTGCCGACCCCGGTGGCGGCGGGGTAACGTCCTCGTCTGCCATTCCAAGGGTCGCGGGTTCGATTCCCGCCTAGGTGAGTTTTCCTCCACCTAGGGCTTGGGTGTTTGTAAATGTGTCCATCTTCTGCCGACCCCGGTGGCGGCGGGGTGACGTCCTCGTCTTCCATTCCAAGGGTCGCGGGTTCGATTCCCGCCTGGGTGAGTTTCCCTCCATCTAGGGCTTGGGTGTTTGTAAATGTGATCATTGTTATCGTTGTTAACAGTTCGATGTAAAGGCCAAAATGCGCTGTTTTCGGACTAATTCTGAATAAATAAATAAAATAAATAAATAAATAAATATAATTATAGAATAATGTACAGCGGCGGGGACGAGAGCCAGCGAGGGGTTGCCATAGTATTAAATAAAGAGGTAGGAAGAAGCGTAGTCAACATAGAGCAGGTAACGGATAGAATACTACTAGTGGAGATAAAAGCAGAACCGACGAACTTAGTTATTATTCAGGTATACATGCCACCGAGCAACCATAAGGAAGAAGAGGTCGATAAGATATACGATCAGTTAGAGGACATGATCGCGTGTGTTCCTGCAGGGAAACATTTGATAGTGATGGGGGATTGGAATGCGACGGTAGGCGATGGAAGAGATGGTGATGAGGTGGGCGACTACGGTTTGGGCACGAGGAATGACCGCGGGGAGAAAGCAGTTGAGTTCTGCAGGAGACAGGGGTTAGTCATCACCAACACTTGGTTTAGACACCACAAAAGACGCAGGTATACATGGAAAATGCCAGGTGACTCAGGAAGATATCAGCTAGATTATATCCTGGTTAGACACAGGTTTAGGAATAGTGTGATAAATTCCCACAGCTTTCCGGGAGCGGATGCGGACTCAGACCACAATTTAGTTGTTATGAAATGTAGCGTACGTTTCAAAAAGATAAGGAAGGGGCGGCGAGTTAGAAAATGGAATGTAGAAGCATTAAATGGGTTGAAAAGGAAGGAATACAAACAGGCGGTAGAGAAAATCATGGAGGATGGTAAAGGGCTTATTACTATCGAAGAAAAATGGGAAATGATCAAAAAAGGGTTGTCTAAAGCCGCAAAAGACACTATTGGAACCGTTAACGCTAAAAGGACTAGGAAACCATGGATCACGGATGAGATGATTACAAAGATGGATGAGCGGCGAAAATGGAAGAATATAAATACAGAATTAGGCAAAATGAAGTACAAAGAATTGAACAATAAATTGAGGCGGGCAACAAATAAGGCAAAAGACGCATGGTGGAAGACGCAGTGCGAGGATATGGAAAGTCTCCAGAGGAAGGGTGAAATCGGTGCGCTGTACAGCAAAGTTAAATCGTTATCGGGAAGTAAGAAAGGAAGAACTATGCTAATAGTTAGAGATAAGGCGGGTAAGGTAATAGTTGACGCAGGAAAGATCCAAGAGAGATGGAAGGAGTATATAGAAGAACTGTATAGTAAAGAACTCAGACCAACACAGTTAGACATTGAAAAAGAAAATGACGTAGAGAAAGACAGCTTAGGTCCAGGCATACTAGACAATGAGATAGAAAGGACATTAAGGGAGATGAAACTAAATAAGGCCGTGGGGGTAGATAACATTCCCGTGGAACTTTTAAAATGCTTAGGAAAATGTGGGAGGAAGAGGCTATATGGGCTGATCCGTAGCATTTATGAGGAGGGAACCTGGCCGGAAGACTTTGTGAGAGCAGTTTTAGTTCCGATTCCGAAAAAGGTAAAGGCTGCATCATGTGAGGACTATAGGACAATTAGTTTGATAACCCACGCAGCAAAAGTTGTTCTCAGGATCATAAACAAAAGGATAGAGAGTAGGGCAAATGATTACTTAGGGGATGATCAGTTTGGGTTTAGGAAGGGGAGAGGTACGCGTGATGCCATTGCAGTAATGAGATTATTAATCGAGAGGAATATAGAACACAACCAGGAGGTATTTGCCTGTTTCGTAGATTTCGAAAAAGCGTTTGATAGAGTGAATTGGGAAAAACTAATGAGTATTCTGCAGAAAATAGGAATAGATTGGAGGGAAAGGAGGCTAATCCGCAACCTGTACATGTCTCAGACTGCTCAGGTGCGGGTGGGAAACGGGGAGTCAGGATGGGCAGTGTTAGGAAGGGGTGTAAGGCAGGGTTGCCCATTATCACCGTTGCTGTTCAACCTGTATGCAGAGGAAATGATCAAAGAAGCATGGGAAGAACTAGAGGTAGGAATGAAAGTGGGCGGGGAATTCGTAAAATCAGTTAGGTTTGCTGATGACCAAGCTTTAGTTTGTCAGTCATCCAAGGGGCTGCAAGCATTGCTGAGTGAATTGGAAATTCAGTGCGACAGGTATGGGATGAGAATCAACATTAATAAAACAAAGGTTATGCGATTTTCTAGAAAGAAAAAGGCTAATCTTAACATTAAAGTAAGAGGGCAAAAACTAGAGCAGGTAGAACAGTTTACGTATCTCGGTAGTGTTTTGGACCAACACGGTCAAAGTAGTAGGGACGTAAGCAGAAGAATTGCGCTAGGCAAAGAGGCTTTCACGAGGAGGAGGGAGTTGATGACGGGGACTTTGAGTAAGGATGTTAAGAAAAGACTCGTAAAAACTTTGATATGGAGCGTAGCTATGTACGGCGCGGAAACGTGGTCATTGAAGCAGGAGGATAGACGTAGACTGGAGGCTTTTGAAATGTGGGTGTGGAGAAGAATGGAGAAGGTGAAATGGACCGAGAAGAAAACAAATGAGGAAGTACTTGGTATGGTGGGTGAAGAGAGGGGTTTGTTGGGAGCAATCCTATGGAGGCAGGAAAAGTGGATGAAGGGGGTGTTGACCGGCAGTGGGATGTTGAAGACTGTGATAGAGGGTAGAATGTTGGGCAAAAGAGGAAAGGGAAGGAACAGGATAGGGATGTTGGACGGGATGAAGGGCGGAAGAAAGTACTCAGACATGAAGAGGGACCTGGTGTAGAGTAGAATTTATGGTTGTGTTTTGTTAGTAGTCACAAAATATTTGTTTGGTAGTTGTGTCCATCGAAAAACCTACCTTAACCGGTAGATTACCTTAAAAAAAAAATATGTATGTGTGTGTGTGTGTATAATTATAATTATTAGGTAGTCCAGGGGGTAGAGCGTTGGACTACTGATCGGAATGTCCGAGGTTCGATTCCCGGGCAAGTCTCTGGGCACCTGCAGCTTCACCAAAGTGATTTTTCGGGTACCAGATCTTCCTGGGAAACCTTAACCGGCACAGGGAAAGGAAATAGGAAAGGAAGCCCCCTGATGTTTGAATTTCACACGCCGTGTGCCATCCATGCCATTTGGTAGGTGATGGTGTAGTACCATCACCTACCAAACCGACCTTCGGGTTGATATATATGTATACTTATATATATTCCGTCGTCGTAAACTCGGGACATTGGACGTAATAACTTGTCCATCTTACTGCAACGATAATTACATTTAACCGAGATCATGAGTGGACTCTCGAAGCAACCAACTCTTCTTCCGTGTTTTGTAGATTTATTAGTTTTTCGTCTATTAATTTGTGTATTTCAGTATAAAATTAACGCTAATTCGAATGATTTTGTTACTCAGTTGTAGCGGCGACTTCTCGCGATTTTCATCTGTTGCAGAAAAACCCGTTCTTCGGAAAGGACTCCTCTTTTCTCGCACTACCTCCAAAGTTGAGTTATTATTATTCGCCGCTCCGTTATGCTTATGTGGGAGGGGAATGTGGGGAGGCACCATTCACTGGAAACTTCACGCTTACCGATCCCGGGGTATATTCACCCTTCAACCCTGCCCTCCCCTTCGCCCTTCGCCAATCGCCCTTCCGGCTCCCACGTGCCCTTCTCTTAGCTCTTTTACCTTCTTACCCTTAGTTCCATCAGTCTCCGTGAGGCTAGGAATTGGAGAAAATAAAATTGGAGCGTATTCATCGTCGCACGTTCCCCCCTATCCCCTCTCACCTTTCCGCTGACTCCTCTCCCTGTCTACTCTTTCTGCATCCCTTTTCGTTTTCTTTTGTCTCCCAGCGCGACCTCATCCCTTCCCTTCAACGATAGTCGCATCCTCCGACGACCCTTCCCCCATGCCTTACGCGCTCTCCGGAATTAGTATTCAACGACAAAAGTCCTTTCCGAACTCTCCTTCCCGGCCCTGGGGACACACTCGGCGTCCTTTTGTTTCATCCTTCACAGGGAGCACACCAACCCATCTTCCATCTCACTATCTCCGCACCTTCCATAACTTCCCTAGCCCTCTTGTTTTGGTGAGACTTCGCCGAGGGTTTAAGGGCTTCATAGTTGTTTATATCTATTAGGCTGCCTATGCTAAAGGCAGTACTCTTTGTCGGAAGGAGTCTCGGTTTTCTTTGAGAAAACATTTGTTCTTGAAGTGTGCGAAGGAAAATGGGGCTCGATATCAATGAAATTATTTTACGGCGAGTTTATGTGATTCATAATGCAAGTAATCGATGATTGTCTTTTTACTTATTTCATCCGTTATGGGGACTGATAATACTCGTAAATGTGCCCGTGAGAAATAAGATCGGATTTTATTTTTACTTCTTGCTCTCAATCTTAATTTTCTGCTGCATTTACTTTCATATCGCTACCAATTTAAAAATTAAAAATCTAAACGATCGAATTGGACATGCCAGAGCATACACGTATATGTAAAACCCTACTCAGTATATATTACATGCATTTTATAAAGAAAAAGAAAATTTCAAGGTTTAGTCAAGGTAAAACTGTGTCGCAGATAAGGAAATATCATGTTATGCTAGTAAAACTTAAAAAAAAATAACAAAATCATAAAACTGTTGTTTCCTAGTCACCAGTGGACTATTAAATGTTAAGCAAACCCTGGCCCAAGGGGAATAGACTTGCGTCTCTGAATCAGCGGTTGTAGTGCTAAATTACGCCTCGCCTTCTTCGGACGAACCATTCCCCCCGCGAGGGTTGCAGGTCCTTCTGCCGGCGTCAGGTCTCTTGGGCCTCACCAGACGCGTTCGTACCTGCACCCATCGCCGAAATTTTATTTCCCGGGCGAGGGTTGCGACGAAGCAAAGGGTTAGGAGGATGAAGGGATGTTCCAAATGCTCTTAACATAGGACATCGCCATCGCACCACCTCTGGGAGGAATATTCCGTGCGTAAAATTCCGACTCCCTGACCACCTTCCCCCACCATTCTCTACCATTCCCACCCTTCTGAACACCAATTCCCTCCCTTTTTTGCTGCGAGAGATTTCTTTCATTTCCTACAGAAACTCCGTTCATTTCCTCCGAGTGCAACCCTTCCGGATCTGCTAAGGATTATTCAAAGCTCCCCCATCGCCACTCTGACCTCCTTCTCCCAGCGTTCCCCGTTTGCTTTCCGCCCCTCAAACGCGGGGATATTATTCCCCGTCCACCCCCCACCACTCACGAGCCAAAATCCCGGCTTTTCGCAGCATCTATTCTTCCCTCCCATTTCGTCCACGCATCCACGATATTAACCCCACCAGCGCCGTCCTGCCACCTACGTCGTCTCCTCTTGAACTAAAAACAGTCTACCTGATGCCTCTCTTTCCTCTCACTCCCCCCATCCTGAACGCCGCGCGCCGCAAAATCCTCTGGGGCTAAAAGCAGCGATTTGAGGCTGCATCTCCGAGGAGCTAAGTAAAGCTGGATAATTCTATTTCCCCTTCTCCGCCTTCCATGCAGGTTTAAAAAGGTTATCATGACGATGATGATGAGACTGCTAGTGGTGCCGTTTATTTTTTAGTCTCCTCCATGGCTTCATCTCTTGTTGCATTTCACTACCCCTTGTTAACCAACACTCACATAACTGTTGAAATGCAACAGTCGTGATTTTTTAGTTCTCTCGTTGGTGAAAACTCAATCAGCTCTGCCGTCCATGGGCACGCGAGGTTTAATAAGCTTTGCTATTTAGCGGATTGCGGCCCTTCTTGTTTTTATAATTGTGGTGTTGGGGTTGAGGAAGTGTAGGCTAAGTTGCGCGCTGCTCGAAATCACTACGCAAAGGTTTCGAGAATTTTTTACTATTTTTTTGTTTTTTGTACCTCGCTGGCATTTAGAGCATCCGGAACAAATGCAAAGCATGGGTTAGTGGCATCATTAGTAAATCCTACCGCTGAATCGGCATCGGACAGTGAATACTCATTGCCCCATCCAGCTTGCTCAATATCCCATCCACTTGGTCCGGAATTACGCAGAAGTCGTGAGGAGGAAATGTGTTTTGAAGTGAAAATTTCGAATACTTTCCTCCTCTTTCTAATGGTGTTCCATCTTAAATCCATATCGAATTGTATCAAATCAATAATGGCCATTTTGTCGAGCCAAATGCAAGTAAGATTATAATTTTTACAAAATACGATATCTTATAATAATGAAAGTATAAAGTGGTATTTGGAACCCAACCCGATCCCACTACCCCTTTTGAAATCTTTTTGAAAACAATGTTGTGGTTTTTAATACATTCATATATGCACATACGAGTACATATATATATATATATATACATATATATGTATGTATGTATGTACTCGTATGTACATGGGTGTGAATTTATATATAGGCTAGGCCAAGGGGTAGGAAACATGTACGAAAAAGTTTGGAGAACGTGAAAGAAAGAGCAATTAAGGACTAATTTTTTGTATCTTTTAGGGATGAATTTGGCCGGAATACTTTTTCAGATCCGTGTTAGTTCCAATCCCAAAAAAGTGAGAAGCAGCCTTTTGTTAGGACTTCAGCACAATAAGTTTGATTTCCCGCGGAGATAATAATATTGATAAAAGAAAGATAAGATGGGAAAGTGATTACTTCGAAGACATTCAGGATGCTTTTGTATGTATTTTAGATTTCGGAAAAGCATTTAATAAATCAAAATGGTTGGAATTAATATAGTATTGAAAGAAATAGGAGTAGACTGGAGGGCTAATTCGCAATCTGTGCATGTCTCAGACTTCTCTTGTGCGAGTGGTGGATGGAGAGTGCGCATGGGAGTATTGGAAGGACGATCAAGACAGAGGTGTCCATCATCACCTTGGCTATCCAACTTATGCGTGGAGGAAATAATTAAAGAGGAGAGGGGAGAGTAGGAAATGGGAATGAGAATGATATTCGCTGGGGAATTCATAAAATATATTAGGTTTGTGAATGATCAACATTCATTTTTTTAATCAGCAAAGGGATTACAAATTTTTATGAGCACATTGTAAAATCAGTGCGATAGGTATGGAATAATATTATATTTAAACAAAACAAAATTTATGAATTTTTTCAGCTAGGAAAAGATTAAATTAAATGTTAAAATGGGATTTCATAGCCTAGACTAGATAGAACAATTTACATATCGCAGGAGTGTTCTGTAGCTAAACGGTCAAAGTAGTTGGGACATAAGGCGATGAATGCATTAGGCAAAGAAGCTTACACTAAGAGGAGTGAATCGATGGCAGTAACTATGCTGAGAAAAGCCTCGTCAAAACTATGATAATGAACGTGATTTTGTGTGGCGTGGAATCATAGTAATTGAAGCTGAATGACAGACGTAGTTTGGAGCCATTTGAAAGTTGGGTTCGGAGAAAGATTGAAAAGCTTATGTGGATACAAATGAAAAGTAAGAGAGTGTATTGTTGGTTTAAATCCAAAGGAGACAGGAAAGATGGATGGATAGCATTTAGATTAGCGATTGAACAGAAAGACTGTGATTAGGAGGAAAATGTTCGATAAGCAAGGAAGAGATGTTGGGCGGAATGAAGGAAGAGAATACGTGGAATTGGAGAGGGTATTATTGTAGTGCTTGATGTTATATTGTGTTTTACAAGGAGAAGCAAGAAAATTGTCTCTAGACCGTTTGATAGCTTGTATCAATCCAAAATCTACCGTAACCAATACCGATTTTACCGATAGTAATATTATAATTACAATAATGGGAAATACTAAATATAAATAATTTAAATTTTACTCCTATTTAACGTAGTTATGAGTGAATTTTCATAATATGAATGAGCAATAATGCTGAATTTATCCATATTTCACTTTCCTGGAAAGATACTTAGTAACTAGAGTTCCAACAGATTTGAAGTTCTGAAATGAAACTAAACTTACTACGAATTACTCAGGGTTTCGGATCTCTGGAAGTTAAATATAAGCTTAAAAATCAACAAGTTAAAGGTTCTAACACATACTTCAGTATGCTGCAGAATTTTAGTGATTTTCTGTTTTGTACCTTTTTTCATTTGATGTACATATTTTTTTTTGGAGATTAATAATTCATCTATTTACCTTTCCCTAGTCTATCATGAAATTTCTTTACGTGTCCTGCTATCCATTTAATTAACCTGCCCTGTATCTTCCTCCCTCAAAATCGACTTTGAATCCAAATCACAGAAGTTTCAAGCCTTCCATTAGCCTTTTTCTGTATTCCTTTTGATGTACATCAATGAATTTAAAATTTTTTAAACTTTATTTTAATTTATCTCAAAGAACCAATTATTTTCGTGCACTAGCTTTCTGTTCGTGAATATCTCCTTATTTTAATGTTACGCTTGTTTTATTGTTCTTGTTACATTTAAAATTAACGCTCAAAAGTTTTTACGACCTTGAAATTTGGCTCATTATCCAGAGTAGTATAGAGATTTTTTTGTTTAATAATGGAAAAAATAATGTTAGGAAGCAAAATATTTCAACGCGATTTAACTAAGATAACCCACCTATTAACCCCCAGAAAGAGGAAAATATGCCTTTACATTCTCTAAATAAATTGAAATAGAAAGTAGTTATTTCACAGTCTCATTTTTTAGGTCATAGTTGTGTTAAACTATGACTATATTTATTTAAGAAGTAATGTATACTGTAGAAAATTGCCCAATAGTAAAAAGTTTAATTTGCCTTTGAATGGAAATAATAACTAAATTTGACGTTCTGTTAACTGATTAATGGGTTTTTGGCATTAATTAAATGTCAATTGTAATAGAAAAAAATTATAAAGTACGACCTGTCAATGGTTGTGAAACTTGTATGATTATGAAATACTTTTGAACATGCTCTTATTCTCCAAATACCTTTTGTTGAATTATATATCTAAGAATGTTTGAAATCACAAACTAAAGAAATAGAAACTCAATATCAATATTTTATTTCTGCGGTGTAAGTACTTATTTACTCGTGAATGCGAAATGGGAAATACTGTGCATGCATATAATTTCTTTACTATGTTTGATAAAATTGTATTCAATGTAATTAATTTTATTGTTTAACGCTTTCGTAATATACATATCTGTAATTTGGTCTATTAATAACACCAGTGTTTTAACCAACTGATTCTTTTTTTGCTTATAGTTCCCGCTGAAGTTGTGTGGGTGGTAAAGGGCAATGATGCCGAGTTACCCTGTGACATCAGACCTCCCAGAATAGACGACAGAGTGAACATGGTCCTGTGGTTCAAGGACAACGAAGGAATTCCTCTCTACAGGTAAGTCAATTTTAATAAGTTTCGTGCAAAATCCTTCAAATATTTGTTAAAACTGACACCTATATGAATGCCTTATCCTCGGTTATTGTCTACAATTTTTACTAGATTTTTACATTAGAGTCATGATGATACATTGAGCATGAACTACCATGGATATATATATATATATATATATATATATATATATATATATATATATATATATATATATATATATATATATATATATATATATATATATATATATTATAAAAAGCGTTAAGGAACATTTCATTCTTTGTAGGGTAGTGCGTAAAATGTTTGTCGTGTATAAAAATTAAAAAATATTCAATGAATTGTACTTGTTCAATATTCTTAAGTATGAACTTAAAATGATTAGTGACCCTTCAGCGGACTGCAACATTGGCGTGGTGGAAGAGCTATATTAGGGTACGACATTTGATTAATGATAAATTTATTTTAAATATGATATTTGTACTTGTTCTCTATTTGTATCTTTGTTGAACGACCAGATATCTAATTTTTAGATTTAATATATTTCTCCTAATCCATATTTGGTGGGTTATAATGCGGTGTAAGGCTCCCCATTATTTCTTTAAGATATGTGTGTATACATGCGTTTCTAAATATTTATTCCCCCGAATATTATAGGAATAACTTTTGAATTGGAGTGTAAATAAAAACATTTTGGGGTGGGGCTTATAAATTGAACATATTTTCTTTCTGCTCCTGTTGGCTTTCAAAATATATGTGCAGGTATATGTAGAATATGCTGTCTATGAGGGTATGCACAATGACAATAATTCTTTAGCTTATAATTGTTATAGTAAATATGAATTCATCTTGGTAGCTATTCACTTGAAGGTGAAATACTATTCAAGAGACCCATTCTTCTTTCTCAATGGCCGTCACATTCTCGTTAAATTCTTTGAATCCCTCTCTGGAAAATAGTATTTTATATTTTTTTATTTTCTTGAGTCCTAGCTTTCAAATCATTGAATTATATTGATGAATATAACTATTTCATTCCTCCGATTCCCTCTCCGCATCAAAATGTCTTCACGTTTTCCTTCATTCGTCAAATTGTATTTCTTTTCCATTTTCTTTATGGGGGTAACTTAATAAAATAATTAACATGCTTCATCGTATGAATCGTGGGAGACGTTACGATTACAATTACTACTGCTAGTGACTTACAGACAAGAAATAAATGATAATCCAAATTCATAATGAGTGCCTCTGTTAATTGAATATTTGTTTTCAGTTTAACTGAAAAACTAAACTACGAATTATTATCTCCATGCCAAACATTGAAATTTAATTGGTTAAGATTCACCTTGGATCACATTAGGGCCCTCATTAATAATCTTATTATGAGACAGCACCACCTCTTTGGCAACCCTTTGACATACGAATCATGCTTCCAACATGTATCTCCTAAGGTTTCCATTCAAAACTCCCACAAAGGTGGAAAGAATTCCCAATCCAACCGTTTACGACTAACTACACTTGCGTAATTTGAGGAGTAGGGGGGTAAAATGAGGGTTAAAACAACTGCAGAAGGAGGGAAGGGATGATGGTGAGTGTCGATCGAGGAGTTTATTAGGAAAGAGAGACGGGAGGACGATCATGTGAGTAGGTTTTTTGTCTTTGGGGTTTGACGAGCAGGGGAAGTGAGGTTTCACAGAAGAGGCACGTAAAAGAGAGCCACGTCAACTCACAAACCCCTACCCCTTTGCCTTCCCCTTTCAAAGAGCTTGGGGGGGTGTAAGAAGGAATCCCCGGGCAACGGTTGCTGAGGGAAGTAATGGCGACGGAGGCAATTCATTTCCTTAGCGAGTGGCCCGTGAAGTTGAGAGATAGAACGCGGGGTAGGGGCTGTCGGTTAGAATTTGGGTGGGGGGAAGATGAAGGGAGAGGAGGAAGTCGTGGCAGGAGAAAGGATGATTGGCTAGGACACCGTCAAGATCCACGTTAGTGAAGTCGAAGGTGTGCGCACGACGCGGATCGGTGGAATGCGTGGGCGAGTTAGATGGGAGCCATTTCGTTGCTTTCGAGAGAGGAGTGTAAGAGCATGAAAATGTTTATTTGATTCGGATGATTCATTTCCGAGATGTGTGTGGCCACGGCGATAAAACGACTGGTCTGTGCGAGTGAGATTGGGGTTTTGAGTGCTCCGTCACCCGTTTGGATAAGGTGACCCTCTTTGAATATTCAATTCGGTTGTTCGGGGAGAATTTCGGATATATAACACAGTTGTAATATGTGTGCATGCGCTCAGGGGCTATGTGGTTCCTAGTGATGAGATTATTTTGTTCATTACATTTAAGACTGAAATACTTTGTAAAATTACATACACTAGTGTCCTCTATTAAATTTATTTTATTTTCTTAGTCCTTTAATTTAGGATACGGTTTGTATTTCAGTTGTACCTCTTGGGGGATTTAAATTAACTGTTATCTCTTATGGGAAATAATACATGGATAAGAATCTCTCTCTCTTTCTTCTTGCTCTGTGAAGTTGTGTAATTATAAATATCACGGAATGATATTATAACGGAAAATATATCACAAGATTATAAAATAAATTTTGTAGTATAATTTCAGTTTTACGTCATCTGTTTTTTACGTAAGTACTGATGAAACGAGCAAATAAAAACATATAAATCCCATCAAGCATAACTATTCCATTTACATTACGTCATATCTAAACAGTTGCCTCCAAATATCTAACGACGACTGTTTAGGCTTTCCCACTGGAAACATAAGAATATGCACAGTATAGGTCAAGTCCTTTCTTTGTTACATTCTTACTCATCAGAGAAAAATTTAACGTTCCATAGTAGGTTCTTATTACTGCAGATGATATTTTTATGTGACACAGGTTTATTACAATAATTACTGAGTTAAAGCATTCACTTCATATTTCATGAGTCGAATCAAAATGACTGTTGACCATTTTAAATGTCGTAATTGCCGACTTGTCTTTCTGTAATTATTAGGTGGCGTGATTAAATGTGGTAGATATTGTAAATATTTTATTTTTAAATAATTTACAGGTTAATTTCAAATTTTCTTGAGAGCTTGAATACGTACTTCAATATGCATCAGTAATATGCTTAATATTGTTGTACATTTTACATGCATAAATGTAATCCTTAAACCGACTATTTATCATTAAATATCTGTCATTAGTAAGAAGCAATAACCATAAGCTTACCATTTTACCCTTTTATGTGCTATTCTTCCCTGTGATCTCTCGCCGAATTCTATTTGAAAACCATAGATAAAAAATATATCTTTTTTCTATTTAGTTTGGAGCATTGCATTTTCGTCAGTAAGAAAAAATTTTATTCGGAATGTTAACAGGAGCGGGTAAAATATCTGATAATTTTCTTTCCATATTGAATGATTAGTTGGTTTCGTCATGTATTACTATTTAATTTCACCTTGAAATATTTTTCAGTTTATTTCAACGTTGCCTTTTTAGTAGGTATTTCTAATTTATTCAGTTTAATCACTCTTTAACTTGCATCAATCATTGCTTAAATATTTTCCAATATCAAAGCTACCGACGATGTCTATTTAATAGCGCTATATAAAGTTGAAAATTTGCCATTGATTTACTACCTTGATCAAAAGGTTCCCGGAATTCATTCATTCATTCACTTCCTGCGATTTTTCCATTACTTCCTCTCGGCTGCTAAAACGCGTTCCCCGTAATGGTTTTTTAACTCGATTGAACAGAAAGAAGTCACAGGGAGCCAAATCAGGTGAATTCGGTGGCTGTTGGATGGTATTTGTTGCATTTTTCGTCAAAAAATTACGAATAATGATAGCACTGTGCGACGGTGCGTTATCATGGTGCAAAATCCACGAGTTTTCTGCCCACATTTCTGGTCTCTTTCGGCGAATTGCTTCACGCAAACGTCTCATAACGCCCAAATAATACTCTTTGTTTACTGCCTGGCCTTCTGGCAAAAATTCATGATGCACTACACCGTTGTAATCCATGAAAACCGTCAGCATTGCCTTCTTTTTTGACTGAAAACGACGTGGTTTTTTTGGTCTCGGCTCATTTGGTGAACGCCATTCACTTGCCTGATGTCTGGATTGCGTGTCGTACTCATAAACCCACGTCTCGTCTCCAGTAATGATCCTTTTGATGAATGTGGGATCGGATTCAGCCTCGCAAATCATGTCTTTTGCGACGTCAACACGGTCTCTTTTTTGCATGAAATTGAGGTCTTTTGCTGCTACACGACGGAAACCCAAATCATTAACCACAATGTCTTGGGCGGATCCATAGGCAATGTTCAAGTCCTCCGCTAATTCTCTGATGGTTAATTTGCGGTTATTGACCAACATTTCTTTTACTTTATCAATTTTTTCACCGACTTTCGATGTCGATGGTCTGCCACTGCGTTCATCATCTTCGATTGACTCACGACCACTTCTGAACCGCTCGTGCCACTGGTAAACGACCGTTTTTTTTAGAGAATCGTTGCCGAAACACTTTTCCAACATTTCCAACGTCCGTGCGCCACTAAATCCGTTTTTTACGCAAAATTTAATACAAGTTCGTTGTTGCAAATTTAAATCCATTTCTGAAATTGTAAAAAATCGCCAACACACACAGAGATAGATGTACTCTTGGCTACGTAACTTTTGCAAATGTTTGCATAATGGAAGCACTGATGGACATACCGAAAACCGACCGTAACTTTTGCAAATGTCAAGTTATGACACTAAGATTTAAAGGGAATATCAACAACAGATGTACCAATTTAACAAAAAAAACAGAACTCAAATCGGAACTATGGGAGCGCCACACGGTGGTTATTCCGGGAACTTTTTGATCAAGGTAGTATATGCAAGAAGGAAAACTAACACACGAGAAAAGACTGCAATGAAGGAGGATCTGAACAAGATCACAAAAAATTATTTCTTGAAGTGCCTTGGGGATTGGAAAAACGTTAGCTTAAGTGTATAATTATCTAATGGGGATTACTTTGAAGGGGAAAAAATATGCATTAACGAATAAATAATAATTTTTGAAAAAACAAAAACTCGTGATACTTTTTGAACAGACCTCGTACTTTGATATTGTGACCAAAATTAATTTTGTAGGGTGTGCATACATCCTGGAAACCTAATTTTATCTCTTCTTTTTCATTCTCCACTAGACGCTTAGTTTTTTAGATGACCTTTACGCGTAGATGCAGTGTAATATATATACTACAATGAGAATGATCCATCTTGAACTTTAGTATTGATGCAAGTGCGTTAAACCATCGTGACATAATATATAGGTAGAGAAAACCCTCTCCATACTGTCTCCATCTTTCCTTTATCCTTTTTACAACTTTCCACTCCACATTCCGTCGTGGATTGTCATCCACCACCCTATCCCCGCTCCTTTCCTGCCTCCTTTCTTCGTTTCTTTAGTCCTTGTAATTCCTGATTCAAACCACTACCCATCTCTAACTCCTCAGCATTATCCATGTAATCCGCTGGAGGCATTTTGTTGGAAATGTAGTCAAGAGAGAAAGTTCCCCTGAATTTTCAAAAAAGATCCCGTTCAGTTATACACTGGAGATACATGCATTAATATTTATTTAATTTGCCACAATTGGTGTTGAGTTATGTGATTGCGTCAAATTTGCTTCCAAGTAATAGAGTACAATCTTTAAAAAAATAACATTGCACCTAATCTACGCCATAGCATTAAAGCCGCCCAAGTGCGTGGCAAAGAGTTTGGTCTCCAGATTTCAGTAACAGAATGAATGTGTTCGAAGTTATAGTTTCGTTACATGGGTCATTGGCCGTGAATTCTCCGTCGTTTACCTTGTTTTTGTTGTGGTAACGATCCGTTCAAGGTATGGAATAGTCCCTGGGTCTGAGAAACTTTTCTCGAATCTCACGTACGAGTATCGTATGTGGTCGGATTGGCCTAACCTGCCCTTATCATGAGGGACCTTATTTTTAACTTGGTCAAAATATATGGAATTTTAATTTCAGGATAAGTTGACCTACAATTGAAAATTAGCTGAAAACTTTCCTACAGGTACGTATTTATCCGAAGCATAACATACATGTATGCTCTCAAACTGCTCAGTTATTAAAGCATTGATTATTTTCAGATGTTAACCCACAAAAGACAAGAAATATAGTAAAAACAGAGAAATTCAGACTGAAGTTCCCAGTAGGAAAGAATCTCTCTTTTCAATGCTGAAAATTAAGGAATGGTAGCCTTAAGGTGCAATTGTTGTTTTCTTTTTAACGTTTTTTATATTTTATTTTTTAACAAACCATGTTCAATGCCTCAACGTTTTATCTGCTGCCTCAAGTAGGTATGGCAATAAGCTGGCCCTAAGTCAATTATATTAATTTTTTAAGTAAGTGATTTTATCATGCTATTCAGAATAATTTGGAATACTGAGGAAGATAAAATAAATAAGTACTATACTAAATATTCGAAAAGTTGAGAAATAAATACATAACATATCCATTATATTCTTATATTGTGATCATGAAAGTAGAGAGGGAACAGGAGATTGGCTTGTATCAATAATCAATAAACGCAGCTCCGTTTATTTAGAGGCAATGCAATTGTCGTCAATCAATCGGCTTATCTTCTCCTTATAGCCACGCGAACAAATGTGACCCTATGCACGCGGAATGATTATATTAGTATCATTAAAGTAGCAATGAAATCTATTTTCATATTTCCTATAGTATTATCTTTGCATGGAATATTATTAAGTCCAAGGATTTCAATGCCAAAAAATAAAATTTCCCTCGTCTGGATCACCAATGTTCAAAGAGACATTGATATGAGGCCAACCTAAGGCTAATTAAAACTTCTACGCATATCTTAATTGGAAAATACAGATTTAATGTCCACCGTATCACAAAAATTTTAAATTTGGACCAAAATATTCTTGATATATATTAACGACATAAGTTCTTATGAACCCATCCTACTAATTTCGCTCTCCTTAACCCGTCTAAGAGAGTCTCCACGTTATCTCTGTCCGTGACGAGGCGTGCCTGCCGCAACCTTGACACGAGAGAGAGAGAGGATTGTGGAAGGATTTAGAAGGGGACGACAGGGAAAGTAAGAAGAGGTCTTTCGCGCTCGGGCGAGTGAGAGGATGGTTTCGCGGCGGATGGAATCGGGTCATTCCGGTTGGGGAAGGCAAGACTGGGTGGGGTGTGACATGGAGTTGGGGCAGGGAGGATTGTGTCGGCGAAAAGGCCGTGAAAGATAAGGGACGGTGGAAGGCGGGTATGAATCGAGAGATTGAGCGCGTAGTTCCTTGTTAAGCAGCGGAAGCGCTCTTTGGAAATCACCTCCCTAGACGTTCCCTTTCTTGTTGCTCCCCAGCTTTGGACCAACTGCTTATACATGCCACTGCATTCCGTACCTTTCCAATCTTTTATTAATTTCTTCATAGGATGAGAAGACAATTACCCCCAAGAATAATTATGGAGACCAATGTAGTCTCCACAGCTGGTGCTGGTGTTGTAGGTATAGACAAAATAGAAACACTTTTATGGTAATGAATTTTGTACACGCATAATTGAAACCTAGAGGAATATCCAGCAGATGAGCTTTGGAAAATAAAAGGAGTGTTGATCACATAATAATTCTGGACTTTCCTTATTGATTACCTTGAAAATAGCATAAATTAATACATTTTTTTGTACATTTTTCATTTAATTCGATGGAGAAAATTTAATTAAAACTGTTACTTTTGTCAATAGAGTTATAAAAACGCATTTTCGGTTTTTATACATAAAGGAGTGTTACGAATTACTCCATATATTTATTTAATCCGTTTAATGGTGTCTAACTTTGAATCAACTCCCTAATAGCTATCATATCTGACTTAAAATTTACGCGAATTCTTCCATAAAAATATATATTTCGTACAGAATTATACAAGAAAGTATCTCTTTCACAAGGAATAATGTTTATGGCTCGAGCTTGTCATGAAAAAGTATACAGGTTTCTTTAAGGCCCAAAAAGTTAATCAAACACTGCTATAATTCCCGACCCCTAAACCCTGGGGCACAACCTACCAATATAAACAGCCCTCTTATTTTACTATGCCAAAGCCCGTTAGCTCGTTTCTCCAGTGGCTGTTAATTATTTTAAGCACACGAAAACTTGATTTTTTTATGCATCATATGGCAGATAACTCTCTCTGACGGATCGTTAATACACATTCATTTTGCTTTCACCAGTCGCTAGTTCCCTATCTCCGCAGTATTCAAAAAAAGCTATTTTTATCGTATTTTGCTGTTTCGAATCCATTGTTCCGTTTTGCACTCTGGGCCTACACCAACATTTAAGTGAGCCCTGAGGAAAGAAAATAAATGCCCCAGTTTCATTCATCGATCGTGGAGGTTTGGATGTAATTATTCCTGGGATTTTACCCTTGAGAGAAAGAGAGAAAAAAAAGAGATAAAGGGTTGGAAATATTCCGAAGGAGGTGGGATAAATGGGGGAGAGTGAAGGGTGTTTGGTGGAATATGGCCCTCCGAGCGAGTCAGACGGAACAGTCCGCGACTTGCAAAACTTTCCGTCCCTTAACCCTTTTATTTCCGCTCCTCCAGGCCTTCAATTCGCCCGCATTTCCTTTCTCACGAAGCGTTCTGCAACTCCGTCATGACTCTCCGTTCCTTTCACTATCCATCCTTCCTTGCAATACGATACCGTTCCTGCTCACACTGTGTCCCTTTGGATTGTATCCAACAGCCCTTCAGTAAATCTTTCGGAAAGAATCTTTCTTACTCTCCATTTTAGGATTGTACGATTGAACGAGTCGACATATTTACTACAGCTACTTAAGGAGAGATGCTAATACTGTATGAATGACCACGGAAGTAATGTTCCATATCCATGTACTCTATCCTTTATTGAATGTAATATAAGGTTTGAGATTATGAAACATTTGAAAAATGTGGAGGGAAAATATTTTCAACAACGT
This sequence comes from Hetaerina americana, assembly GCF_022747635.1. Classification (NCBI taxonomy): domain Eukaryota; kingdom Metazoa; phylum Arthropoda; class Insecta; order Odonata; family Calopterygidae; genus Hetaerina; species Hetaerina americana. The sequence continues at coordinate 56,411,170 of NW_027287538.1, forward strand.
TTCGTTTACATAGCACAAAGGGAAATTATGGACTATGTTGATCTGAATATTCCGTCTGCTGCCTTCAATTTCCTCAGAACCTCACGTGCTTTGTTTTGGGATGATTCTAATATTAAAGTTATATGTGAGCACGTTTAAAATACGTACGACTGAAAGTATTCCAGTTCATCGAGCATTATGGGGCATTATCAGTATGAGCATCAACACCGTTGGAAACTTGAGCCATCTTCAGGCTTATATCTTTGTACTTTTGATTATTCTTGATTTCGCAGATTTGTTTTTAATATTTTTCATTGATACGGAATATTTCTAGTTTTGAGGTAGCTCATTTGGTAAAGTGTTTCACTACTAACCATTGCGTCCACAGATCAAACCGAGCTGAAAGCTCTGCACAACCATGCAATAGTCAAGTTGTACGATTCTCATATTGAGTTATTTGGTAGAAAACCGTGTGTAGTACATTGAAGTGAAATCTCCTTGCTTTAAATATGTGAATTTTTCTCTAAAATTATGAACTGAGGACTCATCCTACCTCATAAACTCCTATCTTGGTATATTTCCGTATTTGCGTGGATAAATTTATGCGATTCGTACTTCATTCAAATTACTCTGGATTGCATCGTCCTGTTTTTGATCATTTCACTCAAACTTCTACACTTTTAAGCTCATATAAAGAAACGGGATTTGACGACAGGATTCTTAATCAAAGCTTTCTAGCCCCGGTAGCGGCGGGGTAATATTGTCACCAACCCATTAATGACGGTTTCATTTCTGCCTGAGTGGATTTTCCTCCTCCTAGGGCTGGGTGTTTTTAAATGTCTTTAATTATATATTATTTATTAAAATGCCTATGCAAAGGTCAAAAAGGGCTCTATTTCGGATTGGTCCTAAATAATTCAATAAAAAAGTAAAGAAAATACCAGGGGTGAGCAGCGTAGTTTTGTTTGTCTTGGAAAATTGGTTTTTTAGGCAAGAGTTTACATTTAAATGAGAAACTATCTAGTTGTTGCTGTTGAATAGAATGAGGAACATTAAATTGATGAAAAGGAAAACTAACTATTAAGTTCTTGGCTTCGTAGGGTAAAAGGAACGGCTTTTTGGAGAAGTTCGACGATTGCAGGACATGTGACTGCAGAAGATACTGAGAGGCAATGGAGTGCTGAAATCTCTTAAAAGGGAGGTAATGCAAAGAAAAGCGTGGACCAGGGAAGAATGGAAAAAGGATTTTGGTTACAATAAATGGATGTAGAAAGTATGAAATGCGAAAGAAACAGTAGAAGGGACCCTTTTCTCTTAATATATCCGAATGATAAAAGTTCCCAAGTTAGCAGTAACCTAAGATTATTTGCGGAAAACACAGTGACTTAAAGAGAAATGGGGAAACTGATGCTGATTGCTGGATAATCTTCAGCGGTTTAGACCAGATATCGGAGCAGTGTAATATATGAGGATTCAAATGAAATATTATAAAATGTACAGGACTGAAGTTTTGGAATAAGAATAAGGTCAAAAATGAATTATGAAATAGATAGGATCGATTCCAGCAATTCAATTTCGTACATGTCAAATACTTTGGTGTTAGACTTGCATGAAACCTTTAATGTATGTTGGGATAAAATCCTGGTAAGTCTGAAATAAATAAGGTTTCATTGGACAGGTTGTAGGAAAATGTAATGTGAACGTAAGGGGGTGATGTGTCTCCGCTTCCGTCGTGCACCATTTGCACTACACGGCTAATAATTAAGATTTTTGGAGAAAATGGTTCATTAGGGAATGAAAAGGTTTAGAGGAAATGACCTGCATTTTTTTAATGGCTATGAGAAATGAGCAAGTGTGATTTATATCTATATACTTATATTTTTCCATCCCTGAGGTTCCAAATTATGTAGGTAGTATCGACTATTAATACGAAACGAGAAAAAGAATCCGTCACCGACAGATTTCAGGTATTCGTTTCTTCCTCACACGATACGCAGTCATTGCTAAATTGAATCAAATGAGCTGAACCTGTTTACCTAAAGACACATTTAGTGATTAGTCAATTATTGCATGGTAAACAGTAATAATAATGCATTGAAATGCATGTTTGAACTAATTGCGAATGCATTCTGGCTGGTAGGATAGGGTTTAAGTGTTATTTGTATCATATTATTTAGGAATTGCGAATCGAGTGGTGTGTTTGTATAATGCCAGGGTCCATAAAGAACCTACCCTGAGCCAGTATGCTACTCCTTATCAAATAAATTATTTTTGTTGCTCAATTATATCTCTTAATTAAAGACATAGGCATGCATTTCAAACGAGCTATTAATAAAAGTGTGGTTGGATTTACTTATATAATCGAGAGGATAAGTGAAACAGGTTTTTTTGATCAAATTTATCACGATTGAGTAAAAAACACTTCTAAAATGATGACACCGTTTCCATCTCACGTGTTCTACAAGTTAAATTCTAATTAAAATTTGAAAAATTTTTATATTTATTCTCTAAGCATTTCACCTTTTTATTTATTCTGACTTTTGATGAAGTCATATTTCTCAAAAGTAAAACATTGAATAGTTTTCCCAGAATCCAAGAAAAACAAAGAAAACCAATGAAGTCTTGAAAAATTAGATATAGGCATTGTAATAATTACTTTTAACGTTGAAACTATCATCATTAGATACTTTTAACCCCTTGGTGACATTATTGTAATGCAATCCAGACGTTAATTTCAAAATAGGGAATATACTTTTGACTTCTAGCGGTTGCCCTTTATTTAATATTGGGAGGAGTCCTAACTTTTTAAAAGCCCAAACATGTTTTCCTTTGAAAATATGTGAATTTATTGTATATCGTTGCAGATATGAGTCGTCCTCTTTTCTCTTTCTAGAGGGCGTCTGCAAGACTTTTTTTAAACTTATTTCACGAGATTCTTGACACTGTCTTGTGTGTTTTTTTATGATACATTATTTTTCTTATTTTGGTGCGTTTTATAATTTGTTTTTGTAACACCTCTATTTAGAGATACATGTGGATCTCAATTTGTTTTGATACTGGCAAAACGCAGTTGGCACAAGCAAATTAGATTCTCGTATACCCGGAATTTAGAGTCACACAATCCGTAGGTTTCAGAAAGCAGTTTATCAATTACTTTTCTTTGACCGTAAGGACAGTCACACAATTATTAAACTTTACGAAGATTAAATTTAAATGTTTTTTTTGAGGTAATCTACCGGTTAAGGTAGGTTTTTGGGTGTACACAACTACTAAACAGACATTTAATTACTCCTAAAAAAACACAAAATCCATCATCCTACCCTATATCAGGTCCCTCTTCATCTCTGAGTACTTTCTTCCTCCCTTCATCCCGTCCAACATCCCTATCCTATTCCTTCCCTTTCCTCTTTTAATAATAATTCTTCCTCCTTGTCAATAATAATGCGTGGCATCCGTCTTTCCTGCGCTTTCTCCCATTGGAGCGAATTTCAAAACGCGTTCTCATTCCTCGACCCTCCGACTTGTGGCTCCTCCACGAGCGCGGCGGTTTCTCTCTGAACTCGGACCGTCCAGAGAACGCAGTCTCGCTGCTGGAGAAGGGCGTTCGACAGATTCTTCTGCGATAGAAGGGAATCGCAGATCAGTTGGGCTATCTCCTACTGTTTCCGTTGAAAGGAGAAGTGCTTCACTAAAAAACGGAAGCCTTAGAAAGTGGTTCATTCTTTTTCCCAATTCCCTCATACAAATCCCATCGCTTGGATAAATTCTTGAATTGAAAGTGTTTTACGGACTACAGTTGACTTATTGTAAGATAAAGCTTAAACTCACTGAAAGAAAACTGAGGAGAATATTACAGCAAAGAAAATTGACTTTAAAACAGGCTAAAATAAATTGGGTGCATATCCAAAAATAATGCTCTTTCCTTTCCGCGTCCATTTTGCTATTAAATGCCTAGCTTTTGGTAATTAAAATAACTTAAATATTTTAGCAATTAATATATTTTGAGCTCTTTATTCGTCTTTATCTTAGCATATCACTTAAGAGGTGTAATTACTGCTTTGTTTTAGCAGCTTTGTTTCCCCTTTTTGCACATTTTTGCGTTCGAAGAGCGAAACCGAAGCCTCTCGTAGTTGTATGTCTGATCTGTGTTCGTTTTTCTTTACAAGCTAATATCTCAACTAAAAGGACTACTTTTATCGACAGAATACTGTTGCTACAGCCTACGATACTGTTATATATAGAGCTTGAACGACCGAGAGTTCAAATTATAATTAATTTGAAAGGAAGTGCAATATTGATGTCGAAATATGTCAAATTTTCTTTTAAAATGTCATTTTCATTTCATATGCTTTTTTTAATTTGAAAAGTATGGTTTAAGATGGGATTCAGCTCCCATAGAAGCAAACCATCCATTCAGTGGTAAATAATTAGAGGATAATCATCTTAGTTTCGTAGTTTGGGAGGATCCCGCATGTTACTTTTAGAGCCTCCAGTAGGTTATTTATTGAAGGAAACCTACGTAGAGGTGGGGGAGAGGTCAAGCGTTACACGAAAGGATGATGAACTAGTCATTGGTGCAGAGATGGTTCATCGAGAGGAAATTATATTAGACTGCTGGCTGGTGATTCTTGGTATATGAGGAGCGAAGGTTTTTCAAGAGGGTTGTATCCTTTTACTCTGGCTGAGAAAAGAAAACAAAGAAGGCTAATCTATGATCCTGTGAAAAAAAAACCTGAAAATTTTGAAGCATTTCACGCCCATTAGATATTTTAAATGAATACAAAAGCAATGCGTGTGATATATTGCTATGGTTCACATGCACTCTGCATGTGAACTGTAGCAATTAGATTTTGCAAAGACTCTTGGGAAATATTTTGATTAAATTACTTAATTTCGTTTTCTTATCAAGAACTAGCTTATGGCTACATGTAAAGATTTAAAGGCTTGTTGTAAAGTTTTGGCAAACTCGTTACAGAAATAACTTTTGGTCCAGGTAAATGAAGAAAAAAAAATTGGTGTCACGTAATTCACTTTTCTTTTTTATGATCCTCCGCAACAATTTCATGAAACATACCCGGTTTTGTAATGCTTAACAGATGGAAGATAATAAAATTAGTATACTAGGTGGATTATGATGAGCCTGTGCATGCACCAAATATTCAATTGATTGATAACTCAGCACAATTCATTTGCTATTCAAATTGTATTTCTCCATTATTTTGCTTTTATTTGTATTTTCCCCATAAATTTTTAAAGTAAGGAATTAAGAGCGAAAGTTCAGCCCACTATGACTGACAGAATTTTAATACATTTTTCTCAAAAATAACATTCGACCAAACATTTGTCCTCTTAAAATTTCATTAAATGCAATGTCTTCCGAAAACCTTGTAACTTGTTACATTTTGGCGTAAATTTTGAACGGTGATGAGATCTCATCTGTGATTTTAACTTAACTTTGACTTGTGAAATGATGAATTCGCATGAGAATAACGACTTATATTTTAAGATAAACCACAATCGAACTTCTAATCGCAATAATTGTGCTCATCTTTCAGCTGTGTTAAAATTGCATGGACCAAATCTCAATTAGTATTTAATTTACAAAGATATTTGTCAGATAAATGGAAGGAAAGAATTATAAATGAAGGCCTTGGATGAGCTACGAGAAAAAGGTAACGATAAATATTGGAGTGGGTAGCTATGAGGGAATAAAAAATGGGCGAGGAACAGAACGGTTTGAAGCGCTGCCACAATCTAAACCCTTCATTTATATACTTTAATGGTGATGATATACTGGTGAAATGGAGATATTGTATAGTAAAATATTTTAATTGAAATTAAACCTTCTTAACGTTGCGTGGATTGCTTCCGTATATCCTAGAAAATAACCTAGGAAGTGTTTGATATCTAAAATCAGTTAATCTGAAGCCGAGAATAGTAATGGCAGGGGTCAAATTCTTATGGAGAACCCCCTACTTTTGATACTTTAACTGGCTTATTCCTTGCTTCAAACAAGGTATGGTCTTTTTCTCTTCAAACGACTTCTCAATTACGCATTGAGTCCATATATTTAATTTATTTCGTTATAATTCAACTTTGAAATTGATTTTCCAATTGTAATGGGTTGGCTATCGTATAATACTCCAAATCATCGAAAAGTTGGTCATCTTTCATTCGTTAGCTGTCACATTTTTTATGAGAATATATATGTATTTGACGTGTCTTTAGTTACATACTTCGGGATATGGACTTAATGCACTCAATGTGAAATGACACTCAAAATTGATATATTTTAACAATAATTTCATAAAATGAATATGACATTTCTATTTCGGCTCTGTTGCTCGTAAAAATTTGAATTGCATCGTTGGAAATGTAAAAATGAAATCAATGAGTTTTTTAGTATTAATAGAAGGCGTAAGTTAAATCATGCTTTAATGAACAAACGGTTACAAATGAGTAATCCCTCAAATAGCAAGTTCAGACCACAGCATTGCACAAAATCGCGGAAAATGATTTTCTATGTGCCTACTTAAACTTAAGTTAAGCCTTTAATACGCTCATTTGTGTATGGGGGCCGTCATTTGAGTTTCTTTCTACCTTAAGAGATTAGTTTTATTTTACGGGTAAAAGAGTCTGTGGGCTTTGTTTGGAATCGACTGGCACTAAACTCCCCTTCGGCTTCGGGTTTGATGCCGTCCTCTTGCCTTAACCACGAAGCGAGAGTCCAGAGAGAAGGGTTCCTTGAAGCCGTAAATGAGAGATGGGGAAGATGATAGGCAGAGTTTCAGAGGTACGATCGTGGAGGTGTTATCCCTCACCCGCGCCCTTCCTAAAACCGCCGCCCCCTCTCCCTCCCCAGTTCCCTTTGCCTGGAACTTCCTACCCCGTCTCTCTCCCTCCTGCTTCCTGCTTCCGATGGCGATGGCGGCCCGTGATATCCTAGGACCGGAAAGGGAGGAACAGTGATTCAAAGGGATGTACTTAGAATACGAGTACAAAGGGGAATTGGAGGTGGAAAGGGAAGGGTGCGGGATTTTAATCGGAGGGGATGAGGGGAGATTAGGGTTGAGGGACGATTTCAGGACGCTCAGGTTAACACGTCGATGAGGACACCCGAGACTTTGCTATGCCTTCCGGCGGTTTGTTAGATAAGTATCCGCTTTCTGGCGGCAAATTATATAGTGAAAGACTTGTTTTAGTTCGGATTCGGGCATTATCGGGTGTGTCCAAGGAAGCAGATACTCTGACGGAATTTTTTATTCCCCTTTGTCTTATTTTGTACTAACTAGTAAAGGAGCCATGAGAGGATTTCCGACGGCTACCACATTGCTTATCGGACGAAAGGTAGTAACTGAATTGAGCTCTCTAAAGACCATTAAGAAGGGTACTAAAACTCCTCCCGCTATTAATTTCAGAGGAAGATACTTTAAGTATTTGCCAGACTAGTGAATTGAAATGGCGTGGATAATGATCTATTATCCGATTCCATAAAAAATTATTACTATTTGGTAGTCAAACGGTTCAAAGAGGATTTTGATGGGTACAAAATTTACACCTCTCTTCTATTAAATTTTTTAGCCTTGGCTGACGAGGCAACCTGGTGAACCACACAACAACATTTCTTGCTTAACGATTTCCCCTTTATAAGTCTTCTGCATTCTTACATTCTTTCACCAACCATTGTTCTTCATCTACTTATCCTGCATGTTTGGATTCTTCAATACACATTCTCTTTTTCCCTCTCAACTATGTCAGTTTCAACTTCGTTTGTATTCCTTTCGGTACATTTTATGTTTTACATTCATTTCCTCATCCACATTTTAAAATATTCCTTAACTTAAAAAGTTAAAACTGTCATATTGCGCCCATGACCAATTTCCTCTATCGGAAATATTTATTCTTCAAATCAAATTTTTCAAGTCTTTAGTTAACATCCTCATTCACTACTCCATTTTTGTTGTGAAAGCTTCCTTGCCTCACATAATTCTACTCTTACTCCCATACCAATTCGAAAATTTCCCATGAAAAATCTTCCAAGATTTCATCTCCTAGCATTTTATTTGCTATAGTTTTTTTCTCAAGTTTTACGTTTAAATTAGCATTTCTTTTCCTCTAAAATCTAATAAACTACAGCTTGTTTACATTGATTCTCATCCCGTACCTGTCATGTTGTTTTTTAAAGCGTTCAGCAATGATTGTAACCCCTTGCCTGACAAACTGATTAAAGATTCATCATGCACTATGATAATTGTTTTAATGAATACTAAACATATTTTCGCTGTTGATCCCAGCCCTCCCCAAACCATACTTACCATTTTCTCCCTACACATAGTGAATATACGTAATAGTAGGCACACGTTTCTGACTACCCTGATTAACACTGCAATCCAATACTTCATTTTTTACACGCACTTGAGTATTTTAACACATGCACAGGTTAGCGAAAAATAGCCTGTCTCTCCAATCTACTATCATTTTCTCTAAAACATTAATTAATTCCACCAATTAAACTCTATCAACGTCTTTTCTAAGTATACGAAACCAACAAATACGCTCTGATTTTATTTTAAATTTCTCTATATTAATTCTCACTTTACTGCTATAAAATAACTCGTTCCATCTGAATCAAAATTGATCATCCCCTATGTAATTATTTCTTCTCCTATTTATCCTCTTATTGATGTAATTTCTTTCCCCTTAGCTGTGTGAGGAACCAAACTATTGTTCTGTGGTCATCCGTGAATCCCCTTACGCTTCGCTTTACCTTTTCTTCGGTTGGGGCTAACATTGATCTGGCAAACTTCTCCGGCTAAATTCCTCATTATTGCTGAACGAATTCCCTCATTATAACCCTTCCTTCCACGTTTATGTAAGTCATTATATAGTGTTACCTTTATTCATATACGTTTTGGATTTGAATTTCCCAAAAGCCCTTTTAATCTCGGAATCAAGTATGCCTTGACCTAGGGCATCCTCATCTACGTCATATCCTATTTCTATATGAGATCGTGTCCGCCTAAAATCTTTATTATCACGGCCCTGAGTGTAATTTTTACATCTACTTTTAATCTTTTCTATGCTAATTAATAATATTCCTCCTTTACGTTTGATGATATGAATGACCTTCTCTTTCGTACTTCCTGACAGCTTCCACCGCTCAGTTCAGTGAACTTCTTTTCACTATGCTTTATAATTCAAAATAAAATATCAACCAAACATTTGGTTCGATAGACGAGGGTAGACCTCACCTAATACAGATCTCAATGGCCTGTGAAATTCATACTTTAAGGTAGGAGGAGGCACGTCCCTTTCCCTATGACTGCTGTTGTTTTTTTTGTAAGATCTCTTACCCGAAATATGACTAAAATTGGATAAAGTTAAGGGTGTTGATAGACGTCACTGGGAATCATACCCTTACCCTTACCCTCCGGTTGTTAGCAGAATGCTGTGAGACTCCCCTTAAAAGGCGTTACATTATGATTTTCCAATGTCTTCTTGGTTCTCCGTTTATGCTCCTAAATTAGTTCGGATTATTGGACTCGAGGGAAACTATCTCTTCCGATGAAGACGGAGCTGAGTTCCGTCGAAATGATGAAGAAATAACGTGTGAGTGATCTTTTTTTGTTCTTATATTATTTGTTGCTGTCAAAGTTTGTTATTCAACACTTCCGCGTTACTTCAACGAAATGATCTATATATTACATATACAGCAACAAACAATATAAGAACACATAAAAAGATCACTCACACGTTACTTCTTCATAATTTCGATGGGACTCAGCTCCGTCTTCATTGGAAGAGATAAAAGTAAGTATGATTACTCCTATCTCTTCCGCTGAAGACGGAGCTGAATTCCGTCGAAATGATCAAGAAATAACGTGCGAGTGATCTTTTTATGTGTTCTTATATTGTTTGTTGCTGTCAACGTTATGTATATATATATATATATATATATATATATATATATATATATATATATATATATATGTGTGTGTGTGTGTGTGTGTGTGTGTGTGTGTGTGTGTGTGGGTCGCGGTAGTCCAGTGGGTAGAGCGTTGGACTGCTGACCAGAGGGTCCCGTATTCGATTCCCGGGCAAGGCACTCTGGGCACCTGCAGCTCCACCCAAGCCACGTAATTTTTCGGGTACCAGGTCTTCTTGGGAAACCATAACCGGCACAGGGAAAAGAACTGGCCCCCCTACCCTGGTGTGTGAATTTCACACGCCGTATAGGGCTTAGTACTGGGTGATCTCTACCATCACCTACTAAACCGACCTTCGGGTTGATTACTACACAGTAATCAAGCAGTCCAGTGAAGTGCCAATTATAATTCATCTCTTATACCAAGATGTAACCGACTGGTTGGTTTTAGGCTCGGAGAAATCAGTTGTTTAACTTGAAAAATATTTCCGATGTCCATGTGTGGAAAGGAAAGGGGGGCTAGAGAGGGGTTGTTTACCTTTGGTTAACACGACGGTCATTGAGTGGGGTAGTCCATTCGCTTACGCTAAATGCAGGACACAGGCAGCACTGCAACTTGTACAGGTAAACTAAGTTCATGTATCGATGGCTCGAATAGCGCGGGAATTCAGAGAGAGCCCCATCCTCTTGAACGTGTTAATAGAAGAACAATTCAGGTACGAGTCGGTCAGGCCCACGTTAAAATTCGTTGAAACAAAGTCTAACTGTGGTCATAGATGGCGAAGTGACCCCATAAACAGCTCTCAACTTTGCTTTTATCTCCTTGCATTTCTTCCCATCCAAAAACAAAAAGCGAATTGCCGAATGATACTGCTCTTTTTCCATCTTAGCGAAAATCACGAAACACGTCTTACTCGAATGGATGCCAAATCCAAACTAACCTTTAAATCAGTCTGAAATTTGTTTCACCGTCATTTGATAGATGGTAGCACACGATGCTAGCATAAGCTTTCCTCAGGAACGCTATTTTTCGTCAAACACGGGTACTTATTGAACCGCCCTCATATGTTCCACAGCGTAGTTTTGTGCAGCTCTCTTGGCTGCATGGGAGAGGTTTCCCGTCAGATTTCAGTGCGAGGGAAGGGCTTCTGTCAAAAATTACGCAGTGCACGTTTTATGAGAAGTGCATACCAAATGGTTGCCGTTATTTCACCCAGTTTATGGTATAATTCATGGATCAATTTTTTCACAGATTAAATCAGTATTATTAAAAGATTAAATGAGGTGGAATATTGAGCAAAAAGCAATGCACATAAATAAGATGCTAATTTTTTTTTGCTTTCTGCTGTATCAATGCGTAATAGTAATTGTGAGTTAGTTGGCGTAAGTGTAACGCTTACCTTTTTTGTTTCAAATACTTATTATTATTAAAAACATTTCGAAATACCCTTCTAACTACCTCTTTAATGATGCCTGCCTTTAGAAGGAAATGGAACCAAAATTCATGAACCGAATACTACATTGGTTGTAAACTCAAGCCCGATCCCACTCAATAGTAATTTTGAAATCAAATCATCTACTTCCTCAATTTCTTAACCTCCGTAGTATTCACTTGAATATATATTAGTCACTTCCACTCTGTTATGAACAAAAATTGAAAAACAAGAGTCAACATTTCATTTTGCCGAAAATATTTTCAGTTTCGAAACAACTCCGCAAAGTTTATATTTTTATCAAAAGTTTTTTGAAGGTAAATATTAACTATAAGTTATGAAAGACGTGTTAGTTGTTGATTTTTGAAAACACATGGTCCCAATTTCTAAAAGCAACCTTTCAATCTGATCATGACATCCAATTCGGGCGAAGTTGGTTTCAGACCTCTTGGAGAAGTCTTTCCTATTGACATAATTGAATTATATGGCTTGAATGGAAATTCATAAAACTGATCGATACTTTTTTATATCTTTTAACCTCCGTTTAACGGAATGTGATAATATGTGAGTGACTCAAATAATTTCATGAAATTGAATCAATTGTTTTTCATACACTACAATACTTTTGATAAGCTATATCCTACAGGGTTCGTCCGGAAAATAAGTGTACTGAACTCAGGAAAAAAAATTTATTACACTTTTACATATCTTAAGCTAATATTCCTCAAAATAGGACCCTTGTGAGTCGATACACTTGTTCCAGCGGCGTTCCCATTCCTGGAACGCTCCCGCGAAGGCATCATCGGGAACCTCTCGAAGACACGTCGTCACGGCCTCTTTGACGGCGTCCAAAGTCCCGTATCGCGTTCCTTTCAAACTCCTCTTTATCTTCGGGAACAGAAAGAAGTCCGGTGGTGCCAAGTCCGGGTTGTAGGGCGGGTGCGGCAGCGTTGCCACGCCGTGCTTGGCCAAGAAGTCCGACACGACAAGCGCGGTGTGGGACGGCGCATTGTCGTGATGCAGCCGCCAGATGTTTTTGATCGCTGGCCGGACGCGGGCGACTCGTTTTCGAAGCCTGTCGAGCACTTGGGCGTAAAAGGCAGCATTTACAGTTTGTCGTTCAGGTACAAATTCGTAGTGGACGACTCCCCTTTTGTCAAAAAAGACAATGAGCATCGCCTTGATCCGAGATTTGCTCATGCGAGCTTTCTTTTGACGGGGTGATGATGGGGTGTGCCACTCCGCACTTTGTCTCTTCGACTCCGGGTCGTACTCAAAGATCCACGTCTCGTCACCCGAAACAACGTTCTCTAAAAAATGTGGATCATTTTTGCAGTGATCCGCAAGTTGTGTCGCGATTTCCAAACGATTGAGTCTTTGATCATCACTGAGCACTTTCGGCACCAACTTTGCACAAATTTTTCGCATCTGTAATTGGTGCCTAATAATCTCGTGAACTGTTGTTTTTGGCACATTACACTGCTCTGCTATCATCCGAACACTAAGACGACGATCAGAGTTCAGTACATCGCGAACTTTTCGCACATTTTCGTCGGTGAGTGTCGTTGATGGGCGTCCAGGCCGTGGTTCGTCGTCGACCATTTCTCTGCCCTCCACGAACATCTTGTGCCACCGAAAGATCATGTTTCTGGACATGGCTGACTCCCCGTAAGCCTGGTTAATCATACCGACAGTTTCGGTAGACGATTTCCCAAGCTTTACCGCAAATTTGATGGAATCCAAAAACTTCGGCATCGCGTTCCGTGACGTGGGTCGAGCGTGGAGGTTCGCGTTAACAGAGCTCCTCACTACACCACAGCTCAGAGCCGACTGCCTTTTTCAGCGTCGCTTGCCA